>NC_031675.1:17383-332878 GCF_000149555.1 Fusarium verticillioides 7600 | reverse complement strand
GATCCAAGGAATATCATAGTGGGAGCAAGCTGAGGTTCTGCCGTGAAGAGATCATCTGAGGGTTGAAGCTCCATGACGGCAGGTAGTGTGACATTGCTGTGGGTGCTGAGTTTGCTGAAACAGAGATCGGATAGATTGCGGGAAGATGGAAATGAAAAGGTGTAAGAGGCTCAGGTTGAACTTAAGTACTTATCATATTACTAATAAGGTTGTGCACACAGCAACTTTATTGGATGTCGGTGGTATTTGCAGCTGAGCCTCGTGGCTGAGAGCTTAAATCAGCACACAAAACTATAATCTCCCTCGTACCTCAGCCAGGTGTCTTCATTTGCGCCAAAGCATGCCATATTGTGCCCTCCCAGTCCTTCAGCGAGTTCCCCAACTGCGGTTTCACTGCCCGCGTACCATCTCCGCTGGACCACTTTGCCGTGAATGCCGCCAGAATCTGGCGCATCCCCTCTGTTTCGTATGCCCTAGAGTAAAGATCAGCTCCATCAAGATTCCCAGATTCCATTTCTACTGTCTCTTATGGCATTTTCAATGGCCACCTTGATGACAGGCGGTTCCGTGATGTAGCCAAAGGACATGGAGATGATATCAACCACCCACACAGTTGGAGCGTGGTTTATGGGCTGATAGATACTCTGTCAACACGATACGTGCGCACAGCACAAGGCTGGCTTAACTCACCTATCTGATGATCCAGAACCCCTTCATATATCTGGCGGTTGACCATGTCTCTCCTGTCTGTGGCGATGCACGCAACATAGAAGTTGGCCCTCGGAAGAAACATTAGAAGAGGGGTGGAGATGTTTGTGCCGTGGCTTCCCTCTTGTCCCAAAATTGCCAGTTTCCATACCATTTTTCGTCAATCCTGTCCGTACTCGTTGGAGTGGCGAGACTGGATCCGAGACATTACGTAGGAGCCACTCTCGTTTCTCCGTCAGGAGCTTTTAGACCTTTTACGGATCGCGAACGAAAAGATTCACGTCCAAGCAATTCACGATTTTCTTAGACCTGTTGATGGATGACCTTCAAACTGTGACCGGGTATACCCTGCACACTGAACTCGCTGTACGTCTGCACGTCAAGTCGTTTGTCGGATCCGATATCGTCCAAATATTGAAAAGAATAAGGCCAAGAGAGATCGGACCAGGTTGGACCTCACACCCCCTTGGTCTGGTGAGAAAGGGTTCATTCCCCGGTCGCTATCGTAGGTACGCTTGAGCTCGCACTCTGTATTGATTAAAAGCAATACAAACGTGAGAATTCCCATATATAATAGAGATAGGCCGTTTGACGTGTCAGTAGCAGGTCTTGTGGAAGTCTCTAGCGGACCCTTCGTGTCGAGGGTCGTGAACATGCCGTTGATACTTTCTGGGCTGTGAGTCGACTGTTGTAGTATTGGCTCATGGGCCTACCGAAGATATAGGCCAGAAATGCCTTGTGATGGACTGACATTCTCACGACATCCCATTCTAGGAGTCGAGACGCTCCTCTGTTGCCGTGAAGGCATGTTTGGCGCCGGGCTTTCACAGTCATATGCGATCCAAGTGGTTTGACAGTACCAGCTGTAGCCTACAGAATGGACTTTGGGCCTTTGGACTGGGATATGAGAGTAGGTAAAGACGGCGTCCGCGACTGGGAGAAATGTAGTTCTGACAAAGTGTCTCATCAAGACTTCCTCCACAGCTTTCTCTAACTCCGCTCTTATGTTTGATATGTATATTAACTGATATAAACTTAGTTCATAAACTATAAGGAGCTTTTATCTTGCCTTAATCTGAATACTCCCTAAATTATGTTAATTATTATCTTGCAGAGTATACCAAATTCACTTACTTCTTGAGCATAGCTTGCCAACAAGGTGCCATCTTTTGCAAATACCTTTGCACTAGCCAAACATCTTTCATCACCTACCCAGGGACAGTTGACCTCGACTAACATCCATTCGTCTGCTCGTATGCTTGATGATGAATGAAAGTAGATAGAATGGTTGAGGGTGGACAACATCCCAACTGCTGTCCCTGCTAAAACCGATGATTTCACGCTTTCCGCAATCGATTCCGGAAATTGGAAGTAACCGTGGGCATATGGGGCTATTGTTATTGCAAGCCAATCAGATAGGAAAGTCAGGACGGCTTGATGTACCGTAATGTCGTCAGCATGGAGGATCTCCTCTCGTGCACGGGTCCAACACCGCATTACTTTATCCTGCGGTGGAATGCTATCATTTCCTAAGCTGACGGCTGACACATCCGGAGCAACTGCGTCGATTCCCTGTTCTTGAAATATATGTCGTTCTTCTGCCGGTGGTTTTCCGATCGGTGTCATTCCTGAGGCATGGTGAATCTGCTGAGGATGTTTGGAAGGCGTTCGGGCGAATGATACCACAGCAAGATGGATGCATTTTCCTTCCTGGATCGCGTGGACCGTTCTTGTAGCATAGGAGCGCCCTTCTCGAACTCTCGCGACTGAATAGGTGACTGGGGATTTATCACTTCCAAGGAGAAAGAATTGGCTCTGCAGGGAATGAGAGACAAAGCCTTCATCTACGGTCTGTTGTGCCGCTATCAAACTTTGCGACATGATAAGTCTGATAGCCACTATCAACTCTTGAACGATTTGAGCGTCGGGAATTGTAAAAGAATACGTACCCTCCATAAAGCCCTCTTCCTCCAGGAGGATGCCAAAGACCACTGGTCGTTTCGAAAACATCCTAGTAGAAACACATGTTTAGCAGTCTATTTTACTTTCAATGAGTCCAGGAGGAGAATTGAGTTTAACAACTTACTTTTTCGATCTTCTGCAGTTGAAATAAACCTTCCAGTTTCGACAGTCCGGGCGGACGGATGGCGTCTGATTGAGCTACCATTCTTGACAAGGATGCTCTTCGTGAGCGAGTGCGTCAAACGAGTGGGAAGCTCCGGTTGGTAGGACAGGACAGAACAAATTAGCTTGGCTTAAGGTCTTATTTGAGCAGATGGGTAAACTATAACGCGTCGCAGCCACGGGCCGTTGGGTGTACTGATTCTGGGAGGACAGATTTATTTTGGACTATATGCCCCGCGACTAACCTTAGAACTGATCTACTAATCCCTTTTTTCCCCATGAGGAAATTAAAATTTGCCTCGGCTAGAGTGGAAATCCGTAGTTGTGCATCCGCACCTTTTACCCCCGCATTCCCCTCCACCTCCAACTATGTTCACTGTTGACGCAACTCGGTGATATTATGCCCTCCACGACATCTACATCGCTTAGAAATAATGCAATAGATTGTAAGTAATAACCCCACGGCCCCAGCCGCAAAGACATCTCTCTGTCATTCGCCCTCCCTGGAAACCTTGTGGCCCTAATTATCTATGAGAGTCTTCATGCCTGCAGCTATCCTAATAAAAAGTATTCTACTTTTGAGGACAGCGGAATTCTCTTGAAAGGATTTGCTTTAAATGTCTTGTGTTTTGTCCTTCCTTATGAAAAGCCAACAGGTAACACTATCGATCCCCCCAATGCTCTTGTGGTCGCGTTGCGTTTGCAAGCGCTGACAAGCTAATGGCCTCAGCAACAGATTCACCAACTTCCTCATGGTTTACGAGTCGGCGCCCTGCCCAAAAACTGACGCTACTACCGCGCCTTGCCTCGTATGCCACACCCCGGACTGCGCTGAGTTCCATGTGTATGTCAACTTCCCGTATCGATGTTGTTCTAGTTCACCACGGACCGGCCCTTTCTGGAAGCTAAATTCTGTGTGCTGGCGACAATTGATTGTGGCTAGCTGAAAAGTGAGGGGTAGTTGAACAGTCTACATCAGGCTGGCTGAGTGGGCTCTTCCGGAACTTATCATATTACTCCTATTGGTCTCTTGGAACGACGGCGAGTCTAGACCAGACTATTGATCTGCCCGTATTCACTAGCGCTGGGAGCCAAGATGCTATAGAGGCAAACTCTCGCAAGAGCATCTGCATAGTGTCGTTCGTTTGGACGAATGCTGAGACATTGATTGTGATATATGCGACGAAATGTGATAAATGTGACAGTCTTGGTGTAGCTCATGAAACGGTTAGCGCTGGGCATGCCTGCAGAGAGCTACTCAGTCTTCCCATTCATCTATAAAAGCTCATCTTTGAGTCGTCTTGAATCCAAGGAGACAGGAAAAGCAGTTCACTAGTATTATACCCCATATAAAAGACTTTCAATCATACTTTTTACTCCAGCCTTTTATACTACAGCTAGCCACAATGGCCACCCAAAGACCTGGGTTACCTCAGCTCACCAAAGAGGAGATAGAGCGACAAAAACGTCTCCTCGACCTTTGCATGCAACAAGTGGGATTCTTCAGGGGAAAGAAAATCCCAGTCTACACTCCTGGAGAGCTCGAGTACGAGAAATCTGTGGCAAATGCAAACCTCCTCTACCGCTTTGAAAGACCAGGCTGTGTCATCCAACCCGAGCATGAGTCCCATGTTCGCATCACCGTTGACCGAGCCAAGAAGGAAGGCTTACCTATCCGAATCAAGAATGGTGGCCACTCGTACGGCGGATTCTCTGCTATCAACAATGGAATCTCGATTGATCTGGTCAATATGAAACGCGTCGACTTCGACAAGGATAACATGACAATCACTATGGATGCAGGCGCACTTTGGGCTCATGCCTATCACGAACTGATCAACGACCATCACAATCAACTGGTTATCAATGGAGGTCGTTGTCCTAGTGTAGGGGTCAGTGGTTTCACTTTGGGTGGAGGTCTCGCGCCCTTTACTCGAAGCTTCGGCCTGGGAAGTGACACGCTTCTCGAGGTTCGTATTGTCACTGCAGAACATGGAGTCATCCGAGTCAGCCCTAATGACAAAAAGGAGGAAAAGAGGGACCTCTTCTGGGCCCTTTGTGGTGCTGGTGGCAATAACTTTGGGGTAGTTACCCAGCTCAAGATGAAGGTTCAGGAGCTGCGCCATCCTTTTGTGGTTTCTGGGGTCTATACCTGGGCACCTGCTCATTGCGCTGAGTCCCAGAAGGCTTTCACCGAAGCGATGATAAAGTTCTATACTGCTGAGTGGTCCAACGAGATGACGATTGACACCAGTTGGTTGATGGACCTCAAGGATACCCGTGAAGATCCGTCTGTTCGATTTCTGGTCTACTATAATGGACTGGAGACAGAATTCGATAAAGAGGTCGATGAGAAACTCGGAAATTGCGGCAAGCTTGACAAAAAAGACAAGGTCGACGACAAAGACAAGGTTGAAGACAAAAACAAGTCACTGGCAGAACAGCTCAAGGACCGAACCTTGCCAGAGAGTTCAACCCTGTTCCTCCACGAGACTCTTGTAGCTCAGTGGTCAGAGGAAACTCAAAAGGCTTTGCCTTCGAACGCGATGTTCAGGATATACACTTCTTTCTCTTTCACAAAGGCCACTGTCAAAGAGAATATTGCCAAGATAATTGATACTCTTCAAAAAGGGCTGGTGGCTTTCAAGAATGACTTCAAAGGGGAAGAAGGCTCAATCAGAGTCTCCTGGATTCATTCCGGCGGCAAAGCCAATGCAAGTAAGCCCGGTGACTCCGCCTATCGTTGGCGAGGATGTGAATATCACACATACATCATGATTGAATGGAAGGATAAGTGGCTAGAGACGAAGATGAGACGGGCCCTCACAGGTCTTAACGAGGCGCTGAGGAAATATTCCATGGACGGGCTTGGTGTTTATGTCAATTTTCCGGATCCCACACTCGACAAAGACACGTACGAGAAGGCATACTATGGTGAAAACAAAGACAAGCTGCAGAGAATCAAGACTTACTGGGATAAGAACAACGTCTTCCAGTGGCCTCATGGAGTCCAGGTTGGACCCCACGTTGACTCTAAGAGCACAACAATGGAGTTTGCAGCTCCCCCTCTACCCCCGAGCAGCAGCCCTGCTGTCGAGGGGTTTGTCAACCCCGGAGAAGCTGCGGGCGTGAACGCATGCATATCTTGGGATACCTTTAACCCGACTAGTGGCAGCCCTATAGTTAGCCTAGGTAACTGAGCTAGTTAGGACTGTTGTAAACACTTGAAATGGGAGCTCACAATTTATCTGTTCGGTTAAACAATACAATTCTGGTTCAACTTGATGGCTTAAGACGGCTCCAGAGCCCCTTTGACCTGCTACGCAAAACGACTGTCACTGAAATGTTTATCCAAGCTCAAGCGACCGGGCTCATGCATAGATAGCACATCCTTTTCCTTGAACGCCTTACAGATTGTACTCGTGTCTGTCGGGCTCGTGAAAAGAATCTTGATATGTGTCTTGACCCTTGGGTCACCCGTCAACTGTAGTATCTCAAACAGTACCTTCTCCACAAACATGTCTTGCATCAGATCTTCATCTTCATACACATTCACACTATCGACGACACAAAAGAGTGTTTTATCGCTTAGTAGACGATGAACAAGGACAGTGAACAGCTGGCAAAGCTCCTCAATGTCGTCAACTCCTCTTTTTAAAAGAGGCAGGTTCAATTCTTGGGCAACTCTATCAAGATCCGCATCATCAAAGTGATGCTGAACAAGAAGTTGTGTGGTGAGGCTCTCGATGAGTCCGATACCGCCGATCAGTGGATCATCGAGGTCCGTGTGCTGTCCGCAAAAGAATGCAACGACACAGAAAAGTTTCGCACCATAGCTGCACTGAAAAACGATAAAGGTGTGACGCTGGTTCGACTTGGCTTCATGTGTCCGTGGACAAGCAGCTCAGTAGAACTTGTCCTGACGACCCATTGCTTGAATTGTGCATTCTCAACCAAATTCTCAGCTCTCCCTTGATCGCGACGGTTCACCAGGGCAGACGAGCCTGAGATATCAGTCATGTCGACTTTATCAACAGCGGAGAGGTCAAAGTCCAAATTTATGTTGAGGATGCGCAGAAGTTGAGCTTGTGATATACGAGCTGGACCGACCCAAGGTCTTCGGTCTCGACTGAGAGATTGTTCTGCCTCAAGTTGGGTGTGAAGACGAGTGTACTTGACCGCAAGCCATGCATTTTGCCTTTTTTGTTCTACATGTATACGTTAGTGAATCTTCTCAAAGTGGTGCCGAGATGAGGACAAACCGTTCAAAGCAGTCAGGTTGGTGAGGTACTCTTGTGACAGCCTCATGAATGCATTCATGGCATTAGATGCAGTCGTAGCGCTGGCCATGTTAGCTGCGGAATTCTTTTACTTCGCGATAGCATTCCGTTCGTTAGCTGAGGCGAGTCTTTGTTGTTGGGCTGCCATTTTCCGACCGGATTTGTTCATCTCGGACTGGGCGACTTGCTTGTCTTCCCATCGGGACACAGAGAAATGGTTGAAAGTCTGGTGACGCAACACTTCTTGGGCAAGGCGTCAGCTTACAATGACACTGATGACGTAGATATCGTTCGTGGAAAAGGTACGTAGTCCCAGTCCCGGTTTCAGGGTCTTTGACAACGACTGACACGAAGCGTAGGCAAGGGCTTGATTCTGCTTCTGCATGGAGCACCTGGAGTTGGAAAGACGACGACAGCGGGTATGCTTTTCGATCTGCGGTAGCCATAGGGCGTCGACTGACTTGGACAGAATGCGTTGCGACATACTTCCGCAAACCCTTATTCCAAACAACTTGCGGTAGGAGCGGTACTCTCTTTCAACCTTGATGCATGGTAGCTGACCAGAAGTTATAGGAGACCTAGGTTCGACAGCAGACGTGGTCGAAAGTCGCTTGGAGAAGAAATTTGCTCTCGCAAGTCGATGGGGCTACATTCTGCTAATCGACGAAGCCGATGTCTTCCTCGAGGCTCGGCAGACTGAAAACTTTGACCGTAACAGTCTTGTCGCTGGTAAGTAAAACGCTTCTTGAGGGATTGTAGTGTACTGAAGGGTTTCTCCGCACAGGCTTCCTTCAGACACTCGAGTACTACACCGGTATTCTGTTCCTCACCACCAACCGTGTCGGCACCTTCGACGAGGCCTTGACCTCGTGTATCCACATCAGCTTATACTAACCTCCTCTGAGCCAAACTTCTACCCTTGCTGTCTTCAAGGTCAATCTCACTCGTATTCAAGCCCGCTTCGAGAAGAAGAAGGAAAGGGGCGAAGCCAAGCTTGAACTCGATGAGCTGTCCGTCAACGAGTTCATCCTTGACTAATTTGCAGAGAATAAAGCTGCACGCTGGAACGGTCGTCAGATCCGTAATGCTTGCCAAACCGCCCTTGCCCTTGCTGAGTTGGAGGGCCAGAAACCAGCCAACCCAGATGCTAGTGGGGACCGGAACGTCATGCAGGTCGCCGCCATGTCAAGGAAGATGCCCAAGGTCAAGTTGACGAAGAAGCACTCCCAAGATGTGGCGAAGGCATACTTGGCTTTCATGAAGTATCTACGGGAGGTGCATGGTGTCAGTGCAGCGCAGCAGGCCAAAAACTTCTGCTTGCGTCATGACCGATGGGGTCTTGGAGAGTCAGCAAGTTTGTTGGCTTCCAGACAAAGAGAGCATGGGGGAGGAGGCAAGTCAAACTACGGGCAGCGGTATGGTGCCAGGCCAAGTGGAAGAACAGGTCAACAGACGAGCGGACAAAGGTATCGACAAGAATACGATGATGGCGAGGACGTTGCCTACGAATATGGATATGCTCATGATCATCAACGATATGAGGATGACCAAAGACTCACGCAGGATGATGATGATAGAAGAGACTTCGAGAACGAGCCCTCGTTTGATGAGGAAGATGACTATGACGAAGGCTACGAAGAACGGCCCGCTGTACGAGGCAAGCAACTAGTAAAGAACTACGACGAAGACCTTGAGGACGATTCTTACTACCCCGATGGTCAGCAGCAAACTGCGAGGTACCGCCCGGGTCCATCACATCCGGAGTCAATAGAGCGATATACTGCCCGTGGTGGAAACCGGGGTAGAGGCACCGGTCCAGGACAACAAACATCAAGGAGAGGGGGTCACGTTGCCAAGAAACGGGTTGTGCCAGGGGGATATAGAAAGGCACCTCACGCCTTGCGTTCAGTCTCTCCCAATATCGCCGACTGAGGGAATTGTGAATAGAGGTGTTATTAGTTACAAGCGCTAAGCATGGGCCCTGTCCACGTATTTCACTGGTAATAACATTATTCTTTTCTGCACGCTCGCAAAATCGCCAAGTCAGGAGACACGAAGAGGGATAAAGACGCGGACGTAAATATAATTGATACGGATCCCTTTGCTCTCCTAGCCGTGGTAAGGAATGATTTGACATTGTCCCCCAGAAATCGAAGGGCAATAGTATGTAACTGCCTAATAAATGTCTCAGCATCGGCTTCTTGGATGCTTGCTAGATCTGGGGAACTCACATTATTGCGTATGTAACTATTCCAAGCACAGCCGCTGCAGCAATTCAAACTGGAAGACGGCAACGAGCCGCCAATGGTGCCATCCGCCTGGCACGCCGATGCGACGGAGGCTAGAGATGCCGAAGCAACAGCAGCCACGAGAGAAGTGAAGCGCATTGTTGGTCCGAGCTGAAGAGATTTACGAGGGCTCTGAAGCTCGTGGGTACAAATGGACCGGTGTGTGAATGATTCCAAGAGATGGTGCGAGTAGCAACTGCTGTACCATATATACCCATTTCTACAAGGAAGATCCACAATATTGAGTTATCAGTTTTTCATAGGATATGGCCGTTATGTACTCTTTCTTACAGTGATACTGGGATTAATAGTGATAGATGGGCCCATTCCTCAATGTAAGTTTCGCAGGTCCGCGGATAACGCACGTTGATCCACCGACATTCCGCTAATCCTGTGGTGGATAGACACGGTAGATATTCTCGGTTCCCTCTTTAAAGTAAAAGATTTGTTGACCTGCCTATTCAGTTATCCTAAGTTTAGGATATATCTTGCTTAGTAGAGCCCGGGTGGCTAGCGAGAGCACCTAAACTGGGCACAAAGGATAGCGCAAGTCAATAGACATATATTCAGATGCCGGATTATAGTCAACTACTCCCTGATGCCATGCATAACAATGGAAAAAGCTAGTATCAGTGGTCTCCGATAAATCTGATGATTTATCGACGATTATCTGGACGCAGAAACCAACTTAACACAAGGCACCGGAAGATTACGAGGTCACCGAAAGGGGAACAAAGATAGAATTTACATGGAACAACGCTAGGAAGCCTGGAATAGCTGGCCCTGGCTTAACAACAGGGTTGAGGTGTCGCTTCGGCTGTTTACGGGCCGAGCTAGCCGACAAGGTTTTCGTATATCAAGATCAGCCTTGGAACCGAGCTTAACCAAAGTATATAATCCTTCTCATCATTGTTGGCTAGTGGGTAAGTAAACAAGGAAGTACTACTATGACATTCGAGGTCTGCCCACTACCAAAGAATGGCTGCACCGCTAGATATGGAATCCATTTGCCTTCAACAAGGAGTCGACCGAATCCGTGATATCCCGCAGCGCAAAGTCAGTCCGATTGCCCCCCATCGTCGGGTTCACCTTGTTATCGTAGAACAGCACGCTCGAAAAAATCCGCTCGCCAAGCTCATGCGCAGAAGTTTGACTCAGAGCCACAGAGGCAGGGTACAACTTCCTGTCAATACTCTCAATAAAGCCGACGAACTTTGCTGTTTTCCAGCTATCCTTTGAGCTAAACACAGAGACCCCAGATGTGTTCTTATCAATGACATCTTCTGCCATCAACATAACCTTTCCGCCGTATCGGACAGGAAGGCTGAGAGAACTTCCGCCAGAGAAATTGTGATAGTTTGTCTGTGGGATAACAACTGGTGAGTGATGACCACTGTGAATGGCGAATTTGACGAGCTCATGGTTGGTGTTATCGCTGACTATGAGATCGTGACCGACGCGAACCACGCCTCCAAAGCCAAAAGAGCGCGGAGGAGTGGTTGGTTCCCGGACGTAGAAAGGGGAGACCTTGTCTTCGCAGTCAACGTGAAGGATACTAGATGGATAAGCGCCATTAACATAAAGATCTCCATCAAGGCCATTATCGATATCGAGAAACGCCCCGTACTGGCCCTTGGTAACAGCCGTCAGGTTAATCTTCTTTGTCTCAAAATGTGTTCAGATCGACTTTGACAACAAAGTTATCGCCACTGACATCGTTTCCCGCGCTTGTAAAGAATGAAGCGGCCTCTACGACCGCAGACAACACGTTGTTTGTGGGGTCTATAATAGTCCCGGAGAGTCTTTTGTCTAGGCTGTGGGTTATTCCAGGGATAGAAATAATTCGCTCTAGTGAAGAGCTGTAGGGGTCCCAGACGGCGATACTGGCGTTGTAGATTGAGCTGTATAAAAAGGTTACATTGGCTTGGGGCTGAGCTGGACGTGATGGGGCAGCATACCTGAGATACAGAACGTAGCGCTGATCATCCCACCGAAAGAACGATGGGTAGAGCTGGAATTGGTCGTTGAACAAGATATCGCCAGAAACTTGACGGCATTTCGGAGTTGCATGGTTGGAAGCGGAGGCTGTTAAACCCCAGGAGGCGACCAAGGAGATGAGTATACTATGTTTCATATTGCGTTATTTTATTTCGCGTGTAAACTCTACGACACAGGTGCGACACATGATCTAAATTGTGCCTGCGCTGAATGGAAGAAATACAGATTATGTGCCCGTATGTTCACCGCATAGCTTTCACGGAAAGGCCGGAGCGAAACTTTAAAGGAGCGACATCGAGACCGTGCAATTCAAGGTAGCCCTGAAGATTAGTTGCCGCTTGGACTCTACATGTTATGCTAAACCTTATTAATCCCTCTGTAGCTCTACGGAGTAGTGACGGCAGTTGTATCAAGTACGGCAAATTTAAAAACGTTTCCCAAATGGGCAGGCAAAAAAAGTAAAATCTGAATGACGGTGAAAGGATGATTGCAATTACCGAGTTCATGATCCGGCCACCTAGACATTCGTATCTTTAAGTTTTACTACTAATCGGGAAATTACAGCCGGCATAAATACGAAGTATGGTCTGAGAAATGATTATATCTATCCGTATATTCTGTAGAATTACTGCCGCCTATATATAGGAGCCTGTTATGACCAGATACACACTGGCTCTCCCACCATATCAGCAATTTCGCTCTTCCTAACTAACTAACGTAAAAATGGTTCGTCTTGTGGACCTGGCAGTGGCAGCGTCGTAAGTACCATACGTACAATACCGATATCTGTCCCTCAACATCAGGAAGCCAACCGTGCATAGATTCTTGCTCTTCTCGGGCCCCGTGGTTGCAGATGTGGATGGTTGCGTCGGCAACTTTCAAGCCCTCCGCTGCATGAGACCCGGTCCACTCCCCAATCCGAACGACCCCAAGGCCCAACGTCAATTCTTCAACACAGGATACTCTAGCAGTTGTTGCGGTCACGGAACCGCTTTCACTGACAGCCCCGATGGAGCTTTTGTGAGTATTGAGCCTGAGGATAGTGTTGTAAATTAATGAACGGTAGTGCTGCACGAATCGAGACATCGGACACTGGCATCAATTCGACTCGTGCTGTACTGCTTCGGGCAAGCGTGACACCGTCACGTTTGATGAGACATAATTTATGGATGGAAGAACTCAATGGAATCTTATCCTAAGATGTCATTGGACGTGAAGCCCAAAGGGGGGGAACAGGCTAGATCTAGATCTTTGCCAGAGTAGAAATGTACCAAGATACCGCAAACGGGGCAGTATCCCTTGGCCTCGTGATGTTATGAGCCTTGACCAAAACCTTGAAGCTAGAACATGGGATGTTATCCCAAATGACGTTCTTGATATTATCTTGGTTACCATTAGCTAAGATTTCAATTAGTGGCAGGCCGTGAACAGCTTACTAGTATGATCGAACCGATCACCTTTGCCCATATTTCTATCGCGTCAAGGCCTCTGACTACGACATTGCCGACAAGCCCGCTGATTCTGCGGATGAGTCCGGTCCAAACTTCGAGAACGTCAAGGTCTACTGGACTGTAGGCAGCGAGGGATTCCCCTCTCGGGATGTCCAGTACGAGACTGGCATCACCTGGTACAAGCTCGACTGGGCAGATTTGCGGTCTCCTTTCACCTATAAATTGACCATTGTCGCCCAGGATCCCTACAACTACGTCTTCTACGACGAGACGGGCGATGGTTATACTCTTGGTGTTTGGCAAGGTGCTCGCACCCACACTGTTGAATACAGATCTCAAAAGCCCACTATCGTCAGCATCTCGGGCTCTTAGATGATATATCAATATACGGGATGCAGGGAGGTTATATACATGTACCATGATGGTGAGACTGGGAGGCAAACTAGATGCCGGGTCACAAGGAAAGTCAAATACCATGTAGTTAACACAAGCCCCGTCTCTCAATGCATCAATATCTGGAAACGCATATGAAGTACTCTCAAGGAATAACATGTCATTGCAAACATGCGGGAGACTGTATCGCAAAATATCATGCTAAGCTTGACAATTGCAGCTCATCATTACGTGTATACATGGAGTGAAATATTTATGTAGTTGACTACGGCCTACAAGTTTAAGTTTAGGTTGCCAACGATGGTATCAAGTACTAAATATCTATCGAAACGATCGGGCAGACGTTACAGCGACAGCTTTAGTTAGTGGTGAAGAATTTGGAGTTCTATGCCCCTTTATCTGAGGCAGTGATGAAAGGTATAAGGTACCTACCATCACAAATAAGTCTCTACCTTCACTCCTCCAAGTAGCTACAAATACTTCACAAGCTCCCGTATATCATCCAAATACTCCAAGCCCCAGCATCGTTGGCTCACTGCTTCAATATCGCGAGTCGAAACGTTCTTGCATCCATCTATGAACTTCTCACGCAGCTTCTCGTCGCTAAGAGGATTTACGCGACTGCCAACAGCATGCTCGACGTACTTTGTAAAGACCTCTCCGCTTTGCATCACAACAGTGACCTTAGCCGCATCTGCTGCGATGCTCGTATCGATGTTCGCTGTGATGCGATCGCGAATAGCAATGACGGCGGGGTCGAGTACAATATTGTCTTCGTACTCTGACGGTGTAGCTTTGCCGAGGAGGAGACCGCATGCACCACTATGGTATACGCTGAACTTTGCCTCTAAACCATCTTTTGGAGTCTTCTTCCCGGTAAGTTCAAGGACAAGAGGGTGGACTTGTGCCGCGACAGACTTGATCTGCGTTGGATCGTGTTCCTTTCTCGTCAGTTCCGCGTGTAGTTGTATGCAAGCGTCGATGACAGGGTGGATGACAATCCCGCACGGGAAAGGCTTGAAGCTATTCCTCAGAATCTCCCAGCGGCCGGTATTCCGGCTAGCTAAGCCATCATCAATCTCAGGACCAAGCCAACGGTTCAAGTTCTGGAGCACGTCTGGCTTGCTGGTCCCCACGACAGCAGCCCAGCCACGTTTCGCTTCCAGTGCGCCCTCACTGCTAGTGTAGCCTCCTTCAGCCATGATAGCAGCTAGTAGTCCGCTTTGAGCTGCACGGCCGACGTGGAATGATTTGCAATGTGAACCGAACATTTCTCGGAGACCAGTCACTTGAGTTGATGCAAGACCAATTGCATGGGTGGTCTTTGTTGGAGATAGCCTTAGGACCTTTGATACCGCAACTGCTGCTCCAATTGAACCGACGGTGGAAGTAATATGCCTTGAGGCTGTAAGTTGATGTGATGGATATACAGATACATGCTCTTACCAGCCAACGTCGTAGTGTTCTGGCCATACAGCCAGCCCAGCCTTACACTCAGCTTCTATACCAGCCACGAGAGCTGTGATGAACTGCTTCCCTGAGATACCACCTCTCCACTCGGCAGCAGCAAGAAGAGCGCTGGCAACAGGTCCTGTCGGATGTATGATGGTATCGAGATGCGTATCGTCATAATCATGGACGTGTGATGCTATACCATTGATCAACGCCGCATGTTGAGCATCCAAACGAGAAGCTCCATGGTGTCCGAGTAGCGACGCGGTAGGTGGGCCGAAGAAGGGAGACAATGTTTGATGCTGCCGGCAATCCAGCACACGTCAGCTACCTAAATCACACCACTGAGCTGGCTGGGGGTTATTGAGCTTACGGCGATCTTTGTAGCTTCATGCTGACTCCCTGCTATGGTGCAGCCAACCCAGTTGTAGAAGCTTCGAATAGCTGCACTGACTACATCTTCCGGAAGGTCCGAATACTGGAGGTTGTGCGACCAGGTGGCGAGACGTCGAGTAGCCATTGCGAGTATACAGATGATGGTTACGTCTGACTTTTCTAAGTAAAAGCTTAACTTTTATGGTAGAAGAAATGTGAATTGGAGGCTAGAGGTCTGAAATGTTTATATGGACTTGATAATGGTGGTGGTGGCTGTTCCGATGCCATCGGGTCTTCCGTCGGCTCAACCGATCTATCGGAGGCCGATCGAGCCGCAACAATCTCCATCGGTTAAACCGACTAACTAGCACGACCACCCGATGTGTTATGGCCAATATGGCACTAGAGCGAGTGCAGAAGCCCAAGCCACGGTTAGTCTACGAGAGATTGCATCGAAACATTGCTGAGATAAAAGGCGATCCATTTCCCCAGTTCCCCAGATTCTGACAAGCATCTCACCGCACTCTACTTTATCGTCATACTTCAGCTCCTCATTCTAAGTCAACTATACCTGCAAGCGTTTGCCATCCAGGAGAAAGATGGGTTTCTTTGGACTTCGAGGGAGGGAAATCCAGATGGCTCAGATCTGGGCGGTCATCTTGCCGTGCTATCTCTTGTAAGTCAACCAGGCTCAATAATGCACAATAGAATAGGCGAAAGGATGACAGCTGACCGGTTCTGCTTCTACATACAGGTTCGGCTACAACAACTCTATCGCCGGAGGGTTCCTCAGTCTCCCGTCGTGGGTAGAGACCTTTCCTGCCCTCGACACCGTGCATACAAAAGGAGCCACCAAAGACCATAACTCGACCCTTCAAGTACGCTCTTCAGCTTCCTTGAATCATGGCCCCATTACTGACTCTAGACCTGAACAGGGAACCGTCGTGGCCATGTACACCCTGGGTTGTCTCTTCGGCTGCCTTAGCTGCATCTGGCTAGGCGACAAGCTCGGTCGGAAGAGAACCATCATATTCGGCGCCTTGATCAACACGATAGGTGCAGCTCTACAATCCTCCTCGTACTCGCTTCCGCAACTTATAGTCGGTCGACTGGTCTCCGGATATGGCTTTGGACACATTACAGCCACAGCTCCGAACTGGCAAGCAGAGTGTTCTGGCGCTGCTCACAGGGGTGCGGCGGTGATGCTTGAAGGCTTGTTCATCTCCTTTGGCTTGGCTATCGGAGGCTGGACGAATCTGGGCATGTCTTTTCATCACGGCTCTGTCACTTTCCGATTCCCCATGGCCTTGTCTGGCGTGTTATCCATTATCATTATGCTTACTACACCACTGCTTCCGGAGTCTCCTCGTTGGCTGACGAAGAAGGGCCGAGTTGATCGTGCAAGAGAGGTTTTGGCCGACTTGACCGATACCGACGCAAATTCCGTCGAAGTAGGCGAGGCAATTCGCGAAATCGAAACGTCCTTAGCCCTCGCAGGAGAAGCCAAACTGAAGGATATCTTCACCAACGGACCGCTCCGCCTCTTACATCGCATGTGCCTCGCCTGTGCAGCGCAATGCTTCCAGCAAATGAGCGGCATCAACGCCCTGGCCTTTTATCAAGCCAAGATCTTCGAAGACTACCTTGGCCAAACACCAAGAGCAGCAAAGATCATCGCTGCTTCGGTGTTTACCTGGCAGACAATCTGCTCGCCCATTGGTGTCTTGACCGTAGACAGGTTTGGACGTCGCAAGCTGATGATGGTATCGTCTTTGGGTATGGGCGTCTGTATGGCTGTAGTTGCGGGCGGGTCGTCGCAGCCGGGAAATACAGCGTCGGTGGGAGTTGCGGCGGCTTTCATCTTCCTTTTCTCACTGTTCTTTCCAACCGGATTCCTTGGACTTACGTTTCTATATGCTGCTGAGATCTCACCGCTCAGTCATCGAGTGCCCATCACGGCCATGTCGACTGGTAAGTCCATCCATTCTATACTGTATAAAGACCATTTGCTGACTAGCATTAGCCACCGCCTGGCTGTTCAACTTTGTAAGATTAAATACCTGCGTGTGATGAAAGAAGATCTGACTAAGGGCTCATAGGTTGTTGCTGAAATCACTCCTATTGGGCTAGCTACCCTCAAGTACAGATACTACATCATCTACGCCGCCATCAACATCTGTCTCACCTTTCCAAGTAAGTGCACTGCCTCTTACCTTAAGAAAACGCAACAACCTCTAACAGTTCATCTCAGGCGTGTACTTCTTCTTCCCCGAAACTAGTGGGCGACACCTAGAGGAGGTCGACGGCATCTTCTTGGATAGTAGGAATATTTTTGAAACAGTCTCTATTGCTAGGCAGAGTCAAGTAGTTGGTCATAGAAGGAGTATTGAGAATGGGAGGGAAGAGAAAGAGGAAGTGGCACAGATTGAGAAAGGTATGCCAGTACCTCAAGACAGGTAGGGTGTCAATGTGCTACAGCGCGTGGTTAGGTATCTGAGATAACTCAAAGGATTATGAAAGAACATTTTGTCGAGGCGGTTATGTTGAAACCTACCCTGTATACTCGGCCTTGTATGGCCATGTGTCCGCATTGACTCGACTCCGTGTTCGCTAACGGGTCTTGCAAATAAGTACATACTACCTCGGCAATCAATCCATATCTGCGATAGATCCATCTGGATTCGCACTATTCACCATAGCTGTGCGACATGGCCCTCGTGTTGTTACTGGCATTGTTCCAAACGCTCTCCATCTAAGTTGGAGCTCACTGCTTGCACCACGATTCAACCGACATTCTCCCATGCTTTTACTAACTAATATTACTCACATGCATCGAGTAACCCCGTTTACCAAATCATACCCTCGATATAAAACAACCGAGATCTTCGCTTTGGTCCTGACACATTGGGTACCATCGCGCCCCCGTAGACTCTGATCCCAGCACCCTCCTCTCAGCAATCAAATTGTAGTAAGATTTTAGACCAGCCTCACCTGAAGGCTGAAGAGGGGAAATAATTGACACGTGCAGGCCATAATAGGTATGCAAATGGGAAGTGCTAGGCGGATGCGCCGACTCCCGGCCGAGAAGCTCCAGCCCTTTCTCCTTCAAGACCTCAGTCAGCGGTGAAATCTCTCCTCTGGGCCTCAGAAGATTAAAATGGGTATGGTCTCCGTTCGCGAGCGGTGGTTGAGCTGTGAAATGAGGCTCTAGGACTTGAGTTGCAGGGATTACACAACTGCCCGTGGATCCGGAGGCTCTCTGTCGATATTTCAGCCCTGGATGGTTGCTTTCCGGGGTTAGTAGACCACCTTCTTCTTCGTCTAGTCTCTCTTCTCTGATTAGTCTTTCACACAATGCAAGATGCAGTGATACCACGATGTCAATAAATTAGTCACAGTATCGTCTCGATAAAGCGAGATGTTGAAGCCATGTTGCGGGGTAATGCAGCACCGGATGTCGGTGGAAACACGCTACAGGGGGTATTATCACGAAGTTTTGGACCCTGAGTTGGAAACTCCGAGGTCTAGCTCGTCGTCTAGTGGTAGTTTATTTCTCCCCCCTCGTTTAAACTACTTGCTAGCATAGTCTAGATGTTTCCTTTACGATCCGAGACGTCCGAGTTCTGATCTCGCTGGTGTTGGTGCCGAAACGGTCCCGATGAGGCGTTACGAGCAAACATTGGACGTGCATGCATGGTAATGCAATGCGCTCAGGGTCGTCACTGGTTGTTTGCTACCATTGGATCAACCATGACCATGTCTCACCGCGTGCCTGATCACAGCACGGTAAACGGGTAACTGGGTCGATCTTACGGTAATACGGCACAAACCCGTCAGCCCGGTTCAGTATACGAGGCTGGTGTTACAATAACAAAATGTAAAGGCTCAAGTCTACGCGAGGTATCAATTCCGCGGAATAATCCTCTCAATCACTGTGACTTCGCATTGCTGTCCCACAAGAGATGCCGCAGTTAATGATCAGATCATGACGAAATCAAATCCAATTAACTGGTCCTGTCTCCATCTTCTCTAATCCCCGTATACATCATCTCAAATCATTGGTTCTTGGAACTGTCAGCTACAAACTATCGACAAGTCTATCGAGGAGCTATTGGCATGGCTTGCAGTAGCAGAAACCTTGTTGCACCAACAACCCGCCACCAAAATCTGTGGCGAGGAATCACTGGCCGTTTTTTCCCAACTGTGGCGCTCTATACGGGCCAAAATAATCGCCGTTGGGCGTACTAAGAGCGGGTGTTCCTTTCCACTACCGTCAACGTCGTTGTTGAACCTACACTTGCGGTATTTTTAGACCCACCGCGACGACCATTTTCTCGATTCACCCGGACATTTGGGAATAGCTTATTCTTTATAGCGTTATTGTCCTCTCGGAACTAATGATTGCGTGATTTGGAATAAACGTCATTAATACATGGTTATTCCAGTCTAGACTTGAAGATCGATCTGAGACTAGTGCGCTGATCCATCGGAGCATTGACAATCCCCAGACTCGCCGTTTCGTCTGTCGCTTGACTGGACACTAAGATCTCACCCCCATGCCCATGTTAAGGCTGACAACGATCAAGGTTCTCGAGCCCAGGTACCAGGTTCAGGCACAAAGAAACGTGTCTCAAATCAGAATGCCGAGAGGCCGATGCTTTTTACAAAGTGGCTTTATCCTACGTGGCAGGGCAGCTCAACGTGGTATCACAAGAGAAAGTGTAACAGCTAGGTTAGTCTCGATTTAGCGCAAGGCATGCTTATTAACGTGATGGCCTGTGTTAGTGCGACGAGAGGCTCTCGACCGTTTAATTGCCGTTCTCGTCTTGGGCACTGGGGGAATTTCTCACCAAACATTACCCAACTTGGGATTTACGCTAAGCAGAGCTCGCGATCCACAATACCCCATGTTTTTCACAGATCTGACAAAAGTATGGAGCAAACAAGAGTCTTTTCAGGTTCAAATCGCCTCTTTTGGACAGCCAAGGTTGACTAAATACTATGTACGACCCTCTTCTGTCCCATCGGCAAAGCGCATCATCCCAACCCATCATCAAAGGAGTGTGAGAAACGAAAGCAAGGTAGGTACAGCTGACAAGTGTAGATACAAGACTCTGGGTAGTATGTACAAGACACTCTCTTACTCCTTGATGGCCTTGTAGCCGCCGCCCTTGCCACCCTTTCCTCCCTTGCCGCCCTTATAGATGTTGATGTTGATGGTCACGGGCGCATTGAAGTCAATTTCACCAATGCACATTTGGAACTGATCACTGTGAGCGACGCGTGAGGATTGGGAGGGGGTACTTACGCCGCTGTTGTTGTTGCAGCAGATAATCTTTGCGTTGCAGACCTCAGAGTTGGAGCAGGTTTGAGCTTTAGGGTGTCAGGTTACTCGCACAGTCGGAGAAAAAAAGAAAAAGACTTACTCCCGTCAGCGGCAGTGGTGCAGCAGTACTGAGTTCCAGAAGAACAAGCATTGCCCTGGTCGTTAGTAGGAGCAGGACAGTTCTTGTCACTGCCCTTCTTAGCTCCTTCATGCCGATCAAGTTAGGTTTGTCACTGTACAATATTTCGGTGAACTTACGACGAAGAGCTGGGAGTCTAGGCCAGGGAATGTCTCCCATAGAAGGTGCTCTAGGCTCAATGTCTCTCTCCTCAACCTCAACAGCCGGCTCCGCAACAGGCGACGCAATAGCGCCCTGCAGAACGGCGAGGCCGTAGAAGATGGCGGAGAGCTGGAGTTGCATGATAGCGAGGCGAATCTCAAGACAGAAGAGTGAGTGTGTCTGTGTGTGTGTGTGCTCGAACGAGTGGAGTAGTAGGTAGTGATGCCGGAGATAGTTTGAGGGGAGACAGAGACTGGTATTTGTGCAGATGTCTTAAAGTACTTGCTCCTAAAGCTGAACTTGCAAATTCGCACCCGTTGCTACTGTGGACGTTTAGGATGACAATAAATGACATAAGTGCCGTCTGTGCTATGGTTTTGTTTTTCTCGTGTTGGTGGACGCCGGATGTCGGCGTTGGGTCAATGCGCATATGCAGAGTGATCCGGGGTACACGGTAATAAACCAATGTTCAGCCAGCCATAATATGAGCCACCGAATAACGTTTTTACTTTTGGGACTTTGGCCTTTGTGATGAGATATATTGAAGTTTAATCTTGGTAAACACACATTCTTCTAGTTGGGACCGTTTTAAACGTCTGGTGTCTTACACGTGATTCCAAGTCACTGCATCCTGATTGTTTCCGGGTCCAAGACTAGCAGATCAAGTCACTGGGGCTTTACGGAAGAGAGAGTGTACTGCTTATGTTGTGAGGCCTGAGACTCTTGGGCGTAATGCAACATATGTGCTGTTACATGCGTCAAGCCCTTGCATCTGTTGGCCCATCTTCCCCTGCTGATCCGGGTCTCGGCCTCCGAATCAGCCAACATAGCCCATGAGTTTTCTCTGTCATTGAAGCCCAATTCGCCGATGTATCCTCGCCTCTATTGGCTACCTATCTCCATGCATTGCATGTGCTGTACTTACAGGCTGTCGTTGAGCTTGAGAAGCCATGCTAGCTTGTGTCCTGCACTCAACTCGCCGGACCATTCGGAACCTCGGTGCCGAGCTGATATGAGTTATTGGGCTCAGCTCACTCGGATTATCGCATGAGGCTCAAGCTAGACCTTGGTCTCGATCCAGCCTCTTACCTTGTCCTCCAACGATTTCACGATGTTTGCTCAGTTGTGGAGTTGGCCAACCTCTTGTTGGACTTCCTTTGCATGAATTCGGCGCTCATTATGGTCTAAGAGGCAGGAAAAGAGTTCGATAGCTTCAAGTTCAGCTGACACAAGGTCACTTGGGCGTATTCACTTAGGCGTCAAGAGAGGTCATCGTGAGGTCTCGAGTTGAACAAGACATGTATCTCCATGAGACCAAAATATCTATATAAGGACGACTATTCTCCCCCTAAACTCATCTTTTCTTCATCACTCACTCACTCAACAATCAACTAAGATCCTAAATCAACTCTTCAACGCTCTCTTTTGAGACAATCACTTCTTACAAAACCTTCAACATGAAGTTCACTGCCTCCATTCTTACTCTCCTCGCCGTCGCCACTGGCGCCCTCGCCTCTCCTCACGGCGGACCTCCTCCCCCCCCTCCCCCTCCTCCTCCTCCTGCCCCCAAGAACAACAACAACAACAACCAGCAGAATCAGTGCGGTAACGGCCAGTCTCTCTACTGCTGCACCTCCGCTGGCAACAAGGCCGATGTTGAGTGTGTTTCCTTCACCAACGGTGGTCTTGGAGGCGTTTGCAACGGTATCCAGATGTGCTGCAACAACAACGTGAGTACACTAACCACCCAGACTTGCCGGGGACTTACTAACTTTGGTTATAGAACGGCAACCAGGGCTGCAACTTCAATGTTGGCGGTGGCACCATCACCATCAAGAAGACTGTTAAGAACTTCGGCTGGTAAAGGGTTTTACCCCTCTATCGATCATGGTGACTTCGGCACTGGACAGTCACTGGCAATGATAAATCGATACTCACGAAGATCTACGATCATTTGACACACGAAACCTTTACGATCATTACTACGCGATGGATGGATGAATTTGAGATTGATATGGGATTTGGAATGATTCGCTTCTGCCGGTTCTGGTAGGGGATGGCTCTGGCCAAGCCGCCCTCGAACATTACCATCCACACGCTTCATGGCAAGCATTTCTTGGGATCTATTTTAGTTGTTGAGTACATAACAATGAAAACATATCTGGTTGTTGGACTTTGTTGCCTCGTAAGCCAAAGTGACTGTTCTCTGTGCTGATTTAGGCTCTCAGCCATCAGTTTCGGCTTCTAACTTGGCAATCATACTAAAGTGCCTGGCCAATAGCTACAGTTTAGAACAAATATTATCAGTACCTAGACTAGAACTCTTATGACAGCGAGGTTGATATCGCAATCGTGGGTACTTTGGCTGGAGCTGACTATACGAAGCTTCACGTTTGTAACCACCACCACGGATGAATTTGAAGGAGCCACAAGCTTCGACGGAACTTTGTTCTATTAAGACCTGCAAGTATATTATAATACTTGTGGTTCGAGCTGCGAAGAACGAGCTCGATGCGTCGATGGTGACAAATGTTGAGAGGAGAATGCAGTCTGTCGGGCTTACGCAGACAATGTTGATGGAGTAGGTCGCAGCTAAGGCCGTGTGAGCGAGCATTTATCTCTCCATTTATTTGAGTGATAGAGACAACCCCAAGTAGTACGAGAGAAGACCGTCCACTATGCGAATAGACAATGTCCAGAAGAGGTCGATACAGGCAGACCTGCTGTGTGTACCAAGGCCTTGAGTGGCAAGGAGATGTGCGATGATTTCGTCCAGTCTAACAGGACATCGTGGCCGACGAGAAGACCAGGGAGATCAAGCTATGTATCGGAATACAGCAAATATGTGACATATACGTCTCGTGCAGTTCAGCGCCAAGATATAACCGGACTGTTTGCTGATGTCAAGTCCTAGACCAAAGGGCTTCAAAATGATGGCGCTAAAATGGAGTCCAACGACAAGTGCCACGGTGACCGAACCGAGTATTTTGCTGTCGAGATCCATCGTGATTGCAGCTATTGTGAATGAACTCCTGATAGAAATGAGTAGTGCCGGTCTGAATGGTGGGGTGATATTGGGTTTGTTCGGAGAGCTGGAGTAGGCGGTGAATGAGAAAAGATAACGGAAGAAGTGATGTGGGATGAAAGGAATTTATAAATCATAGATAAGGGCGAGAACCTTGTGAGCATTTACCTTTTGGGACTGAATTATAAAACTGTTATCATGATAATCAAAGTTTGCGATATTCTAATGGGAGGTATGAAGCTTGGAATAAACTTTGGCATCTAACTCGAGGTTAAGCGACTACTCTCCACTGCTATGGTAGATATCTCTTCTATTGACTCAGCTTTACTTCTGACTTACTTAACTTCGCGCTGGCTGAAATGCGTAGTTATTCGTAGACAATGAGGTTAAACTGTGGGCACCTTTGACATTTTAACATCAGTGAATCTGGAAGAATACGGACTAACTGAAAGCCTGTTCATGCAGCGTGGCTGAAGACTATCTGGGGCCAGGGAGTTAGGGGCCCGCATTGCAAGAATCTTGATGGTCTCCGTGATTGATCATCAATGCTTGTTTTTTAGGCAAATTAATTAAATGCAGGTGGAACATATACTTCCTCCTTGATGAGTGAGTATACAGATTAATCACAACAGACATGCCAGTTGCAATTTATCGTATGTAGGGATGGAGTTAAGTAGAAATAATCATGCTCTGGAGCCGAAGCCGAAGCGCGAAATCCGGAAATTTATCAGCAAGGAATGTGGAGAATCGGCACCGAGTGTTCATTGGTTCGTTGATTGAGATGTCCCACCTGAAGCAACTTTTATCGAGGCTAAGATCTGACTCCAAGGACTCATGATGAGCACTGCCGCGAGCCTGCATTAGCCCATACTGACTTATAAATCATGGAAATTGATAGCAAGAAAAGTGAGAGAAACTACTATATAAGTACTAGCTGATGCCGTCCCAATAACAGTGACCTCTCATCATAAAATATTCCAACTCCTCAAACTTTAATCCTACTGTTCAAGCTTATTACACATCAACGCAAGACAAATCCCCAACATCAAAATGGCCCACCCAATCATCTTCAACGGCAGTCTCGGCTTAGGCCTCATGCTAGTCGGCCTCGGTCTCAACGCAACCCTCCGCCCAAACGACCATCTCCAACGCCTCGAATTTCCCATCCCCACTGAGCCTCTTGCAAAAAAGTTTAGTCTCGCGCTCATGAAGATCTGGGGCGTTCGCAACATCACTGTCGGCGTGCTGATCTCGATCATCTGGACTACGGGAGATGAGAACCTAATGGCCAAGGCTTTGAGCGCAGCGCTGGCTATGCCGATCACTGATGGGTTCGTGAGTCGGATTATTATTGGAGGCGGGGAGACGCAGCATTGGGTGTTTCCTCCTTTGCTTGTTGTTATGGCTGCCGGGTTGTTTGGATTCTTTTGATAATGGATCTTGTATACCTCCTATGCGATAAGCTTTTTAAATTTTATACAACAGTCTTGAAAGTATCGTGCAGTTTGCCTGTGGGGTATAGCTTCATTGACTACGCTTTGCCATCCAAACTACGCACCACTTCATGATATCATGATCCTGAAGGCCTCCTGTGGTGTCCTCAATGTGTTGGTAGCGAGGGCTGGGTCCAGCGACAGGATGGCAGACTATGTCGAGCGTTTACCCCTTGGTAAATCAGCAGTCTTTTATTACACTTTCCTCTTCAGAATCCCTTCAGGGGGTCATAACCAGGGCGTCAGAACATGTGCGGCAAGGCCCAGGTATATGGCCATTTACTATATCGCTGAGCAAGTATCGTAGTTGTGTGACTACGCTTGTCTACTCCGTCCAATCCATTGGCTGATACGTGCCCATCGTGTCAAAAATGCTATCATGCATCCAAGTCCCCAGATCGATCTGATGATCCCCAAGTATCGACTCAAAGCTATTCCAAACCTCCAGATTACCAGTCTCATCTGCCACAAAGCCATCCTGCGAGACATTCAACTTATCCTCAGACCGCAAAATACCATTATTTGATTCGTGGTCACTTTCTATCGTAGCAGCGACAAGACGATCAAATGCATTCCTCGCCTGAACCGCTCTCGGCCATCGCTCGGAAATGATGTACAGCATCGTACTACACGCTCTCACACTGCTGCTGAACTTGGGACTGAAGATTGACGAGTCGAGGCAGAAACAGTAGACCATTACCAAGCCAGCGACGAAGTTGGCGTGTAGTGAGAGGAGAGAGAATGAGATGTATGTCTGCTGGTCGTGAAGACGTTTTGATAAGGAGCAGACTTGCCCGGCGGAGTGGACGATCTCGTGGAATGTTGGACTCTGTGGGGTGAGGGTTGGTAAGAAGGGGAGGTTTAGGAGTATAATGGCTTTGTGGTATTGGATCATATGGTAGTCTGTTGTGAGGTAAGGATGCGTTTTATTCTCTGGACCGGTCTGAGGTATTCCGGCCTTCCACTCTTCTAGAGCTTGTCGAAGACGGGTCACCTTGTGCGGTTTAATCTCGGAGATATCTTTGTCCACGCGACATACTGTGTATGAAATCTTGGAATCTATTTGCTGTAGCCGAAATATATGAATGGCTGGCGTGAGTGCGGTGATTTGAGAAGGGTGTTGGTGTGACTCTGCAATGGCTGCGAGGATAGCTTCGTCAGTGTCCAGTTCATCGTCGATGTTCGCTGGGAGCGCAACGTCAATGTCTCTGTCGGAGATGGAGTGAGGTCGACCCATGGTCCGAGCAACTGATCTCTCCAACATGTACCGCCGTCCAGAAGATGCGTTTTCTCCTCTCATCGAGGCTGGGAGGGAGGTTCATGGCTTGTCGGTGGAGGCCATTATCAATGCAATACCGCATCGTTATCTCGATCATCCACCTAATAACCGTCAGAATGTCTGCTCTGGTTTCCTATAATTGTGCGGTGGTTGCTTACCAGACGCCAGGACCTGTAGGTGACCTTAGTTGGTATATCGTGAGCAGGAGCATCGCTTCCAGGCTCTCGAGACTACCTGTCGCAAAGATACTGTCCGCATCTGCCATCGCGCAGGCATAGTGTCGCTGTTACTCTCGAGTCAGACATGGCGATTCTACTTGGGGTATATCCAAACCTTTGGAGATGAATAATGATCATCATCATTGCTTAGCTGCAAGTAACGTGCTCCAATGGCATACACCAATTGCAAGGTCGCGTAGTCGCATTTATTCCTCCCGCTATCTGAACGTACAGCTCTATGAGCTGGGACGAGCTCAAGCCTAGTATCGTGCAGTGACTGGACTCTTTTTCGGGGTAGGAAGGGATGCTTGGGGTGCACCCTTGCATAGTACGCTTCAATAAGCTTGTCGCCGACTACTTTGTTGGGCAGATCTGAGCCGTCAGAGACTTGGCCGCCCTCATGCTGCTGTCCTATATTGACGCGCACGCCTGTTAAAGACCGTGTCGCTATATTTACTTGATGTGAAGCTCCTGCTCGATCGCCTTGGCGGGCATCTACAGAGGGCAATGCCGAACGCAGTAGTTTCGTAAGAGGATACCCACTCGATGTTCCCAGAAAAGAATCCGGGGATGGCGCAACAATTCCAGCGCTAGCTTCCAAGTCCGAAGTTGCAGTCTCGTTCAAATTAGCGGGCGCCGTCTCACTCATGCCAGACTGGGTGTCAACCATCGACAGCGTCTGTTGCTGGCTGACGACATTTTGTCGCGGCGAGGCTATCTCATCCTGTAACCTTGAGATTTGGCGCTCGAGCGACTTCACATACTCTGCCGGGTATGCTTGCTTGGCGCCATATGAGCACTTCTCACCCGCAGAGAGGCAATTCGAGCACGCTGGGAATTCATTGTCGCAGCGCTGTTTGCGGGTCTTGCACCGACGGCAGGCGACGAGACCTCGAGGGCGATGACGAGGAGGTCTTGCGCTTGACGATTCGGTTTGTGAATGGGACATTGGTTGTGCATTACCTTTTGGTGGACGAGGTTGAGAGTTCTGAATTACCAGAGGTCAAAGCATTTCCCCACCTCTAACGTTAGAAGGATAGCGCCATACTCCTGTAAGCGCGCCCGACGATCGCGGTCTCGATCTCGGTAAGCTAAGTTCTATCTTTTCTACATCTGCTACCCTAAATATAACCAACGAGTGCTCATCGCAAAGCCGCATCACTGCTTCAAATAAGTAAGAACAGGCCGTAAAAGGGAATATTATATTTGTGTTTGGTTTACTATACATTGAATCATCCAAGTTTATAAAACATTAGTTTTTAATTAATTTGTTCAATGTTAGGTAAAGGCCTCGCTGAATTCCTGCGTTGAAAGCTGTCCGCCAAATTGATTGGAGCTTGAGGTAAACATAAATGTGTTTCACTTTTGAGTTAACTCAATCTAAAAGACACAAGTCCGAATAGGCTAGTACATATATTACGCATATGCTCGATTAGTCCAGCTTAACAACAGTACACTCTGTCAAGACATTGCCCTCGATAGCCCTACTATAAGGACAAACCTTCTTCGTCTTCTCAACAATCCCCTCAATCTGCTCCTTCTCCAACCCCCTAACACTAATCTTCATATCCACCCTCAGCCCCATATCGAGCTTCTTCATATCACCGACAAGATGCACCGTCGTCTCAACAATGCTATCCTCCGGCGCAGTAGGCATGGTGATACCATCCTTGGCAGCCACGGCGTTCATGGCAGACTGGAAGCACGCGCCGTAGCCAGCGGCGAACATCTCCTCGGGGTTCGTCTTGCCTGCATCGCCGGGGCCGCCGAGGGCTTTGGACATGGTGAGGTCGACGTTGAGGGACTCTGCTTCGACGTGGCCCTTGCGGGCGCCGACGACTTTGGCGTGGGCGGAGTAGAGGATTGGTTGGTCTTTGCTCTGTTGAGTGCTTTGGAAGCGGTGGATGACGATTGGGGGTTTGAGGAGGGATGCGTTGGGGCGCACGGCTGCGCGGCGGAGGGATTGGGAGATGCGAAGAGACATGATGATTGATTTCGATGGTTTCTATTGTGTATGAGTCAAATTGATGTTGAACAGTTGAACTTTTACTTAATGTTGACTTTGGTTCTATGACGGTAGAAGTCATGAGCAATTCAGAGTCATGCACGTCACCATGAGCCCTAGAGTCGCGTCTCTGTAGCGACAGGCTACGTCATTGATCTGGCCCCAGCAACGTAGGACAACAAGTTGTTCCGAATTTCAGAATGAAAACAATAATACAATATTTAATGATGCTCAAAAAGACAAAAAGAAGCATAGAGAGAGAGACAATGTATGCCTTGTCAGTCGAGGTCAGCGAATATCAAAGGCCGCTGTAGTATTTCGAATTGAAACTTAAGCAGCACGTGACCTGGTGCAGCTTTTGAATGAGCTGGTAGCATTGCCTAGCTTAATTTCTATTGGCAGGTTTGTCCTATATTGACTAGAAGTGATGCGCAATTTACAGTTAGCCAGCTGAATTTGCAGATAGATGCTTCTCGTCTTGGCAGCTCAGTTGAATCCAAACATGATGACAGAAGATAACTACCTTACCATAAACAGTAAAGCCTCGAACTGATCGACCATCCTTGGCCCAGTCAGGTAAAGGTGAGGGTCGGCAGAACGCTCATTCGGCTCGCACAATCCGCCGGTGACAGCTGCAGGGTAGTTTCGTCGGAGGATAGAAAGTCCCGAAAGCTTCAGCCGGATGATACGAAACTGACTAAATGGCGAAGCTATGATAGGAGGCCCCTTATGAGAGATTTATAAATAATGTAAAGATATGTCATGTATATTCAACAGAGCAACATCTCACTAGAACTTTCCTTCAACACCCATTGACTTCACATTACAGCCTGTACTTCAATTCTTCAAAATGCCATCCAGTGGCCAAAACAGAATCTTGATCGTCGGAGGAGGCCTCGGAGGTCTCGCTCTCGCCCAAGGGCTCAAACGCGCAAGCCCTTCTATACCATTCCACATCTTTGAACGCGACTCATCCGCAGATTTCCGTCCTCAAGGTTATCGCATTCGCATCAACCCCGACGGCGCAGGCGCACTCCAGAAACTGCTCCCAGACCATCTCTGGAAAACCTACGAAGATACCTGCGCCCTCTTCAACCCAGGCATGAGCGGCCTCGATGCTGTCACCGGTCAGAAACCAGCACCATCTGGTGAACGACGTGGTCCGCCTCCGATGCAGGAGGGAAAGTATTATAACGCTGATCGCGTTGTTCTCCGAAATGTACTTTTGGAAGGGTTGGAAAATGATATCAGCTTTGGAAAGACTTTTGACAGTTATCGTGTCACCGGTGATGGTGTTAAAGTGACGTTTACAGATGGTACCATGGAGACAGGAGCCATCTTGGTCGGCGCCGACGGTACCAGATCTCATATTCGTCGGCAGCTGATGCCGAATTACACTGTCTTGGATACTGAGTGCGGAGCTATCTATGGAAAGACATTCATAAATCCCAGAACTCGAAATTCTCTGGCTGAAGAATTCTTCGGAGGAATATGTCTTGCTGGAGATAGCAGCAAGCCTGGGCTCAAGCTCTTCACCGATACAATGGAGTTTCCACAAGACCTGAGCCTCGATGAAAGGGCCAAGTATAGGGTGCCGGATGACTACGTGTACTGGGTACTATGCATCAACAGAACCCTACTAGGAATCGCAGCAGAAGATCTCAATGCTGCGCAGTCTGTTGAGATGACCAAGAGCTGGCATCCTACCGTCCGGTCACTGCTGCAGAGCCAGGACGCATCTGCATCATCGACGCTTGCATTCTTCGCTTCCTCTTCAGAGACATTCAAGAAGGAGTGGGAGGGACTGGTCAAAAGGCCTGATTTTACGGCAGTTACTTTGCTGGGTGATGCAGCACATCCGATGACACCTGTTGGAGGCGTTGGTGCCAACTCTGCGTTCCAGGAAGCAGCGGATTTGTGCAGCGTCATTACGCGTGGCTCACTTGGTGCTGAGGGGCTTGAAGAGTATGCGAAGTTGATGGGGGAGCGTGGCGAGAAGACGGTAGGAGTTAGTGGTGGTGGTGCAGGACATATGTTCCAGATGAAGCCGTTCTCTGAGCTGAAGGTGGCATCTTTTTAACGCTACAGATGCGCTATCAACTCTAACTGTACTTGCACCAAGTAGGGAACGAGCTGACAGCCTACTAGATGCTCGGAAACCCTTGTCTATAGATTCCGTCCTTTCATCGATGATATCTATAATAAGCCTGTCTATGAAGATACTTCTTATATAGCCGCGCTAAAAGTTCATAGGCGTAACCTCAACTACTTATTGAATCTCTAATTCGATAGAATCTGCTTTTATAGATAGCACCAGTTTTAACCCATTAATTGATCATTTTCAACAGAGATATTGAATTATTTGAAGTAAAGAAGGGGGAGCCAATTGATGTCTGCCGCTCTATCTGACGAACCACGGCTGTCACGGGAAAACGCGACCCCCACCGAGGGAAAGTCCGCGACAGGAAAAGGATACGCTACTAATCAAGCCCGAATGCCGAGTCGATTAACTACCCCTTAGCAGCTGGTACCAACGTCAAAAAACAGGACAATTGTTTTTGCTTCTAGAACAATCGGGAACTTGACGGGCTGTTGGTGGTTGTCGCGTCGCGAAGGCAAACTCAGCCACAAAAACAGAACAATGTCTAGCGCAATGACATCAAGAGGAACAATATCTAGCGTAGCAAACAAATGTTGAATTCACATGAAAATGGAAGTATTAAGTAATTAGCATATAACAGACCTGTAACCCTGGTCTGCGCAGACTTCACTGATCTATGCATTTCAATATGAGTACCAAATCGACAGGCACGATTTGCAACGACTTTCAATTTTTGTGTCTTGTTGCTGCTGGAATCGTGGCGCTAACTTCCATCCTCTTGGTCGTGTTCAGATTCTGGAGCTTGAGTGCGACGCCCAAAGTCAAGATTCTACTCCAAGATGAGATCAAGAGTGCGAGACAGAGAGCGCTGGAATACTGCTTCAATCCTCGAGCTGTGATGGCAAAGGGCTACGCAAAGGTATCGTGATTATTATCGTGGATAGAGCGAAATACTGACGGAATAGTTCAAAAACGAGGTCTTTGGTCTTGATACCCAGGACGGTGAGGGGAGCACGGACAACTCTTATTCTTAGCTGACTATGTATAGGTGTTAAGCTTGTCATTCCATCCAGCTTCCTCGATGAACTAAAAAGTCATCCCGCTCTCAGCTTCAAAGTCTCGATCGACAATGTGCGACTGTCCTTCCCAAGCACCCTATTCGACATTTACTGACTCTTCGAGGATATGCAAATCGAGTATACGCATTTCGGAGGTCCAGCGGAATATGTGATTCACGCTATCAAGGCCAATTTGACGGGGTCGCTTTGTGAGTATCTTTCTCCTCTCCGCTCCGAGACGAGAACATTGACTTATCCAACCAGCCGCCTTCACACCACTGTTGCATCGAATGGTTCAAAAGAACATGCCCAACATCCTAGGAAAATACAAAGGCTCGTCTCCTCACACCCTCATCCGAAACTCCACTAACCACCACAAGACTGGACCCCCTTCAAAGTCCACGACAAAGTCCTCCGCCTAATCGCCACCAACAACGCCCGCGTCTTCCAAGGCACAACCGCCTCCCTCGACGAAGAATGGCTCGCCGCATCCACCGGCTACGTCCTCGCCTGCTTCGACTGCATCCGCGCCCTCAAACAATGGCACCCGTACCTCCGCCCCCTCGTATACCGCTTCATCCCCGAGCGCGCAGCCATAAAAGACCAATGGGCCAAGGGGCGCAAGCGCGTAATGGCTTCTATGCGTGAGAGACAAGAAAAAGGTGGGAACTTGGAGGATCCGCCTACGATGTTGGATCATTTGAGTAACGGGAGGAATGAGCATATTAGGGATGATGTTGAGCTGCAGTTATTGCATCAGATGACACTGATTGCTGTTGGGACTGTAACTACGTTTTCGTCAACGACGCAGGCGATTTATGATCTTGTGGCGCATCCGGAGTATATACCTATTTTGCGGGAGGAGGTTGAGAGTGTGCCTAGGGATGAGAATGGGAATTTTACGAAGGAGTCGACGGTGGCTATGGATAAGCTTGACAGCTTTCTCAAAGAGAGTCAGCGCTTTAATTCGCCCGATCTTAGTAAGTTCACTCGCAAAAACCTGGAGCTCAATGGGCGCTAACACGCTATAGCAACCTTCCAACGCGCAGCCATCGCAGACATGACCCTCCCAGACGGCACATTCGTTCCCAAAGGCACCAAGCTCGAAATCAACACTTGCTCAATCCACAAGGACCACGAGTTATATGAAAATCCTGAGGAGTTTAATGGTCTGCGCTTTCATGAATGGCGCAAAGAACCTGGCAAGGAAAAGAAGTACATGTACTCCAGCAGCGGGACGGATGATCTGTCGTGGGGCTTCGGACGACATGCGTGCCCGGGGAGATATCTTAGCGCCATCAACATCAAGCTCATCATGGCCGAGCTGTTGATAAACTATGATATCAAACTGCCTGATGGTGTGAGTCGACCTGAGAATATCGAGTTTGAAGTATTGGTAAGTCTGAATGAGATGGTGCTTGGGTCTGTTGCTGACGTTGGTAGTGCTCCCCTGAACCGGATTTCGAGATCCTTTTCAAGGATAGGAATCATTAGATGGAATGGTGTATGCTTAGTTCGATAATTCAGTTATGGAGTGGCCTTAGTGTTTACAATTATTGTTCATTATTATGGCTCATGTAATAATGCTTTCTAAGGACAATTGCTGTCACATCAAACGCAGCCGACTAGTGACGATGCCAAGTCTTGGCAACTGCATCTGCACGACTAATCGTCAAGAGTTTGAAGAACTCGTCCTTACAGCGCCGAGATAGCCTCACATCTTTTCTTACGCGGGTTCCGATAAGAGACGTCAGATTTGTAACAGACAATAAAGATAGAGGGAACATTGCACTATTCTATCCTCCGAGTGTTTACAATTAATACTATCCAGTGATATCTAAACTTCAACTAATCGTTCGCTAGTCCCTTTGCTTCTCAGCCTTGATATCGTGCTGTTTGTTAACATGTTCAACTTCCAGATCCTTCCCAACAGCAAGTAAATCCCTCCTGATAATCGCTCTGATATGAAACGCCGCGCAGATAAACCACACAATAACCAACACAACCGTCAACGCAGACCCAAAAATCTTGATCCCTCTCGATGACAAAGTATTTCCAACATTGATACTCGCAAGAGCGAGACCGACGTTGGGGAAGACAAGTGCCCACCATGACAAACTAAACTCCATTCTTCGAGCGGCGCGGAGGACTGATATCGCGGACAGGGCTGAGAACCAGATCGCCATGAGCCAGATGAAGAGCCCGGCTGCTACTGACATGCCGGACCAGAGTTCGCCGGCGGGGATGCTGGGAGTGCTGAGGAAGTCATCTGGAAGAGCGGACTTGGCTTGTGTGCCGAGTGCGATCAAACCACCGCACGTGAAAGCTGCAAGAAATTAGCATGAAGATGAGGATAAGTTATGGGGGGGATGGTACCTGTAGGTCCAACGGCGATAAACATGCCAGGCCTCTTTGACGCATCCGGCAACTTGTGCTGAATCAGCCTCGACAAGTAAACAGCATAAATAAACAGCGCAAGCATCCATCCAAGGCCCTGGCCCATCAAACCAGCAACGATAATCTGCACCGCACTCCACTGCGGTTGGCTCCCCGCCACCTTGGCCGCCAGTATCCCCGTCACCAAGAACGGATACGCAGGCAATATCCATCCCGGCAACGCTTCCGAAATATCAAGCCTCTCCGTCTCAAAGATAATATGATACTGCGTCACAGCCACCACCATCTCACAAGCATAATAAATCCAAAACACCACCCTCATAGCCGTCGTAAACCACTCCCCCGTCTCGGGTCCACCATACGACTGCGCTCCAGTAAGTATCAACGCAATAGAAACCCAGAACGCCCCAAAAAAGAAAGATTCAGATGGATGGTGTAGACTTGTTGAAAAAGCACGGGGTTTCATCGCGAAGCGTGCGGCTATGAGGGCTGTAAAGGTTAAGAAGAGGATGATGTTTAGGATGAAGAATATTTTGCCGATGGTTTTTAAGCCGGTGAATGTGTAGGGCTGTTCGTTGAGGAGGTTGGCGAGACCGCCTGTTGACATTGTGCAGGGGAACCAACTCCATGTTATTCTGACGACGCGGTCTTTTAGACGGAGTGGTCGAGGGGAGTTTTTGGGGAATGCTCTGTCGCGTGCTGATGAGCCGGATTCGATGTCTATGGGGCGGCCATTCATGTCGCGTGTGTAGGCGTCCCCTGTGTTGTACTGGGGATTAGTTGGTTGCGACATTTTGATCGCGATTATATTCGTACAATCGCGCGATCAGATACAAGATAATGTGGAAATTTGCATTTATTTATTTTATAGCTTGAATATTATCTTCCTTGATTTTTGATTCTTGGCTCGTGACGAAAGCCAAGATGTCGTCACTTGACCCAGTCTAATCGATCAGAGTTTGGGACTAAAAACTCCACTAGAACTCCACCGAAGATTTAAGTTGTAGGGCGAGCCAAGGCTGAGATCCGGCAATCGGCACAATCACATACAGATGCTCGCGAGTCATGCATCTGTATTTTTAACCACTTACTTGACCAAGCCTGATACCACTGAATCAATAAAGATTTCCAAGTCGACGTTCTTTGTTATTTGATGGAGATATTGCACATCACCAACAGCAAGAATACTTTCTAATATTGCACCTAAAGGAATACAATTGCCTTTTCCACAAGAACCAGAGATTCCGTGCACTTGGCTGAGGCTTCGGTCAAAGCCTTACTATAGCTTGCCCTAAGATCCGACTCCCCTCCAATTCCATTCCTATTGCTTGCTTCTGGGAAAGTGAAAAGAGCGGGTAATAGGCAGATCTTGACCTCTTGACCCAAATCTGCAATGTCTCCAGCTTGGGATTGACCGACCTTCATTTTCCCCGCGTCGAACAGTGCACCCGGCCTGAAAAAGTGATACTTAAGCCGTTTTACCGACAGCAAAAGCTCAATCTTGACTCCCAACGCGTGACTTAAAATAGTCTTCATGTCCTCAACAGCCTCCCTTTCTTGGTCGCTGGAAGACAGATTTTGGGCTCTATCACGACTTTCCGGAGGCAGAAAACAGCTCAGAGTTTGCAGCATTAAGCTGGAAAGCCACTCTGACCTTTCCGAGATAATCTTCTTCTTCAGTTCCTTGCTTGAGAAGAGGGACTTTATAGAAATAACGTCAACTCGCTGGAGTTCTTTCCATCCACCTAGTGTTGTTAGCTTGGTTTCTTGGTAGACGAGTAAGGTTGGGTGTAAACAGAATGGTATGCTTACTTTCAGTTTCGATATGCCTTCTGTACTGATCCAATAGTGGTGAGTCAGCAGCCAGGAAGGCTGGAAACACATCTTCGAGAACTAGTTCGAAGATACCTGCTGCCACCAGAGCTGCTAAGATGAATCTCTTCGGTATCTGCGTTGCCTCGCATCGGTCGAGCAGACAGCCCAGACAGTACCCGCTAATGCGTTTCGCCCAATTATCCGCCAGGGGAGAGAAATCCGTGCGTTTTTCTGGGAGGGCGTCGTCCGAACCCAGATCGCAAATCGTCGAAGAGGTGTTGCGGATGTTTGAGTAGAGGTTTCCATACTCTGCCCGGAGCAAAATAAGATAGAACTTATTAGTACTTAATACACAGGAAGTTACTAAGGTCGTTATTGACTAGTAGTTATTATTTAATTAAGGTAAGTTTAAGGAAGTCACAACCTCGCTTAAGAAGGTATAAACACAAGACAACTATTACTGTAAATCTTAAACTTATCAACATCCCATACCAGCATCATCTTCTCATTAATTAAACATCCACAATTATCAATTCTATCATCAAAACTTCGTATTCGTTTTCGCATTCGTCTTAGCAAAATGGACCCAGCTTTTTTTATCATCCCCTGTGTCCTCTCCCCATCCGACTACCAGGAAGTGCGCAACGCCCATTATAGGGCATATCTACCTTATTCCCCCCCTACGCGTACGTTTCCCCGCGCTGTTGAACAGCGAGCGTACAGGGCCTATAAGCGATTTGATATGGCAAAACGACGCCTGAAGAAGGACCTGAAGGAGTTTTGTAGAGGACATGGCCACTTGTACGAACTCTCTCGCGCGGAGCTTGTGGCCTTGATATCTCTCGTCTCGCGACTAGTTACCACGCAATTTAAGTCAGTTATATACTTATGCTTTACGGTTATATCAATGCAGACTAACGAATTAAAGTCATTGCGCCGGGCGAGCGAGTTTCCTTCGTAACTACCCCTGGGCATTTGGCAGCCTGAAGCGTCGACAAGAACATAAGAACTTGCTCGAATCACACGCTGTCCAATTGGAGGCATAGGAAGATCTCCTTTTGAAGTGCCGAAAGGCGGAGGCAAAGCTGGCTGCGAATTAACTGTATAAATTGTGACTATGGTGTTAAAGAGGTGGGACTTCATTGTTTGCAGAGGAGGGTGGCGGGCAGTGTTTTTGTTAGAGGGAGGGTGGCGGGCCATGAGAGAACAGCAATATAACTGAATTCTCTCAATTTTGTCTTCACCCGCATGAATGATGGGCTAGTAAGCTTCTGTTTATAGATGGACTTCCAGGGGATATGGAATGAGTATCCATCGTCTTCTTCACCGTAGTCTTGCAACAAGGAGGTGCTGAAGCAGAGGGCATGTCGGTATGCGTCGAACACCAGATATGCCTTTTGTATCTGTTGACTTTCAGTCTCCGACAAGGGCAAATTCAAGGAAAGCCTAGCAATATCCTCTTTGTCAGCCTCACGGGCTTCCAGTTTCTGTGTCGTTGCCCAAGCCTTGCGCGAGTAAGAGATAGTGAAAGCATTCGCTTCGCGAAGGACTCCATGTAGTTCTGAGAGAGCTCCTAAATTTAGTTTCGATATTGAAAGTGGTTCTGGTGGTGATGTCAAGACTGGTTTGATCACCTGTTCAACTTGAGCCCGACCCCGACCTTGCAATCGATCCGCCATATGCCGTAAGCGGCACACCATGACTGCTTGTGTAAGGTTCTGTCCTGGGAAATGGTTATCAAGAGTTTGTCGGAGGGATTGGAGGATACGCTTCTGGTTTTGAAGGAAAACGGACAAAATGTATGGCTCTGCGTTAATTATAGATTGTACATCCACAGCAGACTCGCAAGTACCGAGGATTATAGTTATGAGCTCGGGTGAAAGCTTCTCGAAATAGTCGCTGGGTGCCATGATGTCAGGTGGGGGTTCTGCGAAATCTTTATAGGGAGAAATTTGTTGGTACTCGTGTTGGGGGGGTTGATATTTATACCTAAAAGGTCAAACGGCTTTGTAACTCAAGAGAAGGTTCGATCCAGCAAGGTTTTCTATTGTGTTGGCTTTTAGGCAGAACCTTGTTTCTTCAAATAGGATGTTGTGTTTTAATTTGCTCATGTTAGCTACCAGAAGCATATTCTCAAAGTTTGCATTCATTAGGGAGGAAAGCCAAAACAAGGTTTGCAGTCAGAACTGTGAGACTGCCAAAATCCAGCCACAATCTCGCTCGGGCCACCTGCGATACAATTTATCTTTCTTCTTTATCACTCTATTCCCCCTCCTCACTTTCCCATTCCACGTCAGAGTGAGCCCTTTGGACAGTACCCTGAGCACGAAGGTCTGAAGCCGTCCTATGATCGTCACGATGGGATGCCATATATCAAGCAAACGATCGATTGGGTCTTGAAGCTAGTAAGTATTTGTCTAGAGACCTGTTTTAGTCTCCAGAACTGACTGAAATACAGGGAGAATGAGTTCCGTCTGTATGGCAGTGTGAGCGATTCGCTTGCAGTCATTCGACGTCTGGCCCGTCCGGCCCTTTATCTGCAGAGAGATGCTTTACGTATCAGACCATGCGACAAGATCACACTACAGGAAAAGTCATCCCAACAATGAAGGTAAGCTTGAGGATCCTAATGAATGGCATATCTAACTGCATTGAAAGGCGCCGAGTATGTTGGTGAAATCGAGGTGGACTTCTCTTCTCTTCGAGATCGCCTAGTCCCAATCGAGCCTGTTGTTAAAAGTAACAAACAAAAGATTGGGAAAAGGCATTATAGGATTGACTTTACGATGGCGATCAAGGTTGTGGATCGCGACTTGGAATGTAAGTTCTCACAGATGACAAGCTATCTTCCTAGCATTTCGAGCATATATGTTCTCTGCTGACACGTGGTTGTAGGTTTTGCCATCCACGACCAGAAGGTAGTCAAGAAATGTCGCATAAATATCGCTTCTGGTTTTAGGCCTGGGGTCAAATAGGCATGCGTAGTTAGAAGAATGTTTCGATAGAGCCTGATGGACTTATATAAGGAGCGGTCACGATTCCATGATTGGCGGTCTCTCCACGATCTGAAAGCCGCAGACGTCAGCAACAACTCCAGGTATCAAGCTCGACACACTTGCACATTGTCATAAGATCTCGACTCCATTTCATTCTCAAATCTCACATTGCCAACCCCATTGTAGTTTCTAAAAGCTGTGGTCCGTATTTTAATGCCTTAAAACTATTCCCTACTAGGCCTGTTGTGGAGTATAAAGGTCTTGCAGGCCTCCACAACTCGGAGATTTTTAGTATGCTCAGAGGATGAAACAAAGAGTCTGACAGCACTGAACGCAGCGCCAAAAAGAATATAGACTGCTTATATATTGTACGGTGACTAGCATATCTGTAACACTTATGTAACCACGTGATTTGACTGCTGACCGCAGGCTGTCTAACTTTGCTCAGTCAGACGGGCCAATGGTCTATCCGATTTAACCGCTGACACGCCTCAGGCATACGAATTAAGTGATGCAGCGATTGGCTCGTCATAGCTTAGTCATTAAGATATCGTGACTATGAGTTTGCGGGATATAATAGATGGTGAGAGAGCATAAACAATCACCTTTGTTAAGTCCTATGCCTTGGGATATGGTGGTTCATCACAGTGAAGAGCACCAAACAACAGAATAAAAGTGCCCTTAATACTTCTTTCTCCATACGGAACCTGACTATCTACTATCCCTATCTTGATATTCATTCGCAATGATGAGTTTGGAGTCTGATTCTCAAAGAACGGCCACATTACGCTGTGTTTTTATGACTGGTGTAACCGGATTCGTCGGCGGCACTATCCTATCCTGTCTTTTGAAGGCACATCCTAATGTTTGCGTCAAAGCTTTGATCCGTGAGGAGAAGTCCGCTAAAGAACTCCAATCGGTCTATCCAAATCTCACCCCCATCATCGGCGAACTTTCCTCGCTTTCTCTCCTCACATCCACGGCAGAAGAGGCCGACTTCGTCATCCATGCTGGAGGAGACAATGTCCCTGCTGTTTGTGCGATGATAGATGGATTATCATCCCGTGTCACCGATGGATCGCCCATGCCACGGCTGATCAGCCTAACCGGCCCGCGAAGTCTTATTGACTTCTCGAGTCCCATCACTGGAAATCTGAATGAAAGCAGGCCTCCTTGGAGCGATATCTTGGACGGGCATGCAATACTGAACGTGCCGAAGGATCGCATTCACGCCGGTGCTGACCAAGCCATCATCGCTTACAGTGCTGGTAAAGGAGTGGGCACAATGCTGATATCGCCTGGTCAGTTGTGGGGACGGGGCAAGGGCCATCTGAAGAAGGAGAGCAATTCGGCGTTCTATTATGCCGCTGTTAAGAGCCGTGGACGGGCCTTCGTAATCGGTGAGGGTACTGCAACATGGTCTTGGGTCTCCATTAGTGATTTAGGAGATGCAGTCGTGTTCCTGATGGATCAGGCATTGAGCAAGAGACGAGGACAAGTAGGAACAAATCAAGACGGCTACTACTTTGTTAGTACGGGAGACCTGAGTATGGTGGAAAGGGCTAAAGCTGTCAGTGAGCGCTTGGGCCTTGGAGAAGTTGAAAACGTGTCAGTTGATACCGCAAGAGAGATCCATCCATTTGGTCCCATCATGTGGGGTTGTGGTGAAAGAATAAGACCTGACAAGCTGCTCGAGCTTGGTTGGAGGCCGAAACAGACCGAATGGAAGGCTTTGATGGAAGAAGAAGGCGGAGAGAGAGCATAATTGCAGGCATAAGATAGGGTTTCTTGTAACTACTAAAGCAGAAAGGAGAGAGTACATGTTATATTTTCTTTCTTGTCTTGGCTCTACTTGATCTTGCGGCCGAGCTTGGATGTCATGGCGAAGTTATGCTGAAAGGACAGATGCTTGAGGAGGTGAATGATAGCAATGAAACAACACTTGCTCAAGTCGTGTACCGACAGCAAGAAGATGTTGCGTTAGAACTAATCAAGAGAGGAGCCAATGTAAATGTAGAGTATGAGCGGAACGACAGGAACTTGTTGCATTATGCGAAGGGGTTGTATCTGCATGAGCTTCAAGGTGTACTGAGAGAGAAAGCTAAGAATTGGGAGGAGATGCAGAACAAAGTGGACATATGGGGAGACACGCCAAAAGGAATAGGCGGGGACGAGGATATTGAATCCTTCTAGATAGGGAATCTCATTATCATTACTGCGCAGTCCAGTCCTATATATCCCTAAAATCACATAAAGGCGTCGCTCGGTGTATATCCATTTCTACCATAACCTCATAAATCAATTCGTCTCTTATACTCATCGCCTTTGAATGGCTTCTATGTCTGTAATCATCAGTTGTTTATTTTGCACCTCCGCTTGAGAGGTGGCTTACCTCCACAGCATCCGAAAAATCAGGAATAACCATGAGCACTATCCGATCTCAATAACGCTATCCCCGTCGCCATCATGAGCGCAAAAACCACACAAACAGCGACGATGATTATCACGGCATATTTCGTCCAGTCGTCCCCATGAAGATGTCGCATGTCCTTGGTCCATTCTGGCATGTCAATCGTACCACCCTGGACCAACCACGCAATAGCGAAAATGGCGATGACAATGACGGTAAAGATGAGTTGTCTTGCATTCCGAATAGCCTCTAAGAACGGTTGAATGTTAGATTTTGTCTTTGCCATGGCCGCTTTAGTATTCAAGGTTTATCGTAGATGCAAAAAAAGACGTTGGGGCTAGATGAAAGGTGGAAAAGTGGCATCATCGACAGGCTGGAATAGAAGTGCGGCATCTCCCCGCATGTTGCAGGGAAGTTTATTAGATCACAAGACATTCAGCTATTCGCGGGTTGGGCTGTTAATGGCGAATCATGTTGGGTTTCGGATGCTTCGGAGGGTTGTTCAGCCACCGGGAAACATATGTTTGACCCCACCTCGAGCAGAATCAAGGCAGTCAGTCATTCAGTTCTTGCTGACATGGATTTTGGATGCCTGAACAAAGAAGAGACGTCGGCCTTGTCAGATATCTTATTCCCCGAGAGTCCGTTAGTGCGTGGCACGCGATCTGCACGTCAATCAGATCGGCATATCTTCGCGTATCAGGTTCCGGCCACTGTGCATTCATCAAAGGTGATGCGAGATGGATACCTTCGTCGCTATACATCTACAAAAGCTCGATCTCATTGTTGACTGCGTTATAGCTCTGCACTGAATCTGTTACCACTGTCGGCATTTGACATTGTCAGGCAAGGATGAACTAAAGCCCCGGCCGCCAGTGGCAGCTGAAGGCACTGGTAATGACGTCAGTCATTGTGGAGAGATCTAATCTGTGAGATCAAGGGATTCACCCTCACCTAGCCACTTCAACAAAAATTCACCCTAGCGTTCGCCTGTCTCGCGCAGTGAGTTAACCGGCAAAGCAATCTAGACAACCATGGTTGAAATGGCTTTTGCTCAGTTAGGTTACCTTGTAGCATGCTACTGGCGTACAAATTTACAGAGCTTAACCTACAGCGAAAATGTCACTAGAGGCTTAGCTACGATTTGACATTTTGACCCATCTTCCGATTAATTCGAGTGATTGCCCTGACAGATAAGGTTTTCTCTGATCCTGCAAACATTCGTTCCTCTTTGACTTGGCCAATCGGAGACATTCCATCGTTGTCAAGTAGTTTGGTTGAATTCAGCTCTGACAAGGATTTCAATCAAGGCAATCATCGTTCCTACGATAATCTAAACGAGCTCAGCTACTTGAGCGAGATGACTCAGAGGCTTGACCAGTGAAAGTTAGCCAGAATAAGACAGCTCCTCTCTTGATCATAGGTACAAGGCATGCACTTGATAACTGACATCGTTGGGTACTAGTCAGAACGCCATGCCAAGATCTGACTGCCTTGGACTGCCTTGCCACCGAGAATCAAGCGTTTACATGTAGACTTGTTGAGTGTCTTTTTGAAGCGAGATCTGTATTACACAGCACTTGCTTGGTACTAGGTTGCAGGCATGGCAATATGAAGACTAGGCATATTGTTCTTCGCTTGTGAGCCTGACCAGAGTGAAACAACTAAAACATGACATCCGCATTTAGCTGAGTGTGCCCCGCTTTCTCGACTAGCTTCCCCACAACCCGAGCGACCACGGTATCCATACGGAGTATACCTCGGCATGTTGACAGAGACAACAGATATAAAGAGGCTGTCAAGGACGTAACAAGGTCCCAACACAACCTGACCATAGTTTTACAGCAAACATGACTGAGATTCACGGCACATGTGACCCGAAATTCCAGGGAGTCCGCTCTCTCCTTGACAAGTACATCAAATCAGGCGAAGAGGTTGGTGCCTCGATCACCATTGACATCGATGGCAAAGAAGTGGTGGACATCTGGGGCGGATACGCCGACAAGGAGCGAACCAAGCCATGGGAAAAAGATACCATCGTCAATGTGTTTTCGTGCACAAAGACAATCACCAGTCTCGCAGTCCTCATGCTCGTCGACAGAGGATTGATCGACGTCAACGAGCGCGTCTCACACTACTGGCCTGAGTTTGCGCAAAATGGCAAACAGGACGTTCTGGTCAGGCATTTGCTGAGTCATACGTCTGGTGTCTCAGGCTGGGAAGAGCCGGTATCAGTTGAAGACGTGTACGATACTGACAAAGCGGCTGCAATGCTAGCCCGTCAGGCTCCGTGGTGGACTCCCGGGACGGCATCCGGATATCAGGCTGTGTGTTTCGGACATCTTCTCGGAGAGCTGATCAAGCGTGTTTCTGGCAAGTCGCTACGCGAATTTGTGGACACTGAGATCGCAGGTGTTTTGGATGCAGACTTTCAGATCGGCGCAGCCGAGAACACCTGGGACCGCATTTCTCCTCTCATTCCCCCGCCTCCGACGGGAGTTATGCCAGAGTTTGAAGAGGGATCTGCGCGAGCCAAGACGCTACTCAACCCCGGATTTGACCCCAGCTTTGCGAACACCGGGCCTTGGAGGCAAGCTGAGCTAGGTGGCTCCAACGGCCATGGCAACTCCCGCTCTATGGCGCGTATTCTCTCTGCAATCACCCTAGGTGGCTCGAGCCAAGGCAAGAAGTTGCTGTCAGAAGATACGATCAAGTTGATTTTCCAGGAACAGGCCAGTGGAACGGACTTGGTTCTTGGGTCGTCGTTGAGATTCGGCATTGGTTTTGGACTGGCGCCTTCACCAGCACTACTCTGGGTTCCAGAGGGCAATGTCTGTTACTGGTCCGGCTGGGGCGGTTCAATTATCATCATGGATCTGGATAGGCGTATGACGATTGCTTATGCTATGAATAAGATGGCGGGTGGACTTGACAGTAGTGATCGGGCTGAGGCCTATGGAAAGGCAATTTATCAGGCCTTTGAGAAGTAAGAGATATGAATTTAATAAGGGCCTATGCTAGTCCTGGTAGCTACGTCTCGTACAATACAGCTGCACAGCTGAATGATCCTCGCGATGCATGGTAACTTCCTAGCAATTAATTCAAAAGAAGAAGATTCCGAATTGTCTCTAGCGTTGTTGGGAGGGACTTTTGATCTGCACTGATGGAGACACTGCGCCGCACTCCACCGCTGCTGCCTTGCGGAGACTTCCAGGCAAGGTCGTTCTGTTGGTTCGTATATAGGTGTCTGTTACCCATGCACTGCATGGTCCGTCTGACTACTTCTACCATTACTACGCATTTCACCTGCGTCCTTGCAGTTTGTTCCAATCTTCAACCACGTCCAACAGCTCCCTGGCAACATGACAGAAAAGCTGCAAGAGGATGTTCGTCGATCTCGCCGAGTTTTCATCGCACTCAAAATTCATTAACCGACTCTAGGCTCAAGTCCTCACAGATCGAAAACCGATGAGCGATAACATGTCACTGCGCGATATACGATCCTCGATGAAGAGAGACTCAGACGGACATGGCATAAGTGCACTGGGCTTTGATGGTGTCCTTCGTACGTTTGACGCTGAACGGAATGTGCTTGACGCCGTTGGCCTCAATCCAGCGCAGATCAGAGAGTACTACGATGGTTTGCCAATGCCCGAGAGATTCCTCACTGCCGATGGCCGGAGTGTATCCCGCCAGGATATGTTTAACCCCAACGCGGAGGATATTCCTAGGAAACCTACAGAGGAGGACAGAGCTAGAACTCGGGCATATAATGAGGCGTTGAAAAGGCGCGGAGTCTCATGCTGTGTTGCGGACAAGTCAGCCGATGACGGCGAATCTAAATCAGATCGTATATAGTCCATTTTGCTAACTAACGAGATGGTAAACCAAACACTCTATGAACTTTTTCTTGCCTATCTTTGCTTGTCTCGAGTGACACTGCGCGATATCCATAATTGGCTCCGGTTTCAAGAAATTCCCAATAAAATCATGACAATGACGTACTGCTAGTTGCACTTAGTGTCCCGTTCAAGGTATTTATACTCGTCCCAAGTCCAATAGGTCACAGACAGGAAGTACCCTATACTATATCGTTTCACCATCTTTGTGGACCGACTGCCAAAGTCATCACCATTCTCCTCAGTATTGAGTTTATGAACCAGAACCAGAACTGGCTAGCAGTAGAGGACCCTTTTCTCTCATCCGTAGTGCTTCTTCTTTTTGAAACCTACCCCGAATAGCAAGCCAGATGAATATCACCAAGATTGAGATATTAGGATGAGAGCTGAACTGCCTCCCTTCACTCCACCTATGATTCTCCTCCACATAGACTTGTCTTAGAGAGATTGGGCTGGCATACGCACTGGGTGCCAAGCCTGCCATGGAACCTGACAAATCTCGGGGATTATCTCGGCAGGGACCCTATCGTGGCGGAGGCCATCAGGGAGGAGCTGTTCGGTCGCATGTCTTACTATGCCAGTGCTGTCGGGGCTTATCTAGCTGATTGATTCGTCGTGAGTTCTGAACCCTTGGTGATCATGTAACTGTCATTGCGTACCCAATTATCCCAATAATGACATGTCCTTGTTCCTATGTGCCAACTAGAGAGGCCATGGCGTTCATCTCGCCCGTAAGTTTGCACTAATTGATCTTCTCACTTTGATGCCCAATAGGCTGTCATCGAAGTGCAGCATTCTACAGTTTGCCGACCCACCGTACCCCGCAGGAGCTGAAAGTGTGAGGAGCCGTGAATGAAGTCTCCTCTACGCTATGAGAGTATTCACTGTTCATCACAGCCTTCATAATCTCTTGGAGTATAAACATCTGGGACATTCCATCTTGAGAATTGACCGTGTCACAGCTTTCAATCTTCCTTCTCTTCTAATACTACATACATCGGGTTTACAATGAGTCTCAAGTTCTACTACAAAACATACTCAACAGCTGATATAACCGTCGCGGTCCTAGCTGAGCTGGAACATGGATTGTCTGAGCCTATCGCGGAGAGAATTGAGGTTGACCTCCAAAAGGGAAAAAGCCGCACGCCTGAGTATCTTAAGGGTGTAAACCCTAATGGACTTGTTCCGGCTATAGTCCACGATGGCGTAAGCATTTGGGAAGCTTCTGCTATCACTATGTACCTCGGTGAAACCTTCGGAGTGGAGCGTCCTCCTAATAATAAAGAAGCGCCTGTGCTCTATCCCCCTCCCGGCACCTCCCGTGGAAAGGCTATGACGTGGATTGTCTGGTCAAGCACTGAACTTGGGAAAAAAGGCATTGCGCTTGGAGAAAGTCAGGCTTCTAAGTCAAAGGTATGCAGTTGCTTTTGTTATCAGCTGTTCCACAAGCACTCGAGACAAATTGCTAACTTTTGCCTTCCTGAAGGCTCAGTTGGATAAGGCAGTAAGCGAGCTTAATGAGAAAGTTCGCATTCTGGATAATTCTCTATATGACCAGGATTATATCCTTGGGGACTGGTACTCGATTGTTGACACGCATCTCTGGGCTAGTGTCAAGTGGTTGACTTATATGGGGTTGGACCTGGCTGCATTCCCTGCCCTGGCGGCCTGGAAAAAGAAGATTGAACAGAGACCGGCTATTCAGCAGCTGCAACAGCAGTAAACTCTTAGTTGGTAAACTCGCTACTCAGGTCTACGAACAATGGAGCCCATGTTTAATATACTCCGGATCACAGAACTCCGTGGACGAAATTCAATTGTCTCTTCGCTTGCAGCCTGCGTCTTTTGTGGCCCTTTAATGTCGAAGAGGATCATAGTATGGCCGATAGGCACACCTCTGACACTGTATTGGGTTCTGACATTATGTGAAGAAACATACTCAGGGGGCTGGTATCGTGATCTCTCAAACAAACAAAGTAAGGTATATCCAAGACCCAGCAGGTCCCTGTTCAAGTAATCGAGGGAGGCGCCTAAGATGACATAGGTAAAGGAAACAATATTGTTAATATTCATGCACGAAACAGAGCTCTCTCACCTGCATGGCGCGACCCCACTGTCTCCATACTAAACAGTACTGCTAGACCTTCTATATATGACTTACCAGTCCTTTCCACCGGGGCTGTCCACCTCAGCACGTTTCCAATCCTTTCCACCGGGGCTGTTCAGCTCAGCACGCTGTGCACTGCTGTGTCAGAATGTGCCAAGCGCCTTGAATCTCGAAGGTATAGTACTTACAGCAACTGTACGATCGCGAGCCGAAAGATGGCCGTCTACTGGGGGTGCTGCAACAGCGGCTTGGACTGCAGCGATGCCAGCGAGAATGATAAGACTGTATCTCATGATTTGTCCTTTTGAGAAGATATGATTTATATGAAAGGTAATAGTTGCCTAAGTTCGAAGTTGAGTCGAGGGCGACGCCCAATTTATAATTTTAGCTACCGTGTCTATACTGGCGGCTGCTGCGGACACTGACTTGCCGTTTAGGAACTTTAGGTGCTTAAGTAAGTCATTACTAACGTTATCTGCGTCGTATTGCGTCAAAATGTCATCTTTTGATCCGCTCATTTCTTGGATCGGCCGACGTCTTGATACGAGCTATTATGACGAGCTGCGGGGATCGGCCGACTTATGCAGCTGCTTCTTGTGGCAATGCCTGTGCCTATTGGTACAGCAGGACCTTTTGCAAAAGAAACGATGTATGGAAGACATGGGACCTGTATTAAAATATTTATGAGAAACCTTTAGTGGTGGAAAGAGATGTTCCGATAACAGTCCTGTAGCTTCTGATATCCCAGGTTACAGCGAGATAAGCGTATGCCTTCCGAGCACATGCCCACCGCACCACATATGGCTTACACAGTTCTCTTCCTGAAGTAAGGGCTCTTTCTGGTATGAGAGTTGCTTGATTATCAAGCCTCTGTTACTGGTATCACAGTGCTAATACCCCTGCTGTCACCTATACCAGGGGAGACGTCGAGGGATGACGATGACATCGACGGGGACTGGCCTCTTATTGAAGCTCCAAATTTGGGCCATAGCGAGGGTGATACAATGAAACGTTGCCGGACAGGCCGCTGATGTCATAGACGTTCTTACATATGCTGGTCTGGACATGACGATTGCTTGTGCTATGAATAAGATGGGTGGTGGACTTGTTAGTAGTGATCGGGCTGAGGCTTATGGAAAGGCTATTTATCAAGCTTTTGAGAAGTAGTAGACCTCGTGAATTGCATTGCAATATCTATGGCATCATGCCTACGTATGGACAAGACTTTGTCGGACAGGAGGAAAGGCCTATATTAGGTACTAATCAAGGCTAAGAAACTCAGGTGACACGGAGACAGCAGAAACAAAATCAAGGTAAAATGACATATCACGAATGTTTGTTTCTTCCAGACCAATATATCTACGCTTGATTATCTATTAAACAGAAAGCTCCAAGACAGTCACTCCAGTTGAAGTAAAACTTCTAAACATGTATTCGTCATTGATCGCGAGGTCAGACAGGATTAAAGACAGGCAGTTGAGAATAAGAACATATGGCAACCAGGAACTCAGTTATAGTCGCAAGATAGACGCTTATACCAACCATATTGAGCGCCCTGTTAGTAAACTCTGAGAAGCGAATAGGCATGACGTTCTAGCAGGGAAATGAAAGGAATGGAAGTCGTCACTTACAAATCTCTTGCAAGGCCATTTGGGACCTCGTCCCCGTCAGTGCAATCAGCGAAAGAAGTTTGAGAGGCTTCGGGAGCAGCCGTGCACTTGGCAGTGAGTCCATCATCACATATCACGCTACCAACTGTCGCGGTGTTCGGCCCCTGGTAGGAACAAGACGAATGGCCGTGAAGGCTAAAAGTAGCCAACGATGTTGGATACTGCGCTGGTGAAGCTCGGCCAATGGCGGTGCTGTAGGCTATTGGGTTATCCTTGATAGCACAGACATCACTGTCTGACTGGTCGCCCTTGTCAAATGGCCTGCAGTCCCACCACCAGGTATCCGTCACGCCTCCGTGCCCTGCGACCTCGATCTCTCTGGTGTAGATGACCAGGACGTAAGGCGATGGGGATGGGGTTGAAGCAGTAGGGCCTGTGGGGAGCTGGGAGACGGAAATTGTCGTCTTGGGTAGAGGCGACGTGTAGGCGCATCTGTTGGCGGGCGTGACATTGCTGTCAGTGGAAAGTGCAAAGGTTGAGCCGGAGCAGACGCAGTAGCCTCTGGCTATACCCCCATCAGGATCTGCGTTGTGCGTGCTGCAAGGGACATATGATGGGGCGTCGGTTGCTGTGTAATGAGGCGGCCATGACGTGATGGCACCAGTACTGACGCCCGATGCAGGAAGAGGATCAAGGCTTTGAGGCACGCCATTGGTCGTCGCGAGGTTGGTTGCACCGTCCCCGCAAGGGTTACTGTCGTCTGCACAAGGGTCGCCATCGGCGTCTTGCAAGATATCATCATCGTAACCCCCACAACCTAGCCATTGATAGATGTTTGGATCGTGGAAGCCTCCAGACGAGCCTTGTCGATTAATCAGGTCTCTGGCATGTGTCCTCTTCTCAGGTTGGATCATGCCTTGCGTCCGATTCTCGTAGCGCTTTGAAAGCCTGTCACCATCACTGTCATCGCCATCAGTATCCGCTGGAGGATCAGTGCACCTTTGAAAGGACGCAATGTCATCCCTCCTTCCGTAACTTGTAAATCTTGGATCCAGGCCCCATGAGTGAGTGGTTTTGTCCCATTTTTGTTGTCCCGGTGAAGGATACCGGCAATAAGTTGGGGGTAGAACTGCGTACACCGCGTAGTCATCGTCTGAGGGGTTAGTTACCACCACATCACCGTTTGGATCGTTGTATTCTATGAGCTCGGGCTTCTTGCGGTCAGTTCCAGGCACGTCAAACCAAGGATCCCATGTCCGAACTCCTCCGACTTTGTAATCATTGACCAAAGTAAACTCCACACCGTATGGCGTGGCGCAGAAGTTCTGACTCGCCAAGTCCTCGGGCAGGTAGCTGGTAAAGCCAGGATCAAACTCGACACAGTAGACGAACCCATGTGCGTCAACCTTTGGGTCCGTCCCTGTGAGCTCCTTCTGAAACTCGTTGTATCTTTTCGCCAATGTCCTGACCCATCTACTCAAAGAGGCGCCCTGCAGTTGGTTTTCCAACCCATCATCCCAACTCCCACCAGGAATGAGTCGAAGTACGGAGTTACCACTTGCTTTCCGGTCGGGATTCCCGGACCCAAATGGATACTCCTCGACTTGGCACTTGTCAAGTTTCCAACCACCTTGACGTCTTGAAGTTGCTTTCCAACGACCTTTATACCTGATGCGAGAGACTTTCGTTAACACAAGTCCAGTCTAACTGAGTACCGTATGTATACGGTTGCCTAGTCTTTTTACTTACCAGGGAGATGTATCGTGTAACGTGCTCCCCGTCTGATGGGTTAAAATGGATGTTGCACCCCGAACATTGATGGCTGACTTTGCGTTTCCACAGACATTGGGATAGAGCTTGTCCGGGCACGTGTAAGTGGCATAACATTTACCTGTCGGCGGACTCCTAGGATCCTCATTCTTAGCGGGACAGTAGTCCCCTGCCCGCTTACCTATGCTGAAGCCTAAAGAACCTGAACCGCGGTTGATGAGAGAAGAGAATAATCCTAGAGACTCCTGGCGCTTAGCCTTGGAGGATGCCGGGCAACAAGATCTCTCCCCTTGCAAGTAGTCCTTCACAGCGTCTAGCTTGCTGTCGATGTGACTCTGGCACTGGCTGACCTTGGAGCCAAGTTGATCGCTAGGAACATCACAGCTGATAGTATTAGAGCTGGCGTCATAAACTGGGTAGTTGCCGTTGTCACACATTCCAGATTTCATGTCAAACTCGCAGGGGTCATCTCCTGCATCAGATGACGGACTGCCGGAGGGTCTGGGACGAGGTGGAGGGTCATCGTTGATAGGTGCTGGGCCTTCAGGCTTGGGACATTGGCCTGAAACCTTGATACCAAAGACCTTGATGCATGGTAAGTGAAAGGTGGGCAATTCCGGAAACTTGGGCCACTTGAACTTGACCTTTGGAATCTCAGGTGTGTCCCAGACTATCACAGGTTCACAACTCGGGCAAGGCAATATCACAGGAACGACAGTTGTAGATGAATCTTTCCCAGTTGTCGTAATCCAGATGTTGGTACTGACCGGGAAGTCCGTGAAGTCTTCGAGAGATACCCCGGGAGGGACTGTGGTCATAGTCGACGTTACATCATCATCTGTTGAGGCTGGCAGAGTTGTGATAGTAAGTGTCATGCCGTTGGTGGTGATGGTCTCAACTCCGGCAGTAGGCGGAAGTGTGCCCCCCTGGCCAGGCGGGACTGAGACACTTGCTCCTGCGGGACACCAAGCCGCTGCTGTAGGACATGTTGGAGCAGAGGCATCTTTGTCAACGCCCGAGGCGGGTGACGGGGCGAGCTTGGCCGGCCCTTGTGGAGACTCATCGTTTCCGTTGTACGCAGAAATACACCACTCATAGTTCCATGTACCCGGAAAGAGTAGAAAGTCATCCAGGCAAGTTGAACCGGTGACGTTGGAAACTATCTCGAACTTGCTACCTTTCTGGTTGACGTTTCTATTCCAGACATGATAGCCACCAGCGGAGTCAGATCCGGTCCATGTAATGCTGTAGGGATGTCAGCTCTCTTTTCAATTTTAGGGAGAAGAGTAACGGGCCGGTTCTCTTACTGGACACTGGTACTGTCTGTAGACAAAATCTTGAGATCTGATGGAACTGGCGGTGTTCCGGCGCCTGGCACAGCGTTGTTGGCGAAGAAAGGTAGCCCTTGGCCGTTTTCGTTCCAAGTAACGGGAGCAATCAGATAGTTGCGCCCAGGAGTGAGTCCCTTGATAACTGCGGGTGAGCTAGTGAATGCCGCGCCGGTGATGAATTCACAGTCGTCAGGGTTCCAGTCCCAGTACAAGATGTTGTACTCAACGATCGAGTCTAATTTCAAATAAGAATTTGCTGTGATTAGCGGTGATGGCAATGGGGCAAGAAACTTTGAACAGAAACAGACGTACCGGTGTTCGGTCCAGTTGGAGGGTCCCACGTTACAGTGAATCCATCAGCAGCAGGCTCTACTTTTACGTTCTGTGGGGGATCGGAAAGCTTGGGAGTAGCTTTCGCCGACAGCTTCGATGAATATGGGCCAACTGAATAATCTCCATAGCGAGCCCGCACAGAGACAGTGTATATCCATCCTTCGAGAGGCCACTGTGAATCCCACCTGTTAGACGATGTTGTTGTCGGGGAATATGTGTTGGCGCCACCGTTGATGGAGACTGTGATATCGTAACTATAAGCACCGTAGACTGTGATCGTTTACTAGTCAGTTAAGATGCATAGTTTATATGATGGGGAGGGGGAGGAAGCAGGGATGACTTGTCACTGTAGTAGCGAGAGTCTAGGGCTATATGAAGAATTTTGGAGCGGCGTGGGTGGGTGTGGCGATCAAACAAAATTTGATCGCCGATGTTGGTACTGACCTGGATCCCAGGTTGCGGTGACACCTTGGGGAGAACTAAAGACACGAAAATTTGACGGTTCTTGCAACGGCCGAGCCAAGCTCGAGTCATCCTGGGACGGAATCTTCACTGGACTCTTGCCCAGGCTAAAGTCTTCGACCAGAGTCTTGGAGAAGGCAGCGGCAATCTGAAACTCTCCCCAGGCGTTTGGGTGCAAGCCGTCAGTACCTGTTTAGGTTAATGAAACGGGGACAAAGACTTGATCAGAGTGGACATCGAAGCAACACATACCTGCAGAGCAACCACTAGGTTGACAGCTCTATCAAGAGAGGAAGTAAAAGTTTTAGTATTTGGCCTATACGCGTATGAAGTTGGATAAGAATACTCACGTAGTTGTCCGCAAGTTGGACCAGATGAATCGGGGATTGCTTAGTAGACCACTTAGATATGTATCCAGGAAGAAGTTTGTTGTATATCTCTGTATTCTTGACGAGGTCATCCCGGCCTCTAATGAAACTTCGCTGTGGTACGTCAGCCATAGCAATTTTGACGTTGGGGTTCGCAGCTCGAGCATTAGCTACAAAGGTAGTGACACTATCCAGAGTACCTGCAGCGTCGCTGTAGAACCATCCCATATCGTTAAAGCCGAGCATGAAGAGAATGAGGTCTGCAGGTGTCGCCTGCAAAACAGTCTGGATCAAACCTTTGTCAACAGCAACAGCTCTGCCTAAAACTTCTGTCAGTAATCTAGACACTGGTTGCAGCCGGTTCGTATGTTGGTATATGACATACCCCTAGTTTACATCCGTCAGCGGGACCTGTCATTTAATTATACCATACAGTATGTCTTATTTGAGCTAAAGATTGCTGAGCAAGATTGAGGGAACGTTAGTTGTTTCTTACCATGCAGAAAAATGGTTGCAGTTAGCTAGGAATGCCTCGTCTACGTCCGCCGCATAGCCGCCAGAAGTTTTTGGAGCACTCGTAGGAACTGGCTTGCCGTAAAGAATAGGTGGAGAAGGTGCTGCAGGCGTATCAGGAGGTACCTAAGAGCATATTATACTTAGCACGGCCTTGAATGTTGCAGCGAGACAGGGAATTATGGGTGATCGATACATACTGTTCCTTTGTAAGGCCCGACCATCTCGACGTCGATACCGTTCTGTTTAAAGAACTGCCAAATACGATAGCGCCAGGTAAAGTCACCCTCACGGCCTGTATTGTTGATGATTATTAGAAGCAATGTTTTGAGCGACGTTTGCTAACTTATGTAGCTATGCCTTGGCTGGGTTACCGGGGGACCATACCTTGTGAGATCGAGTCGCCAACGACCATGACTCTGAGAGTTGATTGGCGTCCGACGATAGATTTGTCAGGACTCGATACATTTGTTGCCGCGATCATGCCCGCGATCATGTCATCGACTTCTCCGAAGCTGACACCGACTTGAATGGGTGGTAGGGCTGGTGCAAGTCTACTGACAATCTCGTATTCAGGGACAGCAGTGATGTTTGTTGGCAGGGGGAGTGCGGGGATAGTGGAAAGTTGATGCAAGCTCCAAGAGATTGACGATGCAAGGTGCACCGCCGAAGAAAATGCAATGTTTCCGGGGGCATCGCCCGTGGTCATTGCTGTCGGATTGGGAGTGGCATCAGACGTCTCGCCTGCTATGGCACCAGAGAGAAGACCATGACTAAAAAACGCAGTCACAACAGGACAGACGAGGATATGGGCTCTCTTCATAGCTCAAAAGGTTTCAAAGATCACAGAAGCAAGTAAGTTGTGTTTGTTTTCATGTCAACATATACATTCCTAAGGAATTGTCTGTCCTTTTATGCTCTCACTTTCCTCCTTATCGCACCTCGGAGACCTGTAAGAACCGGTATGGCGCGAAGCACTTGCGAGTTGTCTCAACCAACATACATATTACACTAGACTTGTAACCAACACCATGATCCGTGACTTCACGATGCTCTAGATTGTCGCCTTCAACATGGCTCCTGACAGCTGAGTTATCTGGCCAATTAGAGGCTAGAAGGCTCAGATGTCTATATCCACTTTCAAGTCAGAACCAACAACATAAACTCGAGCCCTGTCGTTTACCCCTCTCTATCATACAGGCCTAGCATGGAGTGTATAAAAGGCTAAACGGTTAAGTCGGCAACTCGCTGCCGGACACTTCCACATCTGAACTAGTAATTCCGCGATTGCAAAAGTGCCTTCGAAGCGACCATCACAAGCCATCGTGACAGAATGACATCCTCGGACCTTTGATAAACGACCTAGTTACTCTATCTTCTGGCCCGGACACACAGAAGTATCCAGTAACAGTACCTAGTTAATTCTCAGACGAACAGACACACAAGGCCTTCGACATGGACCAAGATCAACGCAGCCGTATCGAGAACGCCCTCCTCCGATATCGCAGAACAGTACTTGACCATAACCTCTCTTTGCTGCGTATCCTGGTAGAGGAGGTTGAGGCCCAGCCTGCTCCAACGGGCTATCGAGATTCAGCCGAACAGTTTCTACGAGTGGAAGCGATCAAAGAACACGTGGTTGTACCCGACTCAGTCAAGTTAACAAGTGAGATCCTCGACGAGCGTTTCCGTGATGCTCTGATCTCTGAGGGCTGCCTAGATGGCGTCTCTCACGGTCCAGTCGACCTCGCAGGGAGAAGAGAATATTTTGCAAGTATCCAGGCAAGCATTGCCAGAAAGGGTGTCGAGGTTGCCGAATTCCCCCCCGCAGATTTGCAGTTCCTCTGTTCCCTTGTCCCCGGCGTCACTGGTCCGGGGCTTCCGTTCCACCGCGAAGTATCCCAGTTCCACTTCGTTACACCCCTTGAATTTGAGGAGATGGAAGAAATGTTGAAATCTATCTGTATACCCATCCGAGATGAGACGGGAGAAGGGGAGTTTAACAGTCTTACTTCGATCTGGGAGAATTGGGAGATCGCGGTAGCTTTCAAGATCGGCAACGGGCCTCGTTCGTGGGGCGGCACGTACGCGCTTTACTGTCGCAATGAGGACCGCGAACAGTGGAAGTGGAGATATGGTGTTCATGACGAAGAGTGGTACAGCGATGTCTACGAGAGTGTAGAGGATTATCTTGAGTTTTATACTCACTTCAGGGAACAGGCGGAGGAAGAGCTCAGGGAGGACATTCCAAGCTTGGAAGCAATGCGTTAGTAGCAGGTCAGGCGACTATGTCAAAAATATAGGACTTCATATGGGTATCGGCTGCATTGCTATTCCTACAACAAGCAATCGGCTAAACAATACAAGCTTATTAGCCCAGCCACGCGAGACGAATGCAGCATCCTAATCCCAACCACATAGTATCCCAAGACGTGGCATAACACAAATGCCCCTCCCAATTGGCAACCTCTCCATATACCATTCCGTAGTGATCCGTTAGCTTCATCCGATAACTTTCGCTTCGTGACTATGGCAAGGATAACAGCGACAACATAAAAGCTACATATTACTATGTCCGGCTTCGAAAGATCGAATGGACGTGGCATGCCCTGCACCTCGTTTATCTCTGTGCCAATCGCCTCCTCCTGGAGTTGGCTGTGATAATTCCGAAAACGGGCGAGCCTTCGCCGCGCGAGGTGGTACTCTATAGCTCTTCGGAAAGCACTGACGTTAGCGATGGTCGGCTGTTTCTCGTCAAGACCTTTTTGGACAGCCCTCTGCGACTGATGACGAGCAAAGCTCTCTATTGTGTACAGACGTGAACTCGATTCACTAGCTCCGACGGTGCAGCTTGCCTCGAGTCTGAGATCAAGAACACGAAGCATTGTATCATTGCTTCGACTGGGTTCATGGTGCGGCAAAGAGCGAAATGTCGATGCCAGATCACATTTAAGCGCAAGGTTATAGAAATTGACGCTCCCTTGAATAGCATCATAATACACTGTCCAGTCGCAGCTCGCAGAGCCAGTATTTGAAACGGTTCTTGGATAGTACGTCAGTATGGATTCATTTAGCAATTGGGCATGCTTACCCTATTCGAATCCTGTCAAGGTCCTGCCCAGTGCTACTTTTCGTGCCAAAATAACCAGCTTCGCTGACGACTCGCTCTCCAGGTATGGCGCAAAGATATTGGCTAGTAACGGGGTCATGTAGGCGGATGGTATCACCGGCGAGAACCCGTTTACTCCATGTTGTTGTCTGCCTGTGACGGGGATATTTCTGAACTTCCCAGGGGTGCCGTGTAAGAAACTTGTCCTGGAAAAAGACACGGCGAGAACCCTCAACAGACCAATGTTTTCCATATTCATCAACATGGCCTTTCTCGGAGTTAGGTATCTGATCGGGTAGACTCTGCTCCCAGATCATGCCATCACTCCAAAGGAAGCCTGATCTCGGCAGATATATAGTATAAACTGTTAGATCTGTGAGAACCGGTCCAGTTACACCTAACATTGGGAGTCTGTCCAGTAGAGGGAATGGGGTGAGGTGGCTTCGCATCGAGGCTGACAAATAGGAGAGGTTATAGTTGCCCCCCGCAGCTGATTCGGACATTGGAATAAGAGACCCAACCATCAGCATGGCCAATATTGGGCAAACAATAAACGCAATAAAAATATTGGCGCTACCCTCCAGAGCAAGGCGGATCTATAGTCGTTCAACATTAGAGTCGCCTACCTAGCAAGGCATATTGCTAAAACTCACAGGCGAGTATCTGAGGTCTGCAATTTTCCCAGCCATTTTTCTCACTCGAGCCACAGTCCATAGGAGGTATGCTATAACTGCATCAAGGTCGTTGCAACCTAGCACATAGCTAATGAGCACCAAGGCTTCCCCAAGGCCGAGGGAAAACAGTGCTTGTAAACATCGAGGATATTTTTGCCAGGAAATGGATGATAGTATTGCCAGAATCAGACAGCCATCTGAAAGGTTGTTTAGCTATTGAATTATTAGTCTTCTGACACAACACCAAGCGAAAAACAGTGTATACCAGCGAAAGAAGATGCTCAGGTCTAAACAAGTTGGACCAGAACGTGGCTGTACTGACAACCACACAATACAACACAGATTTCTTGTAATGGCTGCCTGGCGTCAAATTTCTGTCGGCCTTTAACACCCGAAAGAATTCAACGGCGATCAAGGTCCATATAAAGTGACACGTGCCGGTCAGAAATTTGAGTGTTGGTTGAGACGGCCCAAGGGTAGCGGATAAAGGAGCGAAGAGCTCCAGCGTCAGTTGACCCCTAGCGCTGAACTCGGTCAAAGTATCATGTAGATGTACAAGAAAGGGGCTGTAATTGGGGGATGCGCGGCTTATGATAAGGAAGGCAGTAATGAGTATTGGCAAAATAATAATCTGCCGAATCGCTTTGGGACGTGCAGGCTTGATCTCCATTGTGTTGATGTCTCTGGCAACTGACCTATTTCCCGAGTTGATAGGGAAAAGAAGAATCCGAGTTGAAGTGAGACGGTGGCTTATGCCGTCTTGCCGCTAGTTTATCTGGTTTTTGTTGGTCTTATGCATGTTGGTTCTGTACCCTGGCAGCAACATACGATATTAGCCATTATAGGACTCTGCAGGGTGGTTCCTCTGATTATTACCGAGGTTCAAAAAGATGAAATGCCTCGGCCGGAATTCAATTGTATTCTTTAACAGATACTGTCGTGGTCTATGGTTGATGTATCCCTTAACGTTTTTTAGTATTGCTATAGTGTTTCAGATTAGCAGTGGTCCCTGTAGTTAGAGTAGCTCATCCTCTCTGTACTACTGCCGTAATGAGGATTACAAGCAGTGGAAATAGAAATACAGGAGTTTATAATAAAAAGTAGTAGAGTGATATATTTTAGAATATGGAGGAATTTCTTAGTTTCTATGCTTATTTAAATGAGCAAACTGCGGAAGACCTGGAGAGTGGCATGTGTAGTTTAGAAGGATCGGCATGGGTTTGGTAGGTAGTCAAAGTTCCACTAGGTTCTCTCTGCCGGGATGAGCTCACAGCCACAAGTCTCAACTGCTAATAACACTTCTAGCCGATCCTAGGAAACACCAAGACTTACTGCCTATAGATACACTTTCCGTTGCTAATGTAGTGACAATGCTGGAACTCAGGGGGGCTTCCTGGGCCTCCCGTACGAGGCGGTATGCTTTATTCAACGAAGGTTCTTTATCCGTGTAATATAAAGCGTTCCAGGAAACAGGCGTTAATGAACAAAAGGCCCACGAGTCTAGTGAAATACACTAGGCACCAGATAGCCCGACTCACTGTCAGTATAAGATTATGGAAATGGAAAACAAGTGGAAGATCTCGAGGCGAGAAGTTATCGAGCCCAAGGACTATTCAGGCTCTAACCGATACTCAGCGTTGAGGCAAAGTGCAGATTGGGCTAGCAAAGTGCTTGAATATTTGTGATTACCTGATCTTGCGTAACTTGATCGGCGGTTAGTATACTGCGTGAACTGTATCGAGAAGGATGTTATTTTTGACTTGATGGACCTGATAGTGACTGGAGCCTATTCCGACACAGAGAACCTTGTTGATGCTCACATTCCCGGCCTTGGTTATAGTCCCTTGAAGATTCATATACGAAGAGACTATTGCTTTTGTAATCACCTTTCGATAATTCGAGTAGCTGTTTGGACACTTAGCTGCGACTGGCATCAATATTGCTGTCTAAGGGGTTAAAATGTGCTGCTGACATAAATTGGGTACTGGCGCCGCTGCTGAGTTGGCATAACAAAAAGCCTAACATACCCCTGCTTCGCTGGACATTCAGATCTGCCAGCTGCAGGAACCAAGAACTCCAGCATTTTCATCGAATTGAGCTGAAATTTAAAGCATTGAAAAAATTATAATAACATTATATATTATTTAACGGGAAGGGATGCTAGTTAAGAGCAGTACGGATCCAGTCTCACGAAAAGCGTTACAGGTGGTCTACCGCTTAGATTTACGGGTGTGTTGGTCTGTTTTGAGGCCTGCTAGTTAGTGCCCAGACCAGTGGGATTTCATCCCGGCAGGCTTAATCTACCAATTATTATCAGTACACACAGCTGTGTTGTTTGGGCCTTCATGAAGAGAAATGCGTTGTAAAAACGAGTTTAATCTACGAGTTTGATGTATATATCTTGTGGCAAAAGGCATTAGTCTGCCTTTCCATATGCCTCGTCAGTATCCAGGAGCTACCGCGACATTTATATCAAGATCCAATCCAACAAGAGAAAACCATGTGCGCCGACCGATCTTCTTACAGGCCTTCCATGGGCCAGTGGCCTCAATCCCACCACCTAAATCTTGCCCTGCCTTTGCGGGGCGCTAGAAGTTCTGGGGCGGGCGATTACCAAAGCTCTGCTGCCAATCGGTACAGTGAAGCTGTCGGCCAGTGTGTCACACCCGGACCACCTGAATGGCAGGGTTTCTCGACTGAGGCCAATCCTCACTATCGAACCTCATCTTGGTATCCTGCGCCTGCATACAATCACCTGAGACCGGACCTACTGCAGCTCTCGATGGATTCGTTCAGGCGATGGGCACCTGAAGTAGAGTACAGCGCGCCACCGGAAGACAGGTTGCAGCCCCAGGAACGATTCAGGACACCTCGCCGCTATCCAAGCGGGCGACAAGTGAAGCAAGAAGAAGACGTTAACGATGACGAGTTTGTTTTTGTTTCCTATGCGCCTCGCACCAAGGCATTTTTTCACTTTGCTTGTCCCTTCTACCTCTATGACCCAGAAAAACACCAGCAATGTCACCTCATCGTAGGCTTAAAGTCAATTGAGGGCGTCATTGAACATGTCATGAAACACCATTCCCGGTCACCTTATTGTTCAAGATGCTATCGGACGTTCAACTCACTGATTGATCGCGATGATCACGTTTTGAGCGGTAGATGCAAAAGGCGTTACCCGGACCCGTCGGACGGAGTCAATGAAGACCAAAAGGCCTATATGATAAGAGCCAATGATCAGTACTTGACCGAAACGAGGCGCTGGAATAGGATGTGGTCAATCATCTTCCCGGCTACAGAGTGGCCTCGGTCTCCATATCTCGATTGCGGCCAAGGGCTCAAGACATCAATGGCAAGGGATTTCTGGGATCTTTACGGCGTGCAACTTGTCTCGAAGGCCCTTGAACGCCAAAGGCCATTCACAACCCAAGAGAGTAATGCTCATGGTACACTCTATAAATTGGGGCTCCAAGATCTCTTAAACGTGGTTACTCAAGAATAGGACTATCAAGAGCAGGGGGTTAGGCATCAGGTTATGAATAGAGGGCATAGTGGAGGGAGGAATTTATGGCTTCATAAAAAGGTCGATCGGCATCGGGTGTAGACAAAAACTAGATTTCTTCTAAAGGTGTATTTCCTTGACGATGGTTACTTAGATTAGAGGTTCTCACGACCAATGCAATGGGCTCAATGAACAACGCCAGAGAGATAAACGCCTTCCTATTTATATCTATTAAAACTCTTTAAAACTTTACAAAAATGAAGAAATGGAAAAGTCGTCCGGATATAACAACATGACAAATATCTTCCTCCATGCTTAGTAGATTAAATTTCCTCCCTTAGCAGCAATTATTTAGTGATGACAAAAATGCAAAAAGGAAGCATCATAGAAAGGATCGTTTCCAGTTCCGGTTGAGCCTCGCGGCTCTAAGATTGACTTAGTCTATCTAACTTTGGTAAAGCACAGAGCCTCCTGAGTTAGTAAAACATGATAGGCCATGCAGCGCATCCCGCAATCAATCCTGTGAGCTGCGGGGACCCATATCGTTCCCGTATGTGTTCGCATAGTCGTCATTTTGACTTGGTGACTGGAACGAACCATTGAGGCCTCCAACGTAAGGCACATGAGTATATACAGAGTCATGAGCAGTAAAATATTCAGTGGGAGCATAGTTGTTCCCAGAACTCGCATATACCCCAGAGCCCCGGACTGGGCTTGGGGCACTGTAATTAGTCAACGTATTATTCCAATTAAAGGAATTGCTTCTCTGACCTCCAGTCGGCATTCCATAAACACCAAGTTGGGCTGGGCGAGAGTTGTAACCTTGCGTTTGGGATTGCAAAGGCTGAGAGGTAAGTGTCGGATTCGAAGCCAGGTAGGTTGGGACATGGTAGTTTGATACAGGTGCTATCTGCACACTATCCGACTGTGCTTGTGGAGGTACGGAGGGGCTACTTCGGGGTTCTGACAAAGTGTTATAGATTCTATCCGCAGATCGTCTAGCGATAGACTGAGCTTCTTCTTGCGAAAGACCCGTCATAGATGCAAGCTCATCTTGAATTATCGACTGCACCTCTGCACGTGGCAGAATAATCTCGATGTACGGCGACGATGGGCAGGGTTTCCCGGGAAAACACCAGTTCCAAATGATATTCCATCGAAAGGTTTCGTCATGCCGCGGATATGATCGAAGTTCATCTCTTAGCCCCTCGTATTCTTTGGGCAGCATAACACCTGATTGCTCGATATTGGCTGGCTCAGGCTGGCATTCGACTTCCGGATTCATGTGGATATCAAGCCTATGTGAAGCACCCCTGCCACGGAACAGAAAGCGGCATCTGGCACAATAAAGAACGACGTCCTCTTCCTCAAGTGTTTCAAATCCTAGTCTCACCTCGCCTATCCGATGTTGGCGACTGATGTGCTGCATGACATCCGATAGACGAGTTAACCGGTAGCCCCTACACTCCGCATATCGGTGCGGGTCATCTTTACAAAACGGGCATTCGAAGGATGGTACTGCCACTCTTCCTGGGGGGTATTTCGGTCCGTCGTCTACTCCGTCGTTGTGGCCGTTGCGGCGGCGCTTGTTCGCCCTGCGGCCGCTTTGAAGAGATGATTCGCCAGCGACTTGGCGGGGCTCACTGTTCCCCAGGTTCATCTTGACGCCGATTCTTGGGGTACCTGTAGTACATGAGGATGGTGCTTGGGTGATTAAATTAGAGACAAACGAGTGGTAAAGTCCAAGCTTTAGCCGTTGAATAACAAGTGAGATCGGCTCCTGGCTCACTTGGGACGGCTTTCAATCAAGTGCAGGAGCCGCAACTACTAATACACAGACAAAGATAACATTGCCCTTGTCCTTGAGGCCATGTTTTAACAAACATTCCGATTCACGCTTTGGGCACAGATTGTGTCAGGTAGCAAGGCATTTCCTCAGTTTCCTCGTAGTTAGGTTCTCGATGCATGGAGCTGCATATCGTCCAACACAATTGCGAACGGCAATTAAACGTTCTTCTGGTTGGAGATAATAGGATCGAACTTAAGGCCGCCGTTAATTAATGATTGGCGATGCTTCGTCAGGGCCACCTGTCCTCCATCAAGCCCCACTTTGACCGCCTACAGTTGACAACGCAGCGCTGAAACTGGGGCGTTGGCCACGTCAATCCCACTGAGGGCAAGCGAGGGCCTCAGGTGAGTTGGACCATAATTCACTACTGACATAAATACTTGCGCCCCTTTTGGAGGTATAACTCACGAGGCATTTCTGTCACCTAAGCTGGCTGCCCTGATTATTTTACAACCAACCTGGGCCTCGCGTCAGGCCTCGTCCACAATTGTGTAGTCCTAGAAAAATACTCTCGAGTCCGACTCGCTGATTGTTGATATGATGGATTTGTTTCAGCGAGGCTGCGGTGCCCTTTTCAAGTCTCTGTCCAGATAACTTGCGACATCCGCTGCGCCATTTGCTTTTCTGGCTGAGTTGTCTTCAGACGCCGACGTTTACAGCAATATGGATAATTACTAGAACATGATGTACACGATTGTGTACGAAGCCATCAACTGTGAAAAAAACGACACAATTGCGGAAAATGCAAGATTTATATAAGCTGTATAATTCAATGCGCCATTTCCCGCTTACGAGGAGCAATATGTGAGCTTAATTACAATGCTACAATGACTACTCCAGAGCCAATCTCCCAAAGGTTAGACTCGATCGCCGATCGTGGATACGTACCGCTTGCTAATGAAGCCGTTCCTGCAGCCCTTTAAACCAATCGGGTACTATTGCCGAGTACCATGACCGCATCCAAGACTGGCTGCTAGACCCAGCTCTGGATATCCAGGGTAGGCTGTTGGGCCACCTCACCATACAGCCCCAGCCTGCAACAGAAACGCCAACATACCCACCACCCAAGGCGCACCTTTAGGTGGTCGCCTTTTCGCCTGTAATTCCAGCGGCCGCGCGCGCCTTAAAGTTGCTTTGTTGTTCTCCGCCAGTAAACTGTGGCTGGTGGTTCATGGTGGTAAAGGCAACTTGAGAGATTTGGTTAATGGATGAATGGGATTTGTGCTTGCTGACGGATCGATCGCTTTTACAACCTCATACCGTGTACAAAGAGGAACCTGGAAAAAGCGTCGCTCATGCAATTAGCTCAATTGATTTGGCGGATCCCTGCCCGCACTTTTGTCACTGACTGCCAACACATCATCCACATTTGTGTGACATGCTCCCCCGTGCTCACACCTCCAATTGATACTGCCAATGAACGCAAGGCGAGTTGTACCAATCACTCCAAGCCGAATGGCGAGATTATCGAACTCCAAATCAAACCAACGTGAAGGGTAATACCAATTTGCACCATCACCCCTCACGAGAATATGTAGCATCCAGACAATCGGGGTCTCACAGCCCCGGAGTTGATTGCCTTAGCTTGTTGTGCACTTATAACTCTTGACTCGCCTTGCGGCTCAAGTATGCTGGCCAGCACATTCAATCTGATCCCTCAACGTTCCATACCAACGACCTTTCAATCGCCTCTCTACTGCAAGCAAGCAAATTCTCGTATCTTCTGGTCAACCCGTTATATGGCTTTTAGAAGGCAGGGACTTCCCCGAACGAGGATTCGGGATATTCTAAACAATAGCTGAAATGCAGGAAGCAACTATACATGAGTACATAAGGAAAACAGCAACAGACGATGTGACACGGCCGAAATCAAGGCTGCAATTCCACAACCGCGTCTCTCATTGCCCTTACGGAAGACCTATCTCCCCAGCACCGCCGAGATCAGGAACCTCGAAGATTTACCCACAAAACTCAAGTGAGAAAAGACCCAGCTCCACGATATACCCAAGGCTAATGTGAGATTTCATAATAGTTCCTAACGACGACCTATTGTTAGATGAACTTCTGGCTGAGCTAAAAGACAATGCGATCTCACCGCAGGCTGCATCACTAAATAGCGTGATCCTGCAGCGTGGTAAACTATCTCGACGACCAGATACTCCAATCCCCATTCCACGAAATTTCAGAAATAGGGCTGGATTGTCATTGGATGCTCTCAGGTTCCCTTCAAACACATCCAGCAATGAGCTTGCCAGAGAAGACCAAAAGCAGAGCCCGCAATTCCCATCCCGCAGTTCAACCCCCAGCAAACGAAGACGTACATCTGGATTTGGCGATGATCTTTCCGACTTGGATGAAGAGCGTGATCGGAGCCCCAACGACAGCGTCAAGAAATTCGCCTGCCCGTACTTCCGAAAAGATCCGGAACGTCATCTGGAATGCATCAACCTCAAAATGGTTCGCATCTCCGACGTGAAGCAGCATTTGAAGAGAAGACATACAGCACCTTACGCCTGTCCGAGATGCTCTCAGGGCTTCTTATCTTTGAACCGGCAAGAGGAGCATATACTGAAACAAAACTGCTCACCAGGGTCTGGAGCGAACTGGGATAGTGTATCGTTGACTTCGCAAAGATCCCTGCAGGCTCGCTTTGCGAAGGGCCTTTCGCCAGAGGCACAGTGGTACGGCATTTGGAAGATTTTGTTTGGTGCACCGCGCGGTACCATGCCGAAGCCGCATCTTGATGGGGTTGTTAAAGAGGTTATCGGGATTCTTCGCGGTATTTGGCTGGATGAAGGTCGACAGCTGATCTCTGAGTTCGTGCAGGCGAGTGACCAACCGCCCGACTACACTGACGAATTGTATAAACTGCTTGCACGGCTTCTCGACGAAGTTGAAGCTCGCTTCGAACAAAAGCCTTTTGAGAAGGTCTCGGGCAAAACATCTGTTATTTCTGAACTAAGCCCCGAGGAGTCTGGTGGGGTACAGTTGGATACTATTTCGTATCACGTAACGGAAGGACTCGACAGTCAATCCCTCTTTGCGCCCTATGACACCACAATCTTGCCATTCGAGTTCTCAGCCGCACAGTCGGAGGTCTCAGAAGTTTCGTACCAAACATCAGAGCCCGGCTTTCCTGGAGCGCCGCTTTTCCCGACTCAATTTCCTTACATTGATAATCCTGTATCAGATTTCGACTTTGGGGAATACAATCAATAGCAAACTACGTCCATGCATGGAGCCTAGTTGTGGAATATGTATAGCCTTTCAATTAGAACAATTGACAATGCTCAACTTCTCAGAGCCATTGCCTGACTATGAGCCGGCCAATGCCGCGATTCTACTGAAGTAATGTTGCGATATAATGCGCAAGAGGATAGCGATAGATACATTTGCAAAAGTGTCACCAAACTGCCCAACAGCTGCCGGTCCGTGAAACTCGAATACTCCAAGTGCTGCGTTATCCTCAAAGGTGTTACCTCCCGATGCCTCAAAAGTAGCAATAGGCCAGCCCTGGCCTGACACAGGGACAAGCTCCCAGCTTCCAAAGTCGCTGTCAGAAAAGGCTTCCACTATCTGTCTCAGTGTTGATGTATTTTGTGTCTTCCTCTTTCTCCACTGCCATCTCTGAAAGGTACCATTGACATCAACATCAAATGGCCAGGTAGCGCCATCATTAAACATGCTCGTCTCCACAAAGTTGGCTTGGAAGCCATCGAAAGTTATGGTGCTCTTGCTGCTGAAGGTATGACGACTCTCTATGGTGCAAATAGGCAGATTCTCAGATGCATATGGACCTTGCTTGATCTTGAGCCTGCTGCTAGAGAACATCTTTGCAGAGTATGCTACTGGGCCTTTGAGCTGATGGCTCAGCTCGAGACAGCTAGTGCCGCCGCTGGTCATTACATTCCAGATGTGGAACTTGGCGGGGAGTCTGGTGAAGCCCACACGAGGATAGTAGCTTGGTGGTCCTTGCAAGCCAGAAGGTCCTGGTGCAGGTGGATAGATGGGCTGCTGATAAGCGGATAGAAGTGGGTTGGGAGGTGCCTGGTAGTATGGTGGATAGCTTGATGGTGCTTGGTTCGTATTGGTACCCGATGGAGGGCCAGGCGGTCGATAGTAGTTGGGATAGTTAGACATGATGGGAGAGGCTGGTGGCACTGTAGATATTCCCGGACTCGGGAGTAATAGGAGGGAAGTATTTGAGGGGAGGGAGGGGTAAGGCAGCGTGTTCAAATCTCAGTTTAGAATAATACCTACAGATTCGTTACTGTCTTGGGGAGGGTATCAACCTAAATACATTTTGTAGTTTCTCGTGGTTTTTCCCATTGATCGCGGGATGATCCCTTTTCTTCAAGTTTTAAGTGGGGTCAAGTCAAGCTTGGAGCTTACTCTTTTAGGTGAAATCGTGCGCCGTGAGTCAGTTTGCAAAACCTCACATAGTGCTGATAAATCATGGCTGATCGCAAATCAATCAATCAAGAGTGAACGTAAGTATCATGTCAATGCGAGAAAGCGCTGCAACGTAAAAAATAGCAAAGTTTTGGGGGAAGTAGGCCGCCATCTACATAGATTAATGAACCATCATCACTTTAGTGGTAGCGGAAAGTGTACCGAAAGTGGTTTGAGGATATCTCTGCTTTGGCTCTTATCGGCAATCTTCTAAGGAATCTGTATACTCCAGTGATGAAAGCAGAAGCCACTCGAACCTCTTGAGGCGGTTCCCTCGGCTCTTCTTCTTGATGGCACAGGATTCATACCTGCAAAAGCCATATTGCATGGCTTGGACTTTTGTTCTGCTCATACGACTAGGGCGCCGACCCATTTGGCAGCCAAGAGGAATCCGTAATCTGGACTTGGACTGCGTTCATAGCGATCCCATTGTTGTTAGATGATCCGTCGTTGAGAGCTGAAACCACTGCAGCTTCCACGGCGGCTTTGGCGTAGGCTGGAGTCTTGTCAGCCGGGGTCTGAACCTTTACGATCTGAAGCGTGCCAGTGACATTGGAAACAAAGAGATTGAGTACAGGGTAGTCCTTGGTGAGGATATCCGTGAATCTCTTCTGAACATCCGGTGATCCAGCGATGGGAGCACTGGCCCAGGTGATGTTCATTGTCACGACCCAGGAGTTTTGGTTACTGAGCGGGCTGACGACGCTGAGGTGGCTTTGGGCTGCGTTAGTGGCCGCCGTGTCTACATTCGTGGTGTAGATGAGATGGATTGCGCTATGCAGCGAGATATCCTCTCCTGCCTTGCCCATTGGGATCGGGTAGTATATATGGCAGGCACGAATGAGACCGCCTTGAATTGGAACCTCCCCGTTAATTGTTACAATAGGATTGCCACCATCAGTAGGCGTAGGGAGGCCCTGTCGTTCAATGGTTGCAAACAATATCTGACCGACATCGTGGACGGTATCACGAACAGTTTCACCATCCTTCCAGAAAAGTGGGATGTTCATAGTTCCCATAAAAGCCGAAAGATCTTGATACATCGATACTGAAGGGTTCTCATTGAATGATAGGCCGTTGGGATCTGTCCACAGGCCCACAAGGCCGTCCTCGGTGGTGTTGGTGGTGTTGGTCTTGCCAGCCGGGTTTGGAAAGACGCCTGTTGCCTTTTTTGCTCCCTCTTTTACGGTGGCAGCTAGCCGAGCACTGGCGTAGGCAAAGGTTGCAGCATATGTGGCCAACATTTGTGAGTCTGTTTGGCCAGCTGCTACTGTAAAGCCAGTGTTGCTATTGTCCGTGAGGAGAAGGGCGCCTGCTGCTTTACTAACAGCTTTAAGAACGGGAGTAATATCAGCCAAGTAGTTTAGGGCCTATTAACCTGCCGATTTAGTGCCGTTTAAGATATTTCCAAAGAGACCTATAATAGTAAAAGTAAAGTATTAATATATAATTATAATAGAATAGATTTGTTATATGCTTAAAGAATAGTTCTATGTAGATAAAAGACAAGCCGTTGACGGTGAGTGATGGGAGGGGGATTTGGATGACTTTATAATATCTCCTAACATGAGCGGGCGTAGGAAGGCTCATTTTGAAGGATCAGGTTTCTTCTTGCTTAAGTCTGAGACTTGCAACTCTGTGTGCGTGGCTTGGTCGTGGGGAGCTGAAAGCAGATTCTAATGCATTCCCTTTCCGCTTTGGAGTCACTGGCTGAACACTAACTCTATTGGTCCTAGCTCTACATATCTCCCCCACAGGTTCTCTGCGACCCAGGCCTATGATGGGTGTTTTTTCAACACCCAGCTACGCTCCTTGGCGCCATAACATACGGTTCTAAACCACGGCTTATATTTAACGCTTTGACTTTGGCTGAATGAGACAGATAGGCAATCGCGCTATTTAAGGGTCGGTACGGCTGAAGCCGTTTAGCTCAATATTCTAAGAGCTATTTATGAAACCAGCAGCGTGAGCCCCTGTATTGTTGCTGTGGCTGAATATTATGTCTCAGTGTGCATTCTTCGCTTATTCTTTCTGCAGAGCAACGCGATAGCGGAACAAACTCACAATGCCAGCATAACATGAGGTTGAAGGGCTGATATTCATACTTTGCAAACACCAATATACAAGATAAAGCTTACAGTTGGATTCTGAAGATTAGACAAACAAACTACACATCTTACAGCATCCAAAATGACATGTCTCAGTAATAAATTCCCTTATCGCTGATAGTCTTCGGAACGCAGATCCAGACACTCTCGCGGGTGAGGCCGTATCCAATTGCTAGAGCTTAGCCAGGACATTGGACTTTATGGCCCTCTCTTGGTTGCCATGCAGACGGAAGAAGTCGAAAGGGATTTGGGTACAAGATGTATCTTACCAGAGTAAAGTTATGAGGCTGTTGATCTGGACAATAGGGATAAGAATGAAAGGATTGGCCACACGACATCTAATTCTAAGGCCTGCGAGAAGATCATTGAAAGTTTAAGCATTGTTGAAAAGACGAGTGCCTTCATTAAAGTGGCTCTGAATGATTTGGCTTGTCTCTATTTCGGATTCTAGATCAAGCATAGCCATAAACAGAGTGAGCCTACAAGGCTCAAGGTACTAGTAGTCTAGTGCATCCTAAATTCCCCTACCTACGACATATCAGAAACAGCGTTTCTGTCACCAACAGCTAATCTTAGGAAATAATCAAGTAAATAACAAACAACGCACAAGTGGTCACTCAAATTGTTGAAACCTGCATGACGGCTGCAATTGTCGAATGTGCATCTATCCCAGTGGTAGGCTTTGTATCATCAGTTTCATGGAGTAGGCTTGTCCTCATCCAAAGACAGCTCTTGAGCCTAACCCGAATATTTAGAGGACATTCGTGCATCATAATCCTCCCGAAGACAATGATGAAAGGTATCTAGACGAAAGCATAGATAGCCACATATCAAGTTTACCCCAGAAACCAAATCCTGCCTTCACCTATACAGTCAACTCTTCTGCCCCTATAACTCTTACATTTACCGTCACAAACACGGTACTTACAATCTAGAGTTGTATCACAGTAAACTCCATATTCTTTCGATTCTCCGTGGGATCTATCGAAGAGAACCTGCTAGCTACACTCACTCAAGCCAAGCCCACCGCCAACACAACACCTGGTGACGCAATCGCATATGCCATCACGAGCGACGGCGATCACTTTTTTTGGTCAGAGACCGGCCTACAGCCGCAGGTGGCAATGGCCGCATCTCCGTCAAGATCCAGGTCCATAATAGTGCTCGGTCAGCCATTCCAGAAACTGCTTTACGGTTCCTCGTACAGGCAACGGCGTCGTTGCGCTGACACAGAACAACAGGCCGGATAAAAGGGTATTGACTTCTACAGATGTACAAGAGGCTTCGCGAATTAGCAAGGTGTAAATAGATAGAACGAAAATTGAAGAGTTAGTATTTCGAAGATTGAAGCCACGACCGGAATCAGCAAAAACTTAATTCTAGACTGAATTCGCTGAGACTTGAGCAGCTTCCAGAGGAACAGGAATATCCCTGTTTATTCCCGCATCCAACACTACTATCACCGTGCCGGCTGTAACCTCAGAGTTCTATCAGCTCACGTGGTGCTCGAAGCTGCAGACCAGATACAAGTGGTACAATGAGGATAATATGCCTCAATGGAGAGGCATATGGGAGCTAATATTAAGCTTCCGAGCTTAAAGAAGGGCCGAGTGCCCAACGGTTTCCTGTATATTAGCCGTGACCCTTTGCATTTCCCACGTCCAAGCGCACCAATATTTAACTTCTGGTAATTTCCATGAGCTTTCTAACCCTGATGAACATAACCAACAGAATCGACACCTGCTGATCGTGACCTCATACTTCAATGTATTATGCTTTCATTAAGGGTTTTGCTATTAGGCTATTTATTGTGTTACATCAATCCGTATTCTGCCTGAAACTGCACATTTCTCCCCGCATCCCCGCGGCTCCCCGCACTCAGTGATAATATCCGATAGCTTCAACTGCGGTTAGATAATTGCCGATCGTTACATATGCCGCTGGGAGAGCGCTGCGTCATTGAGTTTCTATTTGCTCGGCTATGGTGAGCCGCAAATGAGCATATGCATTACTCCGCAGTAACCGGACAATGGAAAGGTCAAGAAGTAACGAAGCGAGAAGTATAAAATGGACGGTGGGAACAGGACTTTTGGCCAAGGCAACGTTGTTGTTCAGGCAGAGAAACACCCATGCTGCTCAATCTTCAGGTCGCTGCCAGCGCTTTGTCGCTTTCTCTTTTAGGTGGATTGGCTGAGGCTGCTACGCCATATACCCTTCCGGACTGTACCAAAGGACCTTTGAGCAAGAATGGAATCTGCGATACTTCGTTATCTCCAGCTAAAAGAGCGGCTGCTCTAGTTGCTGCTCTGACGCCCGAAGAGAAGGTGGGCAATCTGGTCAGGTAAAATATACCCCCCCCCATAATCACTATTCGGAGATTGGAGCTGACTTAACGCAGCAATGCAACTGGTGCACCAAGAATCGGACTTCCAAGGTACAACTGGTGGAACGAAGCCCTTCATGGCCTCGCTGGATCTCCAGGTGGTCGCTTTGCCGACACTCCTCCCTACGACGCGGCCACATCATTTCCCATGCCTCTTCTCATGGCCGCTGCTTTCGACGATGATCTGATCCACGATATCGGCAACGTCGTCGGCACCGAAGCGCGTGCGTTCACTAACGGCGGTTGGCGCGGAGTCGACTTCTGGACACCCAACGTCAACCCTTTTAAAGATCCTCGCTGGGGTCGTGGCTCCGAAACTCCAGGTGAAGATGCCCTTCATGTCAGCCGGTATGCTCGCTATATCGTCAGGGGTCTCGAAGGCGATAAGGAGCAACGACGTATTGTTGCTACCTGCAAGCACTATGCTGGAAACGACTTTGAGGACTGGGGAGGCTTCACGCGTCACGACTTTGATGCCAAGATTACTCCTCAGGACTTGGCTGAGTACTACGTCAGGCCTTTCCAGGAGTGCACCCGTGATGCAAAGGTTGGTTCCATCATGTGCGCCTACAATGCCGTGAACGGCATTCCCGCATGCGCAAACTCGTATCTGCAGGAGACGATCCTCAGAGGGCACTGGAACTGGACGCGCGATAACAACTGGATCACTAGTGATTGTGGCGCCATGCAGGATATCTGGCAGAATCACAAGTATGTCAAGACCAACGCTGAAGGTGCCCAGGTAGCTTTTGAGAACGGCATGGATTCTAGCTGCGAGTATACTACTACCAGCGATGTCTCCGATTCGTACAAGCAAGGCCTCTTGACTGAGAAGCTCATGGATCGTTCGTTGAAGCGCCTTTTCGAAGGGCTTGTTCATACTGGTTTCTTTGACGGTGCCAAAGCGCAATGGAACTCGCTCAGTTTTGCGGATGTCAACACCAAGGAAGCTCAGGATCTTGCACTCAGATCTGCTGTGGAGGGTGCTGTTCTTCTTAAGAATGACGGCACTTTGCCTCTGAAGCTCAAGAAGAAGGATAGTGTTGCAATGATCGGATTCTGGGCCAACGATACTTCCAAGCTGCAGGGTGGTTACAGTGGACGTGCTCCGTTCCTCCACAGCCCGCTTTATGCAGCTGAGAAGCTTGGTCTTGACACCAACGTGGCTTGGGGTCCGACACTGCAGAACAGCTCATCTCATGATAACTGGACCACCAATGCTGTTGCTGCGGCGAAGAAGTCTGATTACATTCTCTACTTTGGTGGTCTTGACGCCTCTGCTGCTGGCGAGGACAGAGATCGTGAGAACCTTGACTGGCCTGAGAGCCAGCTGACCCTTCTTCAGAAGCTCTCTAGTCTCGGCAAGCCACTGGTTGTTATCCAGCTTGGTGATCAAGTCGATGACACCGCTCTTTTGAAGAACAAGAAGATTAACAGTATTCTTTGGGTCAATTACCCTGGTCAGGATGGCGGCACTGCAGTCATGGACCTGCTCACTGGACGAAAGAGTCCTGCTGGCCGACTACCCGTCACGCAATATCCCAGTAAATACACTGAGCAGATTGGCATGACTGACATGGACCTCAGACCTACCAAGTCGTTGCCAGGGAGAACTTATCGCTGGTACTCAACTCCAGTTCTTCCCTACGGCTTTGGCCTCCACTACACCAAGTTCCAAGCCAAGTTCAAGTCCAACAAGTTGACGTTTGACATCCAGAAGCTTCTCAAGGGCTGCAGTGCTCAATACTCCGATACTTGCGCGCTGCCCCCCATCCAAGTTAGTGTCAAGAACACCGGCCGCATTACCTCCGACTTTGTCTCTCTGGTCTTTATCAAGAGTGAAGTTGGACCTAAGCCTTACCCTCTCAAGACCCTTGCGGCTTATGGTCGCTTGCATGATGTCGCGCCTTCATCGACGAAGGATATCTCACTGGAGTGGACGTTGGATAACATTGCGCGACGGGGAGAGAATGGTGATTTGGTTGTTTATCCTGGGACTTACACTCTGTTGCTGGATGAGCCTACGCAAGCCAAGATCCAGGTTACGCTGACTGGAAAGAAGGCTATTTTGGATAAGTGGCCTCAAGACCCCAAGTCTGCGTAATCTCAGCCAGGGTATCAAAAAGTTGACAGAGTTATGTAGTAACATAAATATTTTGTCTATAGCTTGGAGCCAAGGCTCCCTCGCTCATGTCCACAGCAACAAGTTTCGCTCCTTATCCACTGCATTAATAAACGTATACTATAAAAGGCTGTCAGTAAAGTTGCGCGTAAGCTGAATCTGGGTTGACTTGGACGCACCTCCATAAATCTTGGCATACCATAGACCCTATCACCGATCCAATTGTCCTCATTGCTCACTGGCCTCAGGCCCATCTCCTCGAGCGAATACCACCACTCCAGCCATGATCGAAGATCATTTGGCACCGTAACTCCTTCTGGTGGTTGCTTAAGATGCATCTCAACCAATAACTGACCAAAAGGCAACGTCGCATTGCCGTTCTTCCTCTGCTCTTTGACCGAATCAATCAACGACGTAAGAACATCAAATTCAGCACCCTCTATGTCCATCTTGATAAGATCAACATAGGAATGCCCATTCATCTTCATAAGATCCTGTATCGAAAACACTGGCGGTCTAGCCTTGCTATCCGATACCTTTCCTATCATGGCCTTTTGAAATTTAGCCCGCGACCATATCCACTCGGGGACTTGCTGCGCCCATTTATCAACAGTGCCATCATACCCCCATATCCGAGCATTCGTGCGCTGGAGCAATTCTGCCTCAAAAGAGGAGTCGACACTCACACCGAATGAGTAAACGATGAATTCTCTCGCCTTGTTTGAATCTGACGATGGGCCGGGACATTCCTTTTCATAGCGCGACATGCCGCAGATGATCTTGCCGCCATCGCTAATTGAACCGACGCGTTCAAGATCGTGAGGACAGAAGAAGCTTGGGCGGGCAAAGTCCCAGACGTTAAAGGGGTTCATGTATCCGTCAGGAAAGGCTTTGTCGTAGCCGACTACTTCGACCATTTCTTCGCGAGCTTTGATAGAGCGCTTCCATAGTTTTTCGGCATGAGCGAGTCTTGAGTTTAGATGAGGGTCTTTACTAAAGACATCTGCATGATTTTGTGACGATGTTGATCTTGAAAAGTGAGGGGATGGCCTGGTGAAAAGTACAGTGAAGAGCAGTATCGTCGCAAAGATGAAGCTGATTGTGACCAGTCTCTGAGACATGGCCATGATGAAGTGGGCCTGGAAACTAGACGGACTTCAGCATGAATCCCAAGATCAATCTCGGGTAGAGAGAAGTATGAACTAAAGAACAGGAACTCACATCAGAAATACTCAACACAGCCGATAGTGGTCCCAAGTCTTCTCATAGTGAATTGAGGTAATTATCCCCTTTTCACAGCTGTTTTGAGTTTCACCTGAAGTGGCTCGATCCGTTCCCAGAGGAGACGCGGACTCCAGATTAATAGGGCTAGTCCTACACGTAAAGCTCGGATCAACTTGCCGAGACGGGATAAACGGCAACGTGGGTCCCCAAGATGTCTTCTCTTATCGACCAATTTACCTATGAACATCACAAGCTCGGTATTCTTTCAGCGAGATAGAGCTCTTCATGCTATTATACATAGTATGTGATTTATATCTTGGCACTGATCAGCTATCTTCTTCTTCTTCTTCTTCTTCTTCTTCTTCTTCATAAAAGACTCCTACGTCAGCGCTAAGATAAACCTCAATCCCTCTGACCCACAGTTCCGTCTTCTTCTGCCGGATTCCCGGGAGCCACTTCGGTGTTTTACGATAAAGACCAATGAGGGCTAGCCTTGGACTCCAGGGGCACGGCTTGAAACGTCAACGCCTCAGCACGGTCCTCGTCTCGTAATTCCACGATGGCATCGTCCAATTTTCTTAGTCCTTTCTCCCCTGGCATTCCCTGTACTACACGGCTTTTCTGCTTCAGAGTCCTTCTTTTGTACAAACATCCTGACATGTCTGCCAGCTATGGATTACTACACCATCACGCTCATTATTATTACGATACCGCTCATTTTTGCTTCCTTCTGGCATCACAGATATGTGACGTTGAAGGTCGTTCGAGCCTCTGCGGCTGAGGCTAGGCGTCTTGATATGATCGACGATGAGATACACGATATGAAACATGAGTCGATGGGTGACAGATATTATAATTTTCGCAACAAGTTTCTGTGGGCTTACGGTCTGGCGCTGGCTGCCGAATGGCTTCAGGTGCGTTTTTAAATAACATGTGCAGTAAAAATAACAGTCATATCTAACTTGCAACTGTCGACTGCAGGCGTCATATTTATACAGCTGTCTGAAGAATACTCATAAACTACCAGAGCCTACCATCGCCACTTTGTTTGCAACTGGCTTCGTCTCTGCTGGAGTCAGCGCACTGTTCGTGGACTCACTGGCAGATAAACATGGCAAAAAGTTCATGTGCCAATGTTATTGCCTAGTCTACTCAGTTTCCTGCCTCGCTATGGTCTCAGGAAACATAGTACTACTGTTTGTAGGCAGAGTCATGGCTGGGTTTTGCACGACCTTACTGTACTCGGTGTTTGAGAGTTGGATGACAGCCGAGTATAAACGACAAGGATTTGGGGACCGCGGGACTACTTTGAGCACGATATATAGCATGATGGATGTTGCAAATGGCCTCGTTACTGCTGGTAGTGGTATGGTGGCTCAAGCAGCCGTGAATACGTTGGGCTCGCATACCGCCCCCTTCTTGCTCAGTATCGTCTGTTTAAGCTTGGCACTGATGATCATAACTCGATCCTGGGTAAACTCTGCTTTGTTTCTACTGTGGATTCCATTGATAACGTCAAAATAGGCCGAGAATCGTGGAGCACCAGGAAAGTCCCCGACAATCGAGACTTCGTGGAAGGCCAGTGCAATGTCTCTTACGAGTATGTAGCTACGACCCCTCATGGTGAAATTCAGCTGACAATATGAGCAAAAGACCCGAGTCTCGTTATTCTCACATTAACAATGTGTTTCTTCGAGGGCTCTGTTCACTTTATCCTGTACTCCTGGCCACAGACAATCATGTCAGCGCGTGTCCATGAGAGAATCTGGGAAAATCCTCCTTTCGGTACCATATTTTCGAGTCTTATGGGCGCAATGTCTCTGGGCTCTTGCACATTCCTTTTTGCCTCACGTGAGACAAATTCGACACAGATCTCATCAGGAGCGATTCAGCTTGCGTCATCGATCTCAGCCTCAGCTCTTTTGCTGACATTCTTACTGCGAGACGAGTTGAGTCGCTTCTGGGCGCTTTGCCTCTTCGAGATGTGTGTCGGACTGTACTATCCGAGTATGGCCTTCCTGAAGGGCCGGCTGGTTCCAGAGGAGCGAAGAGGCCGAGTGTACGGACTGATGAGGGTTCCGCTCAATACGTTCACCGCGCTATGTCTGATGACTGTTAATGAAGGTACGATGGACACCTCCATCTCAAGTTTTACCTTGAAGAAGACCTGGTTACTCACCATAATCTCTAGGAGACGAAAGCCGCGAGGACAGACTCATAGTATGCAGTAGCCTCCTCCTGTTTAGCGTGTTGTTAATGTCTCGATATGCACCTAAGCAAAGCAGATCTTATTAAAGAGACCGCTATTATGCATAAGGCCTTCACTTAGAGTGAGTGTCGATGCCATGAGTATCATCCAAGTCTTTTAAATATTAATCTAAAATGTCTAAATCTACAAGCATATATCTAAACTTCCTCAACAGTCATAATCTTCTTTTCATCCTTCATCATAGCCGATACTAACCCAGTGATCTCAGAAGCAGAAGCTTCGGCCATCCCATGGTCAAACACCTTCTCATCATACATGACCTTCAATATTGAACTATCACCAAAGGACTTCGATACCTCTACTACAAGCGCATAAGGCTGATACATCCGCACCTTTGACTTGGCCATGACAAGCCATCGATTGCGAGTCGTTGCATCATCCAAGGGAACAGGATCGAACGGCTGCGACAGAAACAAGACCTTGTTCCCATGAGCCGCGCGAGAAATATCCAGGGTCTGATAGATATCGTCCAGTCCGACTAAGCCATTCTCCGTGACAGCCCAAAAGTCATCTTGTAACCTCGTAAGAAGATCTGAGACCTTCTCAGTGGAGCTCGTACTCGTCCAGATCGGCAAGAAGTTGGCTAGTGTTCCGTTGATGGATTGAGGATCAGGAAGTGCCACGTTTCGTCCACTGAGGAGATAATCATAGCGAACATGATCACTCTGTGTCGCCCTAGCCAACCAAAGCGTGAAGGCAGCCTGGAAGATGATGCTCGGAGTGACACCATAGTTCCTCGCCACTTGATCAATGCCGCGTGTGTCCATCTTCATCTTGAAACTGGCGGTGACGCGAGGTTCACTAACCCCACTGAGGTCTTGGCCCTTCAGAATCAGGGATGATTGCCCAGCACGGGTGAACTTGTCCTTCCAGTATGTAAGCGCCTTGGACCTGTCTTGCTCAAAGACATGTTGGGCGAAATCACGGAACTCGACGCGGGGAGGCAAAGACTTGCCTTGTAGAATGTTCTCGAAATGTTGATCAAAGACGCGCAGAAGAGTTCCGTCGTATACGGCATGGTCCATTTTGATGACTAAGTCCCAGGATGAGTCTGCATGAGTAATGATGGCGTATTTAATGAACGCGCGGCCGAACTCAAAACGTGTCCTCCAGAAGTCCTCGAGAAAGTTGGATACCTCGTCATCCGAGTCCAGGGCGACGGTAGTGATGTTGAGCTGTGCATCGCGAAGGACAACTCCTACCCAGTTCCCGGGAGATGCCTCTAGCCAAGTTGTGCGTAGGATGTCGTTGGCTTCAGTGAGTTGCGTGGTGGTTTTGATCCACGCATCAGGGTCGATGACACCCGTCATGCGTCGCACGGTCTCAAGCACCCACATCTGAGAGTCTCTAGCACCTTGCTTCAAGAACTCTTCCTGTCCGGGTGGACAAGGGTATGCTGATAAAGGTTAGCATCTTATGGCCTATTTAACTGTTTGAAGAGGGCAACCTACCATACTCAACGTCATCATCCCATGTAAGCCCAGAGTTTTCAACTGCCTCCTTGACGTTTTCGGGAACGTTGAAGACTCTCTTCTTGCCTCCCGTTTCAGTTTCCAGTTTGCGCATGGCAGAAGCCATATCCTTGAGCTTAGGGGACTGGAGGATATCAAGCACTGTGAGGTTATAGCCCAGTTTGCGAAGATGGCCGGTGAGACTGATTGCCGAGATTGAATCACCGCCCAAGGCTAAGAAGTTTGCCTCGCGTCCGATCTGATCAGTTGATAGGCCAAAGATATCCGCCCAGACAGACTCTAAGGTGACCTCGGATGGAGTCTCTACAGGAACAATTGCGTGGCCCTGGCTGGGAGACTCAAGCACGCATTGCGCCAAGAAATCTCGATCAAGATCGTCTAGCATCTTCTTCAATGCCTTGCGATCAATCTTTCGTGAAGGCAGCTTCGGGAAATCGGCCATAGGGATGACAAACTTGGGGATCATATAAGTCGCCAACGATCCGAGCTTTTCGTGCAGGCTCGTAAAGGTATCTCTCATGGCGGAAGGGTCGAGAATATCAGTGCCGTCTGCTCTAGTAGAACGATCATCGAAGGTACAGAAAGCAACCAGATGGATCTTATCGTGGACCTTGGCAGCCACAGCAATCGTGTCCTTCACGAGACCCGAGTTCCGAATGGCATTCTCAACTTCTCCAAGTTCAATGCGATGACCGTGAATCTTGACCTGGTTGTCTTTACGGCCAAGACACTCGATCTCGCCATCAGGTAGCCACCGTGCCAAATCACCAGTTCTATAGATCCGAACTCCAAGCTGAGGGCAGTCGACGTATGCAGCGGTCGTCAAGTCGGGTCGATTGATGTAACCATCTGTCACCTGAGGTCCAGCTATGCACAATTCTCCAACTGCACCGTAGGGCTGCAGTGTCTCGCCGTTTGGATCGAGGATGAAAGCCATGACGGTATCGAACGGAGCGCCAATGTTACCAACGACATGATTTTCGGAGAAAGAATCAGTTTGTTTAGTGGTTACCACCATGGACGTCTCAGTTGGTCCGTAGACGTTCAAGATCTTGCAGTGCGGTGCCCAAGTCTTGATGACGTCGGAGGTCAGAGGCTCACCTCCAACGATGAGCGTCTCAAATCGTGGGACATCCGCTGGGTTGAGCAACTTGGCAACAGTTGGTGTGATGATAGCCTGGCGGACATCCATTCGGTTGATACAGCCTGCAATATCTGAAAGCAAGACGTCTGTCGGGGCCATGCATAACGTGCCGCCACTACTGAGCGTGTTGAAGAAATCCTGAACTGATGCGTCGAACACGTAGTTGGCGAACTGCAAAGTCCTCCACACACCTTGATTGCGGCCTTCGACTTGAATCATGCTCGTGACGGCAGCAGCAGCGGTTCTGTGCGGAACCTTGACACCCTTAGGTAGACCTGTGCTACCAGAAGTGTAGATCAGATAGGCAAGGTTGTCTGGGGAGTGATTGACAATAGGGCAAGAGTCTGCATCCTCACTACGCGAGTTTTTCGGGCTTAAGTCCCGGTAGCCCTTCATCACCAGTGTCTCAACTCCAAGAAACTTGTTGACATGATCGCCAAACTCCACGTGCGATGGATGAACAACAATGAGTTTTGCGGAAGTGTCAGACACGATGTAGGAGTTTCTGTCCGTGGGATTGTCGGGACTCAAAGGAACGTACGCTGCTCCAGCAATCATTGTGCCAAGAATCACGACCATCATGTCGACTGACTTGTCAAGCATGATGGGCACAAGATCACCTGTTTGTACGCCAGCGTCGATAAGTGTGTGAGCAAAGCGGTTCGCAAGTTTATCGAGGACTCCGTAAGAGATGCTTTCCTCATTGTTAAAGTTAATTGCAATAGCATCTGGAGTCTCTTGTGCAATTCTCTTAAATGCGCTGTACAGAAGCTCTGGCTCTGGAACACGAAGTGTCGCCCGATTGGAAAGTTGGTTGAAGACAAGATCATGTTCAACAGCACCCATGATGTTGGTAGACGAAAGGATAGAATCAGGCTTCACGCAGAAAAGATGTAGCACCTCAACTAGAGAGTCCTTGATGAATCCCAAGCGTCGAGGATCTACGTTGCTTGAAAGTCGGAGAATGGTAGACTCGCTCTGTCCTTGTGACTCTTGGACCTCCAGAATAGTCATGCCATGTTCAGACTCCCATTGAGGCCGCGGGCCACGCATCTTGAAGACGTCATGAGACTTTCTCGGTCTCTCGGTCTTGTTCGCATCGATCAAGATGTTGACAAGAGTGTCGATATCTTGTGCACCAATACCACCTGCTTTGAGGGCTGCAGCGATACCGACCTGAGAGTACTTGAGGAGCTGAGAAAACGACGCGACTGTCTTCTGAGCCACGTCTCGGAGGGTAGAGTCAGTGCCGAGCTTGATTCTTTGTGGAACGGTGCTCATAGTAGGTCCATCTAGATCATTGATACCAACAACAGGAGCTTCTCTGCCTGAAACAGTGGTCGCGAATGTGATGTCGTTGGTTCCGATCTGGCGAGACAGAACCACGGCCCATGCGCTGTATACAACTGCCCCGAGAGTCAATCCAACATTTCGGGCGCGAGAAGTAAGGCTATATCCGAGATCAAACTCGAGTTTACTGGTCTTGTAGAGCTGGTTACTGTTCAGCTTGAGCACTTCAGCACCTTGGAGGTACTCGGACCAGAACAAGGTGCCACTCGCAGAAGGCTCTTGTTGCAAGTATCGAATGAACCGGTTCATGTTTGGGCGATGAGGAACCGGATTGCCGGTGTAGACTGCGGCGACATCATCATACAGAAAGCCGTGAGACCAGAAGTCAAATAGTGAATGGTGCATGGTCACGACTAGTGCTTGATCTGACGTAAGAGTCGCTTTCCAGAGAGGTTTCTCCGTATCCCAGTGATGAACGCTTCCACTGTGCTGGAAAGCCTCTAGTGTTTGCTGGGACTCCAACCATGGAAGTTCTACGTTGGACCTGACGGTCTGCACAAAAGACTGTTTGTATGGAACAAACACGGTCCGCAGGATGTCGCGGGACTTGAACACCTGCTCGAAACTATCTCTCAGGCGTACGAGATCCAGTTGACTTACATCCCAAGTCCTGGAATAGGTGTATGGATCTGAGAGCGAGTTGACCGACACCAGCATGGACTCTTGGAAGGGTGTCACAGGATAAGCGTCGCTGATATCACCATTCGCCTGTAACTCTGAAAGCAGCTTCTCGTCCTGAAGGAGTGAGAAGGGCGTCGGGTCTTGCTGGTCCTCCACTGCAAGAGTCTGAGCTCGAGAAGCAACCTCCTTGAGAGGGATGTAGGTCAGTAGGTCACCGAGTTCAGCTGTTAGACCGTGTTCGCGTAGCTCTGACACAACACGGATAGCCTCAATAGAAGTCCCGCCGAGGTCGGTAAAAGAATGAGATCGACGAATGACAGAGCCGTCAATCTTGAGGGAGTCTGCCCAGACTGATGCAATCTTTTCTTCAACATCAGTGAGAACTTCCGCCGTTTCCTCCTCGTTGCCTAACTCCATGAGCTTGGCAAAGCCAGCGAAACCGAGCTCCTTTGCCTTACTCCGCAGCAAGTGATAGTTGAGCTTCCCATTCCCATTCCTAGGTACCGACTCAATAGGGATCCAAAGAGTGGGCGTCATGAAAACTGGCAGATTAGCACGAAGATGGTTCCTCGCTGCGTTGACGGCATCTCTGAAAGAATAGCCATCATCAAGAACAACGCCAGTGGCCAGGACTGCGCGATCTTCCATCCTGACAGAAAATGTCACAGCTCCCTTGATTGCTTCAAGCGAGGCCAAAAGACGATCGACTTCAGCAGGCTCGACTTTTTGCCCATTGATCTTGACTTGCATATCGATACGTCCTTCAATCTCGATCTGCCCATTAGGAAGCCACCGAGCTTTATCACCGGTTCTATAAAGCTTTCCAGGGCCGAACGGGTTAGCGCTGAATGCTTTCTCGGTCAAGCCTGGCTCGTTGATGTAGCCTTGTGCGAGCTGCGGACCGGCCAGACATAGTTCACCGAACACGAGCAGTGGTGAGAGCTCGGTGCTACCATGACGAAGAACGAAGACGCTCGTCGTGTCGATTGGTGGGTCTAGGATGCGAGGGTTTGGAGCGTGCCCATCAACTGTAGTTAACGGTCTTCCGAAGTTGAGCTGTGTGCACTCGCTCAGGCCATATGTGTTCCTCAGGGTAAGGCCCCTGACGGAAGACCAAGTGTTCACGAGCTCTTGAGGAGTCTGCTCACCCACAAGCGTGATACTCTTGAGATTTGGGACATCCTTAGGCGACAACAGAGAGAGGGCAGAAGGAGTAATTCCGAGGGCATCGACCGAAAGCCGATTAATGACTCCCGCTAGATCTCGAGTGAGTGCCTCCTTTGGTGCCAGTACCAGAGTTCCACCGTTCACAAGAGTGCTGAGGATAGTGCGTTGAGCAGCGCTGAAACTGGGGTTGTAGAAGAGAAGCCATCGATTCAGGCCGTTCAAGGAATGATGCTGCATACCACTAGTGGCTGCCTCATGGGTGAGTACTGCACCCTTGGGCTTACCCGTGCTACCGGATGTGTAGATGATGTAGCAGCGGTCTTGACGCTTTACGTCTACGCCGATGCCGTCAGCGTTGCGAAGTGATTCTGCGGCATCAATGCTTAGTCGCGTGTAATCTTGCCCGATATCGACAGTGTTGGGAAGCATGTTCATGTATCTGCGAGTAGACAGGACCGCTGCTGCATTGCAATCGCTGACGACTTGCTCGAGGCGATTGACCGAGAACTCTGGGTCAAGAACAGTATACGCTGACCCAGCCTTGAGGACCGCCAGGATAGCCACGACCAGATCCAGAGATCTGTCAGCCAAGATGGGATAGACAGCACCTTTTTGAAGCTTCAGTCTCCTCGCGAGTTGGTTGGAAAGACCATTGAGCTGGGCGAAGGTAAGGGTAGCGTCGCCTTGGAAGTCAACTGCGACTCGTTGAGGGTATCGAGCCGCAGTCTTCTCAAACAAAGCAGGAATAGTCGTAGGCTGAACACTGCGGGTACTAACTGAACGAGATAGTATGAGACGCTTTTCAGCTTCCGAAACGAGCTGGATGTCAGATAGTGGGTACTTGTCCACTGCGCTCAAGCCCTGGGCAGCACTGAAGATTGCTGAGACGAAGTGCCTGAAGACCAGCTCAACCTTCTCCAGTGGGATCTTGGTTGTGCATTTGACAGCAAGTTGCAGCACACTGGCGTCGTTGATGCACAACACGACGGGGAACTTTCTCAAACTTGGCGCGATGCAAGGTGTGTTGGTGGTTTGGCTGTAACTGACGGCTGTTTCGATGAGCATGCCATCTGGGGCCTGCTCTTCGATCCCAGTGTAGCCGATGAATGCGTGACGACCGGCTTCCGTGTGATACTTGTCCAGGGAGTCGGAAAGGTCAGAGAAGGCTGCATCTTCGCCGGTAGGAACGCGCAGTCGGACGGGATATGTTTGATCGAGGCATCCGACGCAAGTGTCCGATCCCACAAAGTTTGCATCTCGACGAACAGTTCCGAAAAGAACCTCTTCAGAGTCAGAGTGAGCGCTCAGGATATGGGCCCAGATTGCTTCAAGGAACGTCTGGCGCCATGCCTTCGTGTCCTCACGAGATTTCTCAAGGCTATTCAGCGCTGCTAGCTCCGCGCCCTGAATAACAGCACTAACGCCATGTCTATCCTGATTAAAACCATCCAGAGCGGCAGGTTCAAGACCAAAGATAGACTGGGGAGCAATGTCTGAGAAAGTCTTGGACCAGAAGGTTTTGGACGAGTCGGTGTCCTTGCGCTGCTGCGCGAGGTATCGTGTGTATGCGGTAAATCCAGTACTTTCAATACCCGGAATGCCGTGAATTTGAAGGAGGCAGTCGAGTCTGAGGGTATGTAGTGAGGTTGTATCGATCAGAGCTCGATGAAAGTGAAGAACAAGATTAATCTCGTTAGAACGGTTGTTGGCCTCGACAGTCAGGAATGCTGAGCCTCGGTGATGCTTTTCAAAGCCTTTTTCAGGACGGCGCCACTGAACGGGCTCAATACATCGCTTGACCACGACTTTAGGCGTTGGTCCATCAGTGATGCAAGATCGAAGGCAAATATCTAGTCCAAACGTTAGTCACCACTTCCATCTTAACTCTAATCAAAAATGGAATACTTACGGTGATATGCCAAAGATCTCCATGCATCAAAGATCTTCTCAGAGCTCAAAGCAGATGTCTTTCCAGAGAAGAGCACCGCTTCAGCCCATTGAACATCCTCCTTGAGAATATCCTTCTGGACTTCAGTCGCAGGAAGGACAGTCTCGACATCAGAAAAGCCCATGTCTTTCTCGTGTTTCACGAGGGCTTCGACAGGCTTGAGGGTGAGACCATCTTGGTAGGGGAGGAAGAAATCCTCATGCTTTTCAACGTGGTGGTAGAGCTTCATGATGAAGACAATTAAGTTATTAAGGTGGTAGACAAAAGATGCTGGAGTATTAATCTAGATGCTTTTGATCTATGAGGATGGTATGCTTGTGATGACGAATGAAATTGATAGTTGTTTTGCAAGATTGTTCCCTTATTTATACTTAATATCTTCTGTTTCTCTCTACTTCAATTCTCTTATTCAAGTCTTTGGAAAATTCTTCACATCTCGAGGTGTTGACACAAGAACTGCGGCTCAATTGCCTTCTCTGCTGCTGGTATCTGCAAGTAAGCAGAGCGGCAATGCCGAACGTCGCCCCGAAGGATTGGATTCCCTGCCCTACAAGGAGTAGAACACATCTCGTCAGACGTTTCTTGCAATACGTTACTCAAATCGTTTGGGAATAACCTCACAAAACTTGTGTAAGACGTGTACTAAGACATTTCTGGAAGTGGCGATCATGTACGGGATGTAGTATTCGGGTTGAACAAGGCTCTCGCTTACAACCCCCACGACATATGCAGTCTCACTGACGCCACATGTGTTGCATCGTTGCATCGAAGACCAAACAAGGTAGTTATTGAATCAGCGGCTGCATGTTCAATCCTTCCCATTACTCGTTCGTATTGCGGCTCCGTAAGCTGTGTGTTTCACAAGTGGCGATATGCAGCTGCACAATTACAGAAAGCAGTGGTGGGTTACAAGCAAAGGATCTGAATCCTTCGAAACACTCAGAAGCCTGTAATCTCGAAAAATGTTTCCCAAATCGTACATACACAGCAAGCTTGCAAGTTTTAGGAATGTGACTGCATCAATTTTATCCCGAGAGATGTCACACTCTAGCGACATGCAGCTAGAGAATCTACTAGAAGCGGCCCGCTTCCGAGGCGACGCTAATCTTACACAGTGTTTGTTGTACTGGGCTGTAAATGTTCCGATGGAGCTGAGTGAACCAGGGGTTGTCGTATGCGGCACAGGCCGAGACGAGACTACGATACTCGAAAAGCTTGAAGTATGGCGATGTTTTGACCTCGCTGTGATTGGCGTTATTGTAAATGAATGAAACGTTACATTGTGACTTGCATAGTCGTTTTGTATATATAGGAGTTTTTGCATATACTTCTCAAGCCAATCCAGCAGATCAAAATCACGAATTACTGTTGCCAGCTCTTCTGCATACTTTCTTACATCTTCTTCATTCAACTATCAGCCATGGCTTCTTGGGACAACCGCGTCGTCACCAACGAGCACCTGCTCCCTTACGTGGACTCCAACACTGCCCCGCCAGACATCAAAGCTGCTCTGCAAACTTTACCATTCGAGAGGAACATTTTCAAAGTAAGTCAAATTTCCCCTTACACATCCTTACCATAGTAGACTAACTGACTCTCAAAGCTCCTCGCCAACAGCAACGTGTTCTTCAAACCCTTCATGACGCTCCTTTCCTCCAGCTGGAGCGAGAACCGAAAGATTCTCCCTTCAGAGTGGCAAACCACTGTTCTACGTACTGCAGCCACTCTTGATGCCCCTTACGAGTGGGATGTCAACGAGCCTGTCGCCCGCGTCCTCGGCCTCACTGACGAACAGTTTGCGGCCCTTCGCAATTCTAAAGAACCATTGCCTGAGAGCTCGTTCACTCCGCGTCAGCGATTGATTGCCCGCATTGTTGAAGAGCTCAGTCGCCAACCTCGTGTTAGCAAGGACGCCATGGATGAGGCTTTGAAGGCTTTCAGTCATGAGGAGATTACTGAGATTTTCTTCCTCAATGGTATTTACGGCTTCTTGGCTCGGTTTATGAATAGCGCTAGGATTGATTTTGACGAGCCTATTCCTGGCTTGCTTGACATTCTGGCCAAGTACAATGCATCGGCTATTGAGCGAGAGAAGCAGGCGAAGAAGTAAACTTGGATGACTGGTAGCCCTAGACTCATAGAAAAGGTCAATTAATCAATTTACGTATTTGGTATGATTTTGCTTTCTGGTGACTTGTCTCTTGTTTCTATGTCTAGTAGTAGTCTGTCTAGACTAATGTTAAATAAACCTGAAAACTGAGTGAGAGCCTGATGGGTTCCTTATCATTCCGACTCGTGGCCGAGACAGAGAACTTAGTAGGATTCTCGCGGGGCTAATCAGTATATTAGTCGAGCCTATGATGTCTGAACAAAATGTACCAAGTCCGCATACAAACAGATCCCATCTTCACTTGGGTCTTCTGGATGTATCTATAATACTACCAAAGGCAGTTCCAGTAAGCGAACAGGGCCATACTCATTCGCAGTTGATGTCATGACTTGAGCCTCCTTATCATAGGCATGGTGAAGTTGTATATTTCCCGCTAAAGAACTACAAAGACTTGATGTATTAAATTGATGTATTTCGTTTCTCTCCCGATGTTGACGGTTGATGATTATACTTTATCAAGAAATTTGCCTTTGCCTGACAGCTTGTCTGGTTGACCATACCGAATTTCCCAAATTAACAGGGCGCCAGACAATTATTCTTTACTTTAGGACTAACAACCCCAAGCGTGAGAATGCAAGCTGCTCCACGAAAGCTGGTAAACCCAAGACATCCACGTAGCATATTACACCTTTTCACAATTCCTATGACACATTTGCATTACGCACATCAGAAGTTAAGTTAGCTGAGGAATTAGGTATGAGCGCGTACCGATACCTCTTTCGGTGTTGGACAATATGTACGCTACATGACACAATCTCACTCTATGTGACAACTCGTAAAAGATCTTCGCTTGCATGAAAGGGTTACATTACTACCTAATTCTACCACCCACCACTTGGGTTGAGCCTCACAAGGCGCATATGCAGCTAGATCCTACCAAACTGCAAAACCTGCTTGACCCTTCCCACCTTGTCAGCAGGACCTGCAGTAACAGCCTCCTTCACACGCCCCTCAAACTCATCCCTGCCCTCAACATCCCGAGGGACCTGAATGATCTCCACAGGCGGCGTACGCAAAAGTCCCTGAGAAAGCAGATCCTGGAACCACAGCAGGAGAGATTCCTGCTCTGCTGCAGTCCGACCCTTTAGCTGTTCAGACAGACGAAAGTTCCGAAACTTGACCTCTGACCAGAACAGCAGACGCTGAGATAGACCAATGATTCCACTTGCACCACCGAGAGACCCGTAATTGACGTATGTTCCACCGTGAGATAGGGCATTTGCGAGTCTTTCACCGGAGTCACCAAAGACTGCGTCGATGGCAAGCACGATACGACCCTTGGCAGCAGCATCCGCGAGTTCTGCCGAAGCCTGCGTACCGTGCTTAGCAAGATCTGTCTCGGTGATCACGATCTCAACACCCTGGCTCTGCAGATCAGCCTTGAGAGCATCGAGAGTACTACCATCCCGATCACGCACAACACTGCAGGTACGAACACCCTTGAGACGAGCAAACTGCGATACAAGCCTCGCGATGGTTCCAGAACCTGCGTTCTGAATGATCCAATCACCAGGCTTCAGATCACGCATATCCTCGACAAGGAGGTAAGCCGGCAGAAAGGCCATGCGCAGAAGAGATGCGCCAAGAAGATCCTTTGTAGGCGACAGGGGAATAACATCCGTCACACTAAGAATAGCTTGGCTTCTCCAGGTTCCTAATCCATGTCGACGCGGAACAATAAAGTCTCCGGGCCGAATGTGGGTCTGGTCTGGGTTGGTCAGAGGCCCCACTGCTTGGACGCGAGCCACGCCGTCATAACCCAGCACAGGTTGGTTGTCTAGGGTATGCAGCGGCTTGACTGGGTAACGACCTGCGAGTACGAGGAGGTCTTGGGGGTTGATTGGGGAGAAGAGGAAAGATACCAGAATTTGATCGACGCCGATGGAATCTGGCGGAATTTGTTCTTGTTTGGGGTAATGAAATCCCACAGAGGCTGGTTTGCCGTCAGAGGGTTGAATTTGGCTAATCGCCGCCATTTAGCAAAGGATTGTACTGTTGAAGCAAAGGTAGAGTTGAGTGATTAGATTGAATTGGATATTGATTTGTCCTTGCCAGTTTCTGGGTCCAAAGACCCCAAATTTATATCCCTGACGTGCATCACTTTAGTCCACAACCATCTGGAGCATATCCTCAAGAACGACAAGAGATCTGGAGATGCAATCGCGGCAGCTAGTGTTAGCTCACAATCAGGCGATTTTCCCGTGCCTTGTTAATCACCTCGCGTAAGCACCCGACCCTGGTCAATGGGCACAAATTCCATTTTCAGGCCAAACTCCTTGCGAATACCACACAGTGCGCTGTAACGCTACGGTACGGGCCGGATTCGGTCGTTGCCTTGTTCTTGTTTTCTTTACCCTATAGGGACAGGCCGACAGGGTTCCGAATCCCTTCACTTTGCATGGTTTCTATCATTTTCTATGTAATTTCTAAGCATAGTTTCATGCCTTCTGAAACTGGTTGCTTGCTGTGATAATTATGAATTTAAATATGAAAATTTTTATGCTTCTCCACAGCATCAGAAATACATAACCCCAGATCGTCACCTAGCGTTGGAGTTTTCGCTCATCGTTCAACAGTGTCTTTTTAGCGTTATAACCTTGAGAACTTTAATCTTGTACAAGCCTTAATACTCTTCTTCACTATGTCTTTCTCTCAGGAGAAACGGTCCGGCGACAGCTCGGATGACACTCGTCTGTCACCATTTCCCGGCCCTGACTCCTCAGGCAACGAAGCCCTTAGGGAGCCCCAGGTTGAGAAACCCGCACCAGACCCCTCTCCTCGAAATGTTCATGGTGTCAAGTGGTTCCTTGTTGTCTGCGCCCTTCTCTCCGCCCTGTTCCTCTACGCTCTCGACAACACCGTCGTCGCCAATGTCCAAGCTAAAGTCGTAGAGACCTATCAACGCGTTGACCTTGTTCCATGGCTTGGCGTCTCTTTCGCACTCGCATCAGCCGCAACAACACTTCCCTGGTCTAAAGCCTACGGTACATTCTCAGCGAAAAAGCTGTTCATTGGCTCAACTACCGTCTTTATGGGCGCCTCTGCACTCTGTGGTGGTGCACCCGACATCGATTCCTTCATCGTCGGCCGTGCCATCGCTGGAGCGGGAGGTTGCGGCATGTACATGGGGCTTTTGACACTCTTGTCAGTCACCACTACAAACGCCGAGAGACCGAAGTATCTAAGTCTGACGGGATTTATCTGGGGTATTGGTACTGTTCTTGGCCCTGTGGTTGGAGGATCGCTTGGCGATAGTAGTGCGACTTGGCGATGGGCATTCTATTTGAACTTACTGGTTGGGGTTGTCATTGGTCCAATTTATGTCCTTCTCCTCCCCGACTTCAAGCCTCAGGCTGGCGTCCCCTTGACTAGCCGTCTAGCTCAAATCGACTACCTCGGTACAGCTCTCTCCATTGGTTCCGTTCTATGCCTCATCATGGCGATGAACTTTGGTGGAGTTCTGTGGAGCTGGGATGCAGGCAGGAGTATTGGTCTGTTTGTTACAGCTGGTGTCTTGCTCATCCTGTTTGTGCTCCAGCAGATCTTCCAGATCGGTACCACGTTTGAGAACCGACTGTTTCCCATGCACTTCTGGAAGAGCCGTACTATGATTTGCCTCTTCTTTACCATGAGTAAGTCATGCATTTCGAAAAGTGTCTTGTATTGGTTCACTCAGGCTAACTGCCTTGTTAGTGCTGGCAACGTTCGGTAGCTTTATCGGAATTTTCTACCTGCCACTGTATTATCAGTTTACTCGCGGAATCACGGCTGTAGAGACATCGGTCCACCTGTTGCCCTTCATCCTGTTTCTCGTCGCCTTCAACTTGCTGAATGGTCAATTCATGGGCCGAACAGGATATTACTACCCTTGGTACATTGTAGGCTCTTTGATGGAGCTCATCGGTGGAGTTCTAATGTGTAAGTAACACCCATTCCCTCCTCCTACCTGAACTGCAGTCACTAACTGCGCACCAGATACCGTCGATGAGCACACTTCGAACGCCAAGATCTATGGCTATACTATCATCCTCGGCACTGGCGTCGGTTGCTTCTGTCAAGCTGGTTTTGCAGTCGCCCAGATGAAAGTCAAGCCCACCGAGATCCCCTACAGTGTCGGTTTCATGACAGTCGGACAGATGCTCGGTATCGTGTTTGGTACTGGCATGTCCGGCGCTCTTTTTGTCAACTATGGCCAGCAAGCTCTCCAACGTGTCTTCCCCAACGTCTCCAAGACCGAGATCGCTGACGCTCTCGCCGGTGTCGGTAGCGGCCTCATCGATTCTGCCAAGCCTGATGTTAAGGCAGAAGCTATCCATGGCATCACGAGAGCGATTCAACTCGCATACGTACCCATCATCGCGGCCGGGTCTATTTGTCTGATTTGCAGTCTCGCGATGAGGAGGGAGAAAGTGTTCCACTAAGAGACGCCAGGGGCCAGTAGGCTATCGATCGCTTTCGATCTCTCGTCCTGATAGTCTCTGGAATTGGGCTGGATAGAAAAAGAGATCTGAGGTTATCCAGAAGGGAGGGCGTTCGTTCTGCTAAAGAAATAAAACAATCGGCTTCCGCCTGTGTACCTGGAATGTTAGAGGCACAAGACTGGTAGGGGATAGTTAATGTGCGCCAAGAAGTATGTAGGCGGTAGAGTTGTATCCCATAGAACAACATTGGCATTAATACATTATTAACTTAAACATAAAAAGCTGGAAGCCCACGTAAACTCGACCCACTCAGCAATGAATAGCCGCCGCATGTCCACGCCATGATATCCTTCTCATAGCCTATTCGACTCTCGGTCGTGGTCCGGCGACTGGACAGATCAGATCCCGGGCCATGTCGTTTTCGTTCTGCGTCTTCTACCCCAACCAAGAGAGGCCGCCAATCCGTTCGGATCGCCACGCGTTATCAATGTACTCGCCGCCGGAAGGGAGTCGACTGATCTCTTTCTCGACGATTTGACCCTCAAAGAGCCCAGCCAATTTAACATTCCCAATTTCGCCGCACACGCTGCTACCTCCGTCACCCTCACTTTCCAGCGTATCGCTGAAGCGCCGGAGAACAAGGACATCATGTTCATTCACTCGCATCCTGCCGTAGTTAGCACAGACTTGTTCATGAAGAGTTGGGCTGGCAAGTTCGACCCGAGCAAGGCCACAGCTCCGCCTGCTGGAGATTTTGTGAAGCTTACACCGGAAGAAGCTGGTGAAAGATGTATATATTTGGCCACAAGCGCTGAGTTTGGAGGCAATGGTGTTCCTGTACAGAATGTGCGACATACAGCCAAGACTCTGGCCCAGGGAGCTAGAGCCTCGCTTTTCTCGATCAACGACAAGTTTGAGATTGTCGAACAGGACGATCTACTTGCTGATATTCAGAAGATGGGTGCTCCTCAAAAGATCTGGGACCACATCTTCGAGGTCATTCACTCTCTTACTGAGTCGGATTAGATAGATCCAAGTAGCTACCAGTATCTGACCGATCAGCCGTCAGTAAAATTATGCAGACCAGGGTTAAGAGAACTTTTTCTTAAATTTCTTAAGGTACATATCTCAACTGGAATACGAGTCCACATCCAGCGTAAGACTTGATAGGTAGATAGCCTAAGAGTCTCCCATAGATAATGGCAGTGGAGTTCTATAGTGAGCATTCTCTATCTATATAACTATTAAAATACAGGCAGACACACCCAAACGAGCTAAGGATAAAGTCTTAAAAGTTTATTCGGCTGAAATGGAAACGTGCTTGACCGATAAAAGCATACACTAAGGATCAGATTATACGCGCAAATAATTAGCAATGATCTGGCCTTATCCTAAGTCCTATAGTGACATAATAACGCACTCTACGCTTTGCGCTTTATTCGGAGGTCCCTGTCAGCTATAGAGAAAAGATTATTATAAACTCAATTCATAACTCAAAGGTCGCTTACCCACGCATGGTGCATCGTTCAAATCACTTTGACTCTACTACAGCAGCAATAACATCAATAAGTTGGTTGAATCGAAAGGCGAGATCTTTTCGAAGATTTGCCATGTACGCATCGGGCAATGGGCTGCCATTCGCAAGCCAGCGGAATTGCATCTTGTTGGGTCCCAAAGAATCCAGAACCGTAGTTCCATAGGCGATCACATCAGGATAGTCAGGCCTGCGCACTCTGAACGTCATAGAGTGGTTCGCCGCGTCAACTTCGGTCATCTCCTCTGAGAATGTATAGCGCTCTCCCTTATGCTCTCCTTCAGGATACTCGTATTCAAAAGTGCGAATGCTGCCGATGTCAAAGCCTTCAACAGAGAGACTAAGGCAACCCGGGTACCATGCTTTCTCGGCCCCAAAGCCAGCAATCATGCCCCAAACCCCGGCGATAGGGGCGTTGATCTCGCGTGTGACACAGACGTATTCTTCAAGGTGATCCTGAGCCATTGTGTGAGATTCTTGAACTAGAAATGCCTAGGTTATAATTGTTCTCAAGTTAGACGGTGTCCTATAACAGGACAGCTTACGGATGTTATTATACCTCTAGAAGTCTTTTCATAGATTTCAAGGGAATGACAAATCGCTTTTGGAATTATGTTTCCATACAGAGCATTCGCACAATACATTCATACGAGGCCAGACTGCTAGGCCGATCCTTGAAGGTAGTTGTGGATCTATATGGGCCTCGGTCAAGACAGACTGACTCAGCAGGCAGGCCTCAGAATCATGACCGGCTTTGATGTTGGCTCTAAGAGCGTGTATAAAGTGGCAGACAGTCTAAGATCAATACAGCAGACAGGGTCGCATCTCTACGCCTTAATAATTTATACTACAGGTCATAGAGTAAGGAGTGTATAAACTGAGATAACATAAATTTATAATCTATCAGTAGCTTACTGAAAGACATAAGGTGGTGGAAGTTTCGCAGTAACAGGAAGCGCATAGGGAACTCGATCTTGTTAGTTAACTAACTTGAAAACTGCAAAAAAGGAGAAACCTCGCTTGCCCCGTACTGGAATCGAACCAGTGATCTTATCATTACTAGTGATACGCTTTACCACTGAGCCAACGGGGCTTGTTTAGCGACTTCGACAAGCTTGAAGATTTCTTCCGTATCGGTCTCTATGAAGTTTATGATACTTGATGTGTCTGCGTATTGATGGCGATTCACAGAGTACGAGCTTATTTCCACTACGTTGCAATGCGCTCCAGGGACCGCATTCCCCCAGCGAACGTGAGAGAAATACACTTCAGCACTGCGTAATACCCAGCTGGAGGAGATACAGTCAACGGTAGTATTTGACTGACGGAACCTTAAAAAGACAGAAGTATGTTCGATGAATATCGCATCCAAGGCGCCTGTTTACTCTCTATTTACTTCTGTTAATAGCTTAGAGATCAAGCCTTCCGAGTTCTCCTCTTTTCCTGATTTGGTAAGATTTGTGCGGGGTGAATACTTGGAGCTCATGAAAAGATGAAGCGTACCTATCACCTCGAACTCCCCAGCCGCTATTTTTTAGTGCGTGCTGTAGCTAGCTTAGTCTCAGAAGCCAGTACTTATTTGTATCCCTATCCCTTCCCTTCTACAGTTGGTGATTTCACTTCTACTAAAACTCATACAGCCCTGGCTTAAAAAGAAACACGAATGGCAGATACGACATCTAATGAGTCGCCAGAAATACAGAATGATCAACACGAGTCCTCGCTCGTATGCGAGACATGCAATCGATTGTTCTCACGATATGAGCATCTGAAGCGACACACTCAGACGCACACTCAAACAAAGGCTATTGAATGCACCTACTGCAGTAAAAAATTCAGTCGCAAGTAAGTACCATCTACCATTAACCATCAAGAATAAGCAAGTTATTTGAGCTATACCAACAACTTGCTTACTCCTGATGATTGTCTAGGGACGCAGCGCAGCGACACGAACGGTTACATGGACGCGAAACACCCGGAGGCGCACAAATCTCAACTTCTTCGCCACTACGGCGAACCTGTGCGCCTTGTTCTAAATCACGCATCAAATGCTCAGGAGGGACACCATGCACCTACTGCGCCCCGAGGAATCTTGTATGCTCTTACCTGCCCCGGAAACGACGGGGACGTCAGATCAGGCTCAGTTCCTCTGAAGAGCAGGGTTCTGCTGCAGCCGGAAGAACATTGTCAACTGTGCAGTTGCTTGGTACAGTAGACAAGCCCAGGATCGCGACCGATTGGCTTGAAAACTCAGCGAGTCAGCAAGACATGACGCCTGTTATTCAAGCACAGACAGATACGATACAAAGTGATCAAATTACCAGTAACGACGGCCAAAGCTGGTCAGCGAATAGTCATCAGAGGCGTGAGCCTGAAGGGCTGACGAGTAGCCTCGATGATATCCTAGATACATATTCGTTGCCTATAAACTGGCTTCCATTTGACGATGTCCCACAAAGCAGCTCATTCCTGCATAGTATAAACGACACGCCTCGTCTAGTATCTGGAGTTGATGATGCATCTACGACTGCTCCCCGGAGCCTCGAGACGCAAGCATCGTTCACAAATCTTCCAGAAATACATGAGCAAAGCTTACAACAAGACCATGTTTCCGCCTTGATCGCTTCAATGGCCTCAAACAACGAAAGGAAAGCACAGTCTTCGGAAATCAGTGACGATCCTTCGCTCCCCTGCATTAAAGCAACGCATTATTCAGACGGTGCGGGTTTCAGGGAAAGTCGAGCAGAGAGATACATGCGACAACGACGCGCTGCATATGGCGAAGACCATGGACCAAGTCCGGACCAGCATGTCCAAATATCATGGATCAGCGACCTAGATGCCAGAGTCACGACAGCGAGGCAACGGAATGAAGCCTCCAGTGACATTCCAGGTAGTATATTCGAGCAGCTCATGTCAAGATTGGACTCTCATGCGACCAGCTCGCATACACTTTCTGACTTTGCCGCACACAAAGAACGTCTGCTAGCGAAAAGCACCTTTCAACTATTTATCAGTCTCTACTTTGAGCACTTTCATCCAGTAAACCCTTTCATTGATAGATCGCATTTGTCTATTCCCCTCTGGGGCTGGAGCCTGTGCCTAGCTACCGCTGTAGTTGGTTCCAAGTATTTTGGTTCTGAAGAAGTCAGTCGCTTTGGAGATTGCTTATGCTGTATCCTGCATGAGCTCATGGCAAGTGAAGTATATCAAGCGCCATCCCACTTTTGGAGAAGAGTATAGTTGACTTTACATAGCTCGACTTTGTCAACTCCCAAGAGCCGTTGCCTTACATACAGGCTCGGATCCTGGCATCAGTTGGGCTGTGTCAAAGCCGTCAGCCGGAGCTACTAAGATGCGGATACAATGCCTTAGCGATGGCAGGACACGCATGCCTTCGACTTCGCTTACTGAGTGAAGATGATAATATCGGTTCATATCAGGATGATCAGAGTCTGGAGCAGAAGTGGATCACTTGGCGATTTCGAGAGACACGAAGAAGAACAGGCCTTTTTATCTGGGTAAGCAGCTCGCTTCTCTTGTTTGCGAGTGTTCTAATATGACGTATAGTTGGCCAGCTGCTACTTCTCTCTTGCCTCTGAGCATCACCCGTGCCTGTTCCCCGATCAGCCTCAACTGCGGCTTCCGTGCCGAGAGGAATTATGGGCAGCCAAGTCGCCACAGGCTTGGTTTAAGGCCAAGTCAACCGGTGGAAATGTCGATTCAATATCCTTCTCTGCAGAAGAAGCCTCACGACTTACAGTGCCTGAAGTAACACTGGAGCTTTGGCGAGACTTGAAATCTCAACATTCGACGAATTCCTTTGCGACCATAGTCATAATCCACATGCTGGTCCATCGCCGATGGAACGCTAAGGAATATTTGGCCGATGCACTTCGAGACATGCCACAAACAAAACAGTCAAACATGCATGTACCTGAGGGAAAATACCTTGGTTCAGTGCCCGAGTACATCAAGTGGCGTAATCAATGTTGTGACTGCTTGGATGTGCTGCACTGGGAAGCACTCAGTCTATCAGCCCGGGCAGAAGGACTTGAGGATCCCGTGTTACTGCATCTACATCTAGCCCGCCTCTCACTCCTCGCCCCGGTCCGCGACCTCTTTGCGCTTGCTGACCAGAGTACCCTCTCAGGAATGACACACATGACCCCCGGTAGTCTCTATCACCACGACACTTCCAGCCTAGAACCACGGAAGATGATCAAGATCTGGGCGACTCAAGATCGATATAAGGCTCGTCTGGCAGTGATACACGCTGGGGCTGTTCTGTGGCATGTGAGGAGATACTCATCAGACTTGATTATTGAACCATTTGCTCTGTTTCTTGCATCCTTGGTGCTGTGGGCTTACGGTCAAACCTCCAATATTCGAAAACGCTACGAGTCTGCATGCACTATGGCACAGTCTCCATTGAGCGCCAACGAGGACTCTATGAGTCCTTCGACCACAACACAGGGTTCATTAGGAAGCCATGCGATAGGCGATAGTATGTCAACCAGGCGTCGAATGCCACGCGCTATGCAACTAGACAGGCCAATGGATGATGAACTTGTTCAGTACTTTATAAGGTCTGGTGAGGACCTGTGTCTTCCGCTTGAGGGAGTAGACGACCTGTGTGCAGCCGAAGGCCCATTACAGGTTCTGCAAGAGGTATCGAGTCTACTGATGGAACAACACAAGCCTTGGGGCGTTTCTAAGACTTATGCTAGACTTTTGCAAGACCTTCAAGTGCCGCAGTGGTAAATGTGACCGAACGTTGGGTGGGAAAGCAATGTGGGTTTAGATTCATCAGAAGGGAGAGAACATGATATTTTCTTGAGTTATTAGTTGATAACCTGATGTATTACGGAACGATCGCTAATAGATGAGATGTGTTCGATCCGCCAACAACTACTTCGATAGCTATGTGAAAAGAAAGCTAGAATGATGAACTACGTTTCGTCTAGAATCAACACAGAAGTCCCTTTCCAGCTCTATACCTTGATCACTCTTGTTCCCTGGCTGTTGTCATATGCATCGACGTGATAGCTCTTGAATTTCCTCGTCGGAAGCTTAGCCTCGAACATCAGGTCAAGTTCTTCGTAGCTGCGACCCTTCGTCTCAGGCAGGCGGAAAAAAGCCCAGACAACACTGAGACACGCAAAAGCGAACCAGAAGAAACCAGTTTTGCCTGTGATCTTAGGGTTAATATTTTACAGCGCTGAAAAGGGGGAGATGTACTAGCCTTTCCAATTCCAAGCAGAAGGATTCATCATGTACGGCTGAATGACATTGGCAACGATTTGCGCCAGGTAGTATGAGGTTCTGGCCAAGACTACTGTCTTGGATCGCAAACGCGTGGACGAAACTTCTGCAGGGATGGCCCATCCAATTGGGCCGACAGTAAGAGAGAAGGTAAGGAGCCAGACTAAGCAAAGGATCGACTGAACCCACTTGACGGCTGGATTGGAAGTGTTGGTAGCTAAAGCGCCGATGATGAGGAGCCACATACTCATGAGACTCATGCCTGCGAGATACAAGTTTCGACGGCCAATGTGTCTCATCAGGAACCAAGAAGCAATTGTACCACAGAATGCCATTCCAGTGCCACCGAGATTAAGGTTGTAGGAGGTCTCCGAGTCCAATCCTGCTTGCTGGAAGAAGTACGTGGCAGAGTAGGCGAATTGGGCACCGCAGGTAATCTGACCAAGGAACGACACACATGCAATCTCAGTACGGCGTATATCAGCCGCCTTGAAGCAATCCCAATATGAAGTGCCTTCTGAGATACGTTTTTCGGTCTCGTTTGTATGAATCATTAGAGCGACGAGAGGCTTTGCTTGGGGCTTCTCGTGAGCGGCCATGAGGCGGAGGACACTCTTTTCAGCCTCGTCGTATCGACCCTTGCGAACAAGATACCAGGGTGACTCGGGCATGAATACACAAGCGACGAAGAGGAATGGGATCCATAGCCATTGCAGAGCAAAAGGAACCCGCCATGCCCAGTCATTGTCCCACTCAATGAAGCTCTTGAGGACTCCAGCGCCAATGAGCTGACCTGTTGCGAAGCACATGTTGGTGTAGGCCGTAAGATATACGCGAAGAGGAAGCGGGCAGAGTTCCGAAGCATACGCAGGACCGATCGTGGCGAAGATGCCCCAAGGGAGTCTTGGTTGCGAATTAGCCGAGGTGTCTAAGGGGGTAGTGTATGTCGTGCAGAGAGGAGAGCTTGGCCGACTTACCCGCAGAGAATCTGTCCCACTGCCTGAAGCTCAACAGACATGCCAAAGAATGATACCATTACAAAAGCAGCCATAAGCACCACACCGAGAAGGAACGCAGGCCGATATCCAAAGCGCTGTATGATGAATCCATTCAATATGGCACCAACGATGGCACCTGCTTGCGGACCGCTCCCCATGGCACTCTGCCAGCGGGCAGGGATCTGATACGTCTGGGTTGCATCCTGATATTCTCCAAATCGACGAGCGTAGGTAGGGTAGGCATACAGCGAGCCGATCAGGATAGTATCATAGCCTTCCATGATGATGGATAGTGACACAACGAGGGACCAAGCGACAGCCCATGGGTAAGACTTGAGGGCTTGGCGAACGGTGAGGGCATGCTCATGCGCATTCGCTGCCTGGGCTTCGTCCAAGGTAGCTTCCCAAGAACCAGTATGGCCAAGCATGATGCTAGGGTTGTTCTTTTCGTCGCGCGTATCGTGCATAGCTAGGCCTTCGTTGTGCTCGACCGAGTGAGCAGAGATGGTCTTCTCCATGGCCGGTGCAAGACTTCTGCTCGATTGCTGCTTGTGATAACAAATACTGATAGTAGGAAGGGGATATGGATGGGAATGACTGGTATTGAACTCACAGAGCGTCCGAGCTCTATGCTTTATACTTACAAATGGTGAAGTCCTGGCCATGACGATTCGGTATCACTGCCGGCTCGGATACTTAGAAGTCGTATGACAGCTGGACTAGGTCTCAAGCCCCGTGGGGAAATGTCACGAAGTGACCAGAACGCGGAGAAGCAGGCCACATCCTAGTCATGCGCTCCAATGTTAGGTATTGTCAAAGCGTAAAGAATGTCCGTTTCTCTACTCTGTAGGCCAGAAGACTAAATTATTCTGCCAGGTTCTTCGGGATTTCGTCGTGCTCTTGACCCTCTAGCACCTAAGGCTACACCCAATCCGGGACAAGCCTCGATGGTGAAGATTTATTTCGGATAATCCACCCCCACAATGAAAACCCGATACTCAACTACGGCCAGCCACTAAACCTTTACAACCAATCGAGCTTAGATATGCACCGTAGGCTCCGGTACTATCGCTCCTTCCACCCCCACTCTGTATTTCCTAGTACCCAGGCTTCCTGGCCTCCCTCTGAAGTGTGAGGAGCAGAAGCGGGACCAGGACCAGTAGCACAAGGTCGACGCTTGTATCGAGAGAGATGGAGATCAATAAAGGGCTGGGCTAAGTAGGGATCTGCATTTCCAAAAATGTATAAGAGATAGTGTAGGCTTGTTAGATGTTTATGCATCCCTGCGCAGTTCACTTCTTTCAGATCATTGCAGCATCATCGTCCTTGCAATGGCAGATATGGCAGATAAACCAGTCTTCATCTCCTGGAAAACCACCCCGTTGACCATTAACTTTACGAAGAACGAGTTTGGGGCAATTTGCATTTATGAGATTCTCCCCTTGAGTCACTGCCATCAGAAGTCGGCTTCACACCTCTTTACCTCGTCCGAGTTACCACTCGTCAGTGTCAGGCTCAGCAGCGAAGGCAATACCAATGACAAGACGGCAAAATCACTTGTTGGCGGATATCTATCTTCCAGACTGAGATACAAAAGTCACCAACAGAGCCACGATGGAGATGTTCACAGACTGGACATCCATAGTGAGGATGAAAGGGCGGGAATCGCAGTGACTGCTCATTTGAGCGTATACGGAGGTGTGTCTGTTCTTCGCTCAGCCGTCACAGTGGTGAATGAATCCAAGTCGTCGGACGTTATCGTGACGCAGGTTTCATCTTTGACCATCGGCGGCCTCACAACAAGATCCAATGAATGGAACAAAGACTATGTCCTTAGAACGGCAACCAATAGCTGGTTCAGAGAAGCTCAATGGCGCAAGCACTCACTACCCTACCTTGGCATAGACAAGAACGGGATCTGTGAGCTACATGATGGTCACTCAGGGTCGCAGGCAACCTTTGGTCTCCAGAACAGGGGATCCTTCTCCACTGGCTCACACCTACCAATGGGAATATTGGAGTCTGAGTCAAACTCGGATACCTGGGCCTGGCAGATCGAGCACAATGGATCCTGGAGATGGGAAATCGGCGACTACAAGGACAGCATCTACATCGCGACTGGAGGTCCAACCAAAGCAGACCACGATTGGAGGCATACTTTATCTCCCGGTGACAGCTTCACTTCGCCCCCGGTCGCGCTGACTCATGTTTCTGGTTGTTTCCAAGACGCTGTTCGTGCACTTAACGACTATAGAAGACGAATCATACGGCCGCATGATGACAATAAAAGGCTTCCGATAATTTTCAACGACTACATGAACTGTCTGATGGGCGACCCAGACGAAGATAAGATCGAAGCTTTACTTGATCCTGTGGCCCAGTCAGGGGCCGAGTACTTTGTCATGGATGCCGGCTGGTACGCTGATGATAGCAACTGGTGGGATGACGTTGGTCTGTGGGAACCTTCCAAGAAGCGCTTTCCCTCTGGCTTCAAAATATTGATGGACAAAATCAAGAGTAAAGGGCTTATCCCAGGTCTGTGGCTGGAGCCTGAAGTCGTGGGTGTCCGGAGTGTTGTTGGTGAAAGACTGCCAGAGGATGCATTCTTTCGTGAGAATGGGCAACGGGTTGTCGAGAGAGGGAGATTTCAACTCGACTTTCGCCATCCCGAGGTACGAGCCTGGATGACCAAGGTCGTTGATAGACTCGTGGTCGATTACGGCGTTGGATATTTCAAGTTTGACTACAACATCGAAGTCATCCACGGAACCGATGCTCCAGGGTCGTCATCCGCTGGTGCAAACCAACTTCTCCACCAGAGATGTTATCTCGACTGGGTCCGGTCACTCCTCGATAAGCATTCGAACCTTGTGATCGAAAATTGCTCCAGCGGCGCACAAAGGATGGATTACGCCATGCTGTCAGTTCATTCTCTCCAATCCACCAGCGACCAGCAAGACCCTATCCTGTACGCGGCTATCGCTGCAGCTCTGCCAACATGTGTACTGCCTGAGCAAAGTGCGAGCTGGGCATATCCTCAGCCAGAATGGAGCGATGAACTCAATGCCTTTACGGTAGTGAATAGTCTGTTAGGAAGAGTCTATCTCAGCGGTAGACTCGATCGCTTGAGTCCTTCGCAGATGGAGCTCATCGTCGAGGGGATGGATGCGTACAAGACGATTCGTCCGCATCTTGTGATGGCGCATGCTATCTGGCCTTTGGGACTACCTAGTTGGCATGACGACTGGATCTCACTGGGCTTGGAGACTAGCAATGGTCTTTACCTGGCAGTGTGGCGTCGAGGCGGGAGCAGCTCGAAGGAGATATCGCTACCAAGACTGGCTGGATGCGGCAAGGTTCAGGTAAACGTCGTGTATCCCAAGCGACTGCCTACTCAAGCCATCTGGAAGGAAGGAGATAATATTCTGGAGCTCAAATTTCCCGAGACAAGGTGTGCTCGGGTTCTTCATATTAGTAGCTAGATAGAGAATTGATCTGTTGAACCTCCCCTTTACGGCCGTGATTACTAATACTATAGAAAGTCGAAGAGTTGGTTGTTCGATGCACTTTCAAGTTCTCAAGTGTCAGATATCCGGCTAAGTTTCACAAAGAGCACGGACGAAATCCAGGACAGTATTACCCGATTCTAGACAAGCTTGGAACTGGCCACAGCAGAGATACCAAGTCTCCAAGACACACAAACTAGCTCATTATATGCGCTCATATGAAAAGACTAACGCAGGCTGTGAGTTGTCTGGGTTAGTGTACCTAGCAGGGCTCGGAAATAGTCAACACACCGAAATGGCACAGGCTACAAAGTAATGACACCTCGTCTCAACTGTGAGGAATTTAGCGCCACCTGATTCTAACGCAGTGAACAATACCAGAAGCGATGTTCTGAATAAGTTTCCAGATATCATGGATCTTAAAAACAAGGTGCAAGAGAAAGGCAAGAGAGGCATTGATGTCCAAAAATGTAATGCGGAATAATTTCCGCGATTCTTAGAATAAGCGCGGAATACATAATCATGATGCGCTGTTTATTTATCCCCTTCTAGCTTGGAAACGACTAAACGTCATTTCCTGGGTTTATTGCGAACTTGCTATTATAGTGCGGCCTTAGGGTACAAAGGCGATGTACTGCAAGGTGAAGTGGTTGTACCGCTCATCCGCTTCAACACCCCCATAGCAGAGGCTTTCAGGCGTTCACAACAGTCACCTCTATAGCCCTGCCGAAGCAGCCTGACAAGTAATGAGGCCTCAAAAATACAGTCTTGAAATCTCTTAGTATTGTTCTTCCTGTCGAGCGTCGAGGTCGATCTAGACAGTAATCAGTCGGTCCAGATGCCACGAAAGCCAAGTTCTACTGGCCCTTCTAAGAATACATCTCCTATGCCATCCCAGCTCACTATAGCAAATCCTCCATCACACTCCACTTTCACTCTGCCCTCCAACAAGCTGCGGCGAACGCCGTTGACGACTGCCCCACACGAACAAGACCCTGAGCCCAGAGGAATGCCACCGCCTCGTTCCCATATCCTCAGTCGAATGTGCGAGGGGGTCAGCACTTGAACAAAGTGAACGTTTGTCTTTTTTGGGAACAAAGGGTGCTTTTCGATAGCTGAGCCACGTACCATGACGTCCACGGCCGCCAGATCGTTCACGAAGAACGTGCAATGTGGATTTCCCATATTGCACGCAGCGGGATCTCCAGATAGAGGCAGCTTGAGTGTATCGACCTCTTGGGCGGTTGGAATCTCGCGCCAGTCTATAAGTGGAGAGCCCATACTGACGGCAATGAAGTTATCTGAAACCTTGTGGCATTGTAGGAGCCCCCGGATCGTCCTTAGAGTCGTAGTGGATGAGCCAGTTTCACGCATCAGCTTCCAGGCCACACCACGGGTAGCACTCCCACATGCGTTCAATGTTGAACCGTCTGCATTCCAAAAATCCAGATAAGCTGCTGCATCTTTGCAAGCTGACAGAACCACGAGTTGGTTGAATCCGATCCCGCGATTTCGATCTCCAAGCCGTCTCGCAATATCCTGATCGATTATGATGTCCTGGTCGCGGAGATCAATAATGGCAAAGTCGTCGCCATTGGCATGCATTTTCTCGAATTTGATAGTAGACATTTCTGGAACTTGAGGAATATTGAAGCTGTCTTCAGAATTCTTCTTGTTAAGCTCTATGAAGTATAGAGGGTACTCTACAAGGGAACGCATATTCTCCTTTGCCAACGAGGATTACCTGAGTCATACCCTTCCGACATCGGGCTAGGGCTGCACGCGTAACTTGCATCATTCGGCTATTTGAAATTTTGGATAGGACTGGCGTAAAAAGAAGTCTGGGGCCGGGAAGGTGATATATCGCTCAGCTAGTTGTCATTACAGGGGTAGACGTTCGATAACACTAACTATAAGAAACTTTATTTGAATTATCCGAGATCGTAAGGTGATAATGAAGCTATGCTGTTATCTGATATTATGAAGACTTAGTATTATTTGTCTTTATGCTTATAAATCCAGCACTTTCTACAACGCTACCCTAGACCTATTCTCTCCTCTTGTTGCAGCTCGTTCTCCACGCATCGGATAATACATCGACATGCACTCTTGGTTTTGTCTTCCTTAATTGGCTTTTCATCGTTATCAAGTCTGCAATTCAGAAGCGGGGTGCTGCTGGTTTCGAGAAAGCCCTTCAAAGGCAGTAATCAATGCTGATATGCGGTAAAAGGCCCGGGGCCATGTCTTACTGCATGAACTATAACATAGCGACGGGTTTCACGCACATCAAGTTGAGTTTGATTTTCGTGCACCCACTGACTTACTAGCTTCTCATCGACTGGGCGCTAGCCACGCTACATGCTTTCTATGACAAGGCCTGATCCCCAAGCAAAGGTATTGAGTTTGCGGACTTTGATCAAGAAGAAGGTCTTGGCCATTCTGACGGCGTTTCTGGCGATGGCCTTTGGGCTCGACGACCTGGTCCGATTTTATAAGGGATTACACGATCGGTATACCCTGAGGGCGGACTACCTTGGTCATTTGGACATGTTACAGCAGTGTCGGTCTGGTTCCCAGTGGTTTGCAAGTTCTTACACTATTGTGAGTTCTGCCCACTCACCCGTTTCTGTGCGTATGAGGTCGCTGACTTGTCTTGTATAGATGTGGTGAAAGTTGGTGTCCAGACGCGCATCGACAAGGACGGATATGTTGTATCACGCCGCAAAAAGGTCATCCTAGAGTCAAAGAGCTCGAAGAACTTGGTTTAGATAACGTTCCGTTGATCAAAGCTGCTGTTCCGCGTAGCATGGTCAGGGCAGAGTCGATCAAAATGCGAGCCTCATTCGATATTTCGACGGAAAGCTTGCCCATGCAACCACATGCAGGTAGGAATCTATGGCATGGAGACACCATGAGTCGATCTTGATTACTTCTCTCGGACTCCGGATATGTTTGTGGTTTGTTTCTGGGGTTGTTGGTATAAATGCATGGCCATCAGGGAAGACGCTACTGAACCCATGTTCAGCCTAAGAATTACACAGTATGTTAACGGCCCCCAAAGAACAAGGATGCAAATACGTTGTTCCGACAAAATAGAGTTTGGCTATCCTTTTTTTTACCGAGTGTTCCGGGCGAAAAGTAGCAACGCCATATTGTTTTGTCTCCCCTTGGGTACTGCGCTACTGGATAGGAGCCTATGCTACAAGCGGTCACAACCTTGAGAACATCCATTGAACTGATTGCGATACGATGCTTTCCTCTACGTTCCTCCATTCAGCTTTGATAGCCGCCACGCAAGCGATTGATGTTGATGTTGCGGTCGTAGGAGGCGGCGGATCTGGTGGTTATGCCGCTGTCCAGCTTCGCGAGACGTATGGCAAGAAGATTGTAGTCATTGAGAAGCAAAAGCAGCTGTTACGTAAATTGTGTGACCTCTTGATGGCAGAGAAACTGACATATTGTAGGGTGGCCATGCGCAGTCATGGTACGATCCAGTCACTGGAAAGGCGTACAACTATGGCGTTGATGCGTTTACGAACATCACCGTCTCAATTGACTTCTTCAGACAACTCGAAGTTCCAATCGGACCACTCCAGTCTGTACCAGCAGAGAAACTATACGTTGATTTAAATGATGGCAAAACAGTGGACTATTCGCCTCCAACCACGAAAGAGGCCGCCGATGCTATGGAAAATTATAGTGACCAGTGGCTCAAGTACACAGATATCCTGCTACCTACTAGCAAGCACTTCCCTCGAGGTGACAAGGTTCCGTCGGATCTCTTGCTGTCTTGGTATGACTTTGCGCGCAAGTACAAGGCAGAGGCTGCTAGCCCGAGTATCTGGGAGACTGTTGTCGTCGATCTCAATACCGCACTGATGATTGATGTGTGGAAGGCATGGAATCCTAGCGTGAATTCGTTCCAACCAGCGTCGGGTGATAATACAGAAATCTGGCAGAAGGCTGCTAAGCTTCTGGGCAAAGATGTTCTCTATGAGAGCGAGGTGGTGTCTGCAAAACGAACCAAGAGCGGAGTGAAGCTTGAGGTCAGAGATACAGATGGACATATCACCAAGATCAGCGCCAAGAGACTGTTGATAACTATCGGACCAGAGACGATCAACCCAAAGTACTTCGACCTGAGCAGCGAAGAAGTGGAGGTCTTCCATTCCGCTGCCGGCAACCGCTATTTCACTGGCATCGTCTCTCACCCTTCCTTGCCTGCAGCTGGAATCACCAATGTTGTTCCAGCTGTCATCAAAGGAAACTATCTCGCCTATCCAACGGTCCCATTCCAAGCCTACTTCCAGTATAAAGGAAACTCTTCGACCGGACCTATCCACCGTGCTCTAACTGTTGTCCCGCGAGAGACTTCGATCGAGGACGCTAAGGATCTTGTTCGCAAATCTGTTCAGAATCTCATTGATGAGGGAACAATCCCAAGTGGGAAGTCTAGCGATCTAGATTTCCGAACTTTCTCGGATCATGGACTCTTGTATAGGCACTGGTCTGCTGAGCAGCTGCGTGGTGGTATTTTTGCGAGGGCGAATGCTCTTCAGGGTCAGCGATCGACTTGGTACACTGGGGCTTTCTGGATGAACAACGATTGTGTCATGTTGTGGAACACTACCAACGCCATCTTGAAAGAGATGCTCAAGGACGTGTAGATTGAAGTATGTCAGGCTTCACAGGTTACGGAGAATGGGAGGGAATGTCTAATCTGTGTCATTTTTCACTTCTTTCCAGCGACCAGTTCGGTGTGTAGAAGTTGTTTCGTGTTCTGCCTATATTACCATATTCCTTGGGAACCATCCCCGCATCAGAGGCTTCTGGCTGAAGACCGCGAAGACTTGGCCATCAACATGAGAGAGTAGCATCAATAGGAAAAGCATCTTATTACAGTCTTGTTCATTATAACATGCCATCATTTTGACCCCAAACCCAATGCAAGTTGGTCCCCACCTCGACACCATCCTCGGTCTCTGTAGTAAGCGCTTCAACCAGTAACCTTATCCCGCTCTCGGTCAACCCCAGGCTCCTGTCCTCATCCAACAATAAAATGCCATTCAGACTTTGTGCCATGTACTCCAAAGCCACTCTGTTAATAACTGGAGTCAGATCAGGTCTTCCCAACGTGACAAAAACCTTTTCGTCAACTTGCTGGAAGCCAGCTTCCTTGAACTGAGTTGGTAGGAGAACGGGGCACCTTGCGCATGTTAGTATATATCCACGACATCATTCTGTAAGTAAAAAAGTCTCAATCACTTACTTCGGATCACGCCCGAATTTGACAGCGGCTGCAGACTCAATCCTCTTCCAATCATGGAGGGCGGCTGAGTATGGGTTACTGGCATACCCGTAGGCTCCTATCTCGCACCAGAACAGGAACCCATCCGGTTTAAGTAGGGTCTTTAGGTTCTTCACAGCTTGCAGCCACTCATCCTTCTTCAACGCTGCATAGAGCAACTTGACATTTACCAAGTCATATGTTCCCAGATACTCTTTCGTAAAAGGCTCCAGCACGTTGCCATATTGTAGTTTGACATTGGCTGGCAAAGAAGAGGGGTCATGAAATTTACGCGTATCAATGTCGAAGCCGTCCAGCTGTGCTTCCTTGGGAAGCTTTGGGGCGAGCTCCTTAAGATATATGCCAGTCCCAGTGTTCGCGTCGGCGACCTTGGGGGCTGGGAGGGACTTGAGATGCTGCCAAATGACGGTAGGAAGATCACCGCGAGTAAGAGTCTTGAATATGCAATGTTGGAAGTCAAGGCGCTGCCGTTCCTTGTCGGCGTCGCCATGATTGAGTGTGTAGATCGGAGGCATATTATGTAACTTGAGTGGCAATGCAAGTAGGAGTAGTGATTTTTGACAGGTATAAAAAAGCCATCAATTCTTAGGGATTTAGGAACACCTGCCATTTTATAGACAGATGAGGAGCTAGTAACACAAAATGACACGTGTATCGATGATGACAGACACCAAATATTGTCGGTCACACTGACAACGTTTTCGGAGTCCGTACTAAGAAATCTGCTTAGCGGTCTCCTGACCTGCCAGTTCTGCAATGTATCATGCGATAAGAAGTATTTCCTTGACTTTTACGATCTGAGGCGCCCGCCATTGCAGGCAATAGTTCCAGCGCCTGAACCGACTGAAGCGGGCCCCCGTTGTCGCTGACTCCAAAGACATGATCCTATTGGTTCGATGCAGGACATATCACATTTCTCCAACTTGTTGTTGACAGACTGGAAGAGAAAAGAGATTGGAACTAATGCGATGTACTAAAATCTGAATCAGCGTTGAACAGTTTGCAGGTACATACATGGCTGAGGTGAGACATAACTGGGGGCATGTGATGTACCATCTCAGGTTGGAGGCATCACTCTTCAGCCAGCCATCAATTCCGCCATTTTGCCCGATGACAATGCCGAGGCTGACTACATTACTGTTTGTATCTTGGACGTCCTTGCGAATGGTGGCTTTCTCTCGGGAAATATTCCAGGTTAATTCGTCCACACGACAGCATACCTTTACATAGGTGCTGCTAGCTATCCGCATAGAGATCTTGACAGTTTGATAGGCGCAAAGTTATGTCTGCCAGAATAAGCTACCAGCCACAAGCCTCAATTGCAAATAACACAAGTACTGATTGGGATGTTGCAGTCCTTCTAATCAATTCCATCAAACCTTCTATCCCATGCATTTAAATTCTGCTATCTATCGTGCTCTTTGACCTCTATTGATCTGAGCAACACTCTCATATCTTCTCCCTCAACTTCGCCTGCATAGCACTTCTCATAGCCTCAACCGGAGCCTGCCTTCCAGTCCACAGCTCGAACTGGGCGTATGCCTGCTCCTCAAGCACATCGACTCCCCTATAAACCCTCCAACCAGGATATCGCTCGGCGACTGTCATCATCCCAGTGACTTGCGGTCTATAAGCCATCTCTACCAACACTCCATCTCCAGTTCCCGAGAACAGGCCGCTCGGGATCTTGTCGGCTCCCAGGTCATCAGCTGGCACACATGCAACTAAAAGCCTGATCTGAGCATCCTTTGCTGTTGCAGCCTCCTCCAATGTTGCGAATGACCGGGTCTTGAGGTCAGGAAACCTAGACGCTAATTCCTCAGCCTTGCTCAGCGTCCTGTTCACAACAATGAGCTCCCCAAAGCCTAGGGTCTGGACAGCGTAGCATGCAGCTCTCGCGGCACCTCCAGCACCCAGTACCAGGGCTGACGAAGAAGCAAAGTGTCGAGTTCCGGCCCTTTCAACACATCTCTTGATACCAATCCAGTCAGTGTTGTCCCCGTGAAGCACTCTTTTTCCATTGACTTCTATGACAACAACGGTATTGATAGCTCCAATACTCTCTCCTCTTGGAGAGACTGATCCCAACAACTTGCCGATCTGTAGCTTGTGTGGAAAGGTGACGGATGCACCGCCAAAGTCAGGTTGCTGGATTATGCTCTCAACTGACCCATCGACATTTTCGCTCTCGTGGATTTGATAGTGATGTGGCAGGTCAAGAGCCTTGAACCCGGCGTTGTGAAGTGTTGGAGATAGTGAGTGTGAGATGTTATGGCCAAAGATGTAGAATTGCCTCTGACCATCCCTTTGCGGCACTACACCAGAGGAAAGGGTCATTGCGTTTGTGGTAGAGCTGTCGTGATTCGTGAGCCATTGATGAGATGGAGTAATGTCGTCTGCAAGCATGATGAACGGATGAATGAATCGGCCAAGGGAAGATTGATGATGTTGAGAGCACTGATCCCTCCGATAACAGAACAGAACATTAAATCACCTGCTGTCTGCAAGTGATAAGAAGTGGAGCACACATTGTTGTGATAGACTGGTCACCAAGGGAGTGGGAAAGAACTTTGCCGGCTGGGGCAACCTCCAAAACAAGGCGCCTCTAGTGCATTCTCCGTCGTCAAATTGTGTAGCAGCTCGTTCAGAGGCACGGTGATCCAAAGCGGCGGAATTCTAGCCATGTTTCAAGAATTATAACATGTATACTGTGTAGTAATAGCAGAGGATCCGTACGGGGCGTCGAGGCCATGTGGACTTGGCTCGCATCGGAGTCTAAGGTCTGGGCGTTGCACAAGCCCATATGTGTGCCCTTCTCAATTAAAATCCCATATCGAAGAGGTGTTCGAGATTATTAGGCGCATCGTCAAGCATTCCAAGATGCTGCATGAACTCTGGTGGGTTTGCCAGCCTATCTGCTTATTAGTTGCGAAAACGGTACTCATTTCTTTGTGGACCTACCAATCCGTTGAATCCAACGTAGCGAGGCTGTCAAAAAGGCCGTCGTCGTCAATGTTTGGCCCCAAGACTGGGTCTATTGGGAATGACATTCCGCCTGGTGGTTGTGAATGCATTGCATTGCCCGGCACAGACGTGTCCACCTTACTTGATAGTAGTGTTGATGGAGTTGGTGGTAGTTCGAAGCGGGATGGTACTGGTTCCTTACCAACTACCAGATGCATCGGGAGGAGAGAATGGCTGTCGCTTCCCGCCGGTACAGCCTCTGAATCGTTAGAGATATCGACTTGAGACGCTTTTATTAACGATTCTTGTAGAGTATCCAGGCATTTTGCAACGGCTTCTTTAGCGCAATGAAAGTCATCGCCAGAGTGACTACCTCTATAATACCCTCCCTGGTGATGTAAAGAGCTCGCAACTAATTCCATGCAAGCATTGATGACAGGTGATATAGCACAGCGACCTCTGCTCTGGGCGCGTTTCTCTGTGATGCCAGCCAGCCATGCGACATTCTCCCAATAACCGCTGGGGCGTTCGACGATAGGACGGTTTGAGACAGTTGCTGCCATCTCAAATATAGTAACTGAAGCTATCCAAAGACCAAGAGCTTGGGGTGACAAGTTGGTAGCTTTCATACTGACCATAGTGCTGAAGTTCTCTTTACATAAGCCTATGAGCTTGCCAAAGCTCCCAGCCGGATCAAGGTTCTTTTTGTGGTGTATCAGATCATTCAATGATAGCATAAGTTGGAGGGATCGGTTAAAAGTGCTTATCACATGCCCCGGAACATGCGAGTTCGTGTTCTGTTGGTCTTGCTGAGATTCTGGTTCAACGAGGATCTTGAGGTTACATGGCTCCCATTCCTCGTTGCCATCAGCCAACAAGCCGTTCTGAAGCAAGAAATTAGAGTATGTGAGGTAAGGAAGAGTATCGAGACGTGCTGCGACCATGGTCTCTAGTATTGTGCAACCCATCATTGTCCGTTTTAGCCCATCTTGGCTTGACGGATCGATTTTGGTGCCTTGTGCGAAAAGCCCGAGGGATATCGCTGTGTATATGGCCCGACCGATCGTAGTCCATGCTAAAGACCAGTGTTTCTGATCCATTTCAAAGAGGCATACGACAAGCAGAGCTCGAACGTGTCCGAGATCAAAGGTAGTTGGATTGGCGAATAAACTTGTCTCGAGTAGCTTCTGTGGCGATCTGAGACTACTTGTAACATCAGACTTGCCGTTGGAGGTATTAGATAGAGTTGTCGACTGGTGTGAGGCATATGCTAGGACGGCTTGAAGAAACGCCATTTCTCCTGCAGACAGTGAACTAGCAGACGTCGCCGTTGGTTCGTTAGATAACATGTACGCAGCTCGCAGTAGCTCGTGCTTTTGCGATATAGGAAACCAGCAATGTGTTGTCTCGAAATAGAGATCTAGAAAATATGACCAGTTCTTCGGAAGGTCAGGTATAGCGGATGGTGTGGAATCTAGAGGCTGTGCTGTTGGTTCTGGTTGGCGGCTGACGGTGGTGTGAGAAGGCACTCCTCCACTTTGTCGAGGAGATGAATCATTTGGAATAGGTAGAGGAGAATAATTGAAGGTTGGTAGGTCTGGTTGCGCTGTAATCGTGTCCATTGGCGTCATCGGAGCCCCTGTCCCATTCTTCGTTGACACCATGAGCGAAAGGCCCTCAACCACTTTTGTATCGAAAATCTGACTCGAGTCGCCACCTTCATCTTCAAATTCACTCTCTGTCGAGAGAAGACTTCCCATTTTTTTAGATACTGAGGATTTATGCCATGTTTCGAGTAAGAGATCGACAGAGATATTGGCGTCATGTAGACCGGTTGCAGGACAGAAGGACGATTGCCGGATGACACCCTCTAGAAGCCCCAATATCCACTCTTCACTCCCCTGGATAGACTTGAAGATTAAGCCCAGCAATGTTTCGATGCCTCTCACGTAACCTGGTCGTAGTCCCCGTTTCTTTGAAGGTCCATAGCTGCATGTCCGGTTGTTATCAATGCATGACTTGCACGACGGGCGCTGGCCACCGCATCGGTCTTTTCGTCTCCTACACTCATTGCATGCTCGTGTAATTCGATGTCGATTACGTCCGTTGGGCCCCTTGTCTGACGTCTCTGTATCCCTCCTTGCTCGTTTTGGAGCTCGTGGACTGGGTTCTGACTGGCCTCTACCCTTCGTGTCCTGAGAAGTCGTCGACATTGTGGGTCTGAAGATATGGTATGTTCTACCTTGTGGTCATTATTTCGTTTCTGTCAACTGCCTGTCGTTGACGCCGGCCAGATTTCCTGGATTCTCAAATTCATCAGGCTCACTCATCACAATCATCCTTCTCCATCCTTTCCTGATCCAGTAAGTGTTGTGCGGGGTGACTGGGGTCGAACTGGAGCGGCAGAAATTTCTACCGCTGATACTTGATTGGCTTGGAATATGCCGCGGCCACTTACCTGGGCGAGTATCAACGGCCGGGAATATGATTAAACACGCTGAAGGCAAAGGCATCGTTGGTCGCTCGAGAACAGTACCATGGCCTCCTACCTACTCATGACTCTGGTGACTCGAAAACATACTCCTTGGACTTTGGCCTGATGATTCGCGGCTCTAATTAGTCCTGTCCACCACACACTCACCTGGCTCCAGCGAAACATCGAGGAAACCATGGCGGCCTCGACCGTGGTGACGCCTTTGGGGCCTTCAAGGCTGCCGACTCCGAGTACACCAATAACAAGGACTTGTACACCCGAGCATTCTCAGCCCAGAAACAATTATGCACCTAACGCGTCTATTGCGCTCATCGGCCTGCGTGGCAGTGGCATGTCAACCCTAGCCGTCATGGCCTCAAGCGCGTTGGGTTTTCGCATTCTTGATGCGGATCAATATTTTTACAGAGCCACCGGTCTTTCGAGAGCGGTTTACAAATCTACCAATGGCATTACTCAATATCGACAGGAGGAGCTGAGATTGATGAAATCAATGCTCTTTGACAATCCAACAGGCGCGGTTATTGTCTGCGGCCCTGGAGTTGTTGAAGGCACTGGCAGAGAATGGCTTTCGGCGTATGCCAAGGACCACTTGGTCATCTACATCTTGCGTGATGCTGAAGAGATTCAACGCCATCTGAGAATATTCGACGTGGAAACCATTCGAGATCTCACTCGCCGTGCAGCACCAGCTTACAGGAAACTGTCAAGTTTTGAGTTCTACAACATCTCAGATATGTCGCTTTCCAAGCTGGATACAGCAACCTCACGAGGTGATATATCCCCTCGGGCTCTTGCACTGAAGAAGGTTGAAGAAGACTTTCTTCAGCTGGTATACAGCATCACACGGCGAGACGACTGTTATAGCAAGTATAAAGCAAAGAACAGTCTTTCATCCATACCACTGGAAACAAGAAAGTTTACGTACTCTTTATCTCTACCACTGTCAACACTCAGCACGCTTATCACCGAGTTTCGCGGATTGGACACTGAAGCGGACGCTCTTGAACTTACAATACCAACTTCAAGTCTTGGGGATCAGGTGAACGACGGGGACACGGCCGCAGACAGGATTAGCAGACAGTTCTCCGTCGTCAGGAGGAACATACGACTTCCAATTCTATACCATCTCGACATATACGGAAGCGAAAGGAGTATCTCAGAAGGTGAGTATTTTGAGCTCCTGTATCATGGGCTACGCCTTGCCCCGGAGTATCTCTGTGTGGATCTCAAATGCGACACAGCCAAGATCAAGAATCTCATTGCATCCAAAGGCCACACAAAAGTCATCGGCCATCATGTCGTTTCCGATCCAGCAGAAGATGGTTGGAACTTGCCAAAACAATGGGCCATGATTGAAAGAGCCCAAAGTCTCGGGTGTGATATAATTCGCATCTGTCAAGAGGCAAAGACCGTGGAAGACAATTTCGCCGCACAACACTTTATTCATCGTGTCAGATCATCACCAGATCATAGTATCCCTTTAGTAGCATACAACACCGGCCGTCTTGGACGCATGTCCTGCTATCTCAACCCCATCCTCAGCCCAGTTACACATCCACTAGTCCGAAGGCTAGCCCCAAACTGCCCATCGAACGTTCTGCTTACTGTGCAAGAAGCACAGAAAGCAGTCTTTTCATCATTTCTACTGGACGGCCAATATTTCGGTATCTATGGAAATTGTACTTCCAAGAGTCTGTCACCAGCTATGCATAATGCTGCCTTTAAGCTTCTGGGCATGCCACACCGATATAAGATCTTTCTTCACGAGACAATGGACCAGCTTTTTGAACTTGTCAAGGACAATACTTTCGGTGGTGCTAGTATCACTGCACCATTTAAGACTGCCATAATACCCAAACTGGACTTTCTGAGTGAAGAGGCAAAGGCCATCGGAGCTGTTAACACCCTTTTGTGTCTGAAGGAACCTACTATGGACTCTTTACTTGGCAGAAACACCACTGGGCCAACAGTAGCTCTCTTTGGCGAGAATACTGATTGGATTGGTATCCATACCTGCGTTCAGCGGAATCTATCTCCAATCAATGCTGTCAGAAGACGGACGACTGGTCTCATCATTGGAGCAGGTGGTATGGCTCGTGCTGCTGCGTATGCCCTTATTCGACTTGGCGTGAAGACTATTCTGATCCATAACCGGACTCGGTCGAGGGCAGAAGAACTCATCAAGCAATTCAATGCGCAGCACAAAGACGACAGTGGTGGGACTACGGCGGATGGCATCGAGATAGAGAGCGGAAGTCAAGACCATCCTTCATTTAGAATCATCGCTTCGAAAGACGACGCATGGCCTGAAGATCTAAGTCTACCAACTATTGTCGTTTCATGCGTAGCAACGCGAGAAATCGATGGACAGTGCTCGGCAGACACGAGTCTCCCAGAACATTGGCTTTCAAGCCCGACTGGCGGCGTTGCAATTGAGGTAAGCGTTGACAGCCACGAGAACACTCTGTACTATGGAATGAAGTTAACATGCCTTTACAGCTTTCATACACACCGCTAGAGACTCCACTACTGAAGCAGATAAAGTCGCTATCAGAGAAAGGATGGATACCCGTTGATGGTCTGCAGGTTCTGCCAGAGCAGGGAATGATGCAGTTTGAGCTATTTACTACCAGACGAGCACCAGCTAATCTGATGAGAGAAGAGGTGTTCAGAGCATACAAGGAGCGTTTGGCAAGGGAAGCGGATACATAGGCACTGAGACAAGGCTATCACATTTATCAAGACCACAATACTGCAATGTCCCATGGATGTTTTCAATGACCCTGCTTTCTATCAAAACGCCAACATCCCGTCACTAAACGCAGCGAGACACCGGATGAAGAAAATTGGATAATTACTTATCCATTCATCCTCGGGAGTCGCATCACCGGCCCGGCACCATCGGAACAGTATTTTGCCGGCTCACATTCGTCATCCTAGGCTTGAGCGACACCATGCCACCGAGTGAGTTCATGAGATAAAGCTCTACCTAAAATCAATGATACAGTTGTCATATCGAATTCTTTGAGTCGTCAAATCACACAAGATGAGTTCTTTTAAGCCCGCTATCTTATCTGCCTCTCTAGGCCGAGCTTGGCTCCACGACTTCGCCAACAAGGCCAAACAAGCCTCAGATCATGGTTTCCAAGGCATCGAAGTGTTCTACGAGGATCTTGAATATGAAGCAAAAAGATTACACAGTGTCGAAACTCCTAGCAATGAACAGATTCTTAACGCGGCATCGCATATCCGAGAGTTGCTGGATGGCTTGAAGCTTACAGTCATTGGCCTCCAGCCATTCTTGTTTTATGAGGGCTTGAAGGACCGGGAGCAACATGCTAGACTCATTGAAAAGATCAAATTATGGTTCAAGATCGCAAAGACCTTGGGGACCAACACTATTCAGATTCCCGCCAATTTCCTCCCGGCTGATCAGTTGACCGGCGACATGGATGTTATAGTAGGAGATCTAGTCGAACTAGCAGATCTGGGCATCAAGCAAGATCCCCCAATTCGTTTTGCCTACGAAGCTTTGTGCTGGAGTACTCACGTCGACACCTGGGAGAAGTCATGGGAAGTGGCTCAGAAAGTTGACAGACCCAACTTTGGTCTTTGCCTCGACACATTCAACATCGCGGGCCGTGTCTGGGGCGATCCAGCTTCCCCAACTGGCAAGACACCCAACGCCGACCAAGATCTCAAAGAATCCTTAGAGAGACTTGTCAAAGAGGTCACTCTCGACAAGGTGTTTTACATCCAAGTCGTTGACGCCGAAAGGATGGAGACTCCCCTTGTCAAAGGACACCCGTTCCATGTTGATGGAAACCCGGCTAGGATGAACTGGTCACGAAATGCTAGAGCCTATATGTATGAGACGGATCGAGGCGCTTATCTTCCTGTTGAGAATATTGCCAAGGTGTTGATACATGATATGGGGTATAAGGGATATGTCTCGATGGAGCTATTTTCGCGAACCATGTCTGAGGAGGGAGAGGATGTGCCGAAACAGCATGCCGAGAGGGGTATCGCAGCTTGGAAGACGTTTGTTGAGAGGTTGAAGCTTAACGAGATGTAGACTAGGAACAAGAAGCATAATGAAACATATACATAGCTGTGGCACTAAGCCCCTCTATGATTCGTGAAACCGTAGTATATTTGATCTATGGGAGCCATGTTTTGGATTTTTGGACCTGACAGCAAATTCCACATGACGCAATCCACTCTTGATGAGAACGGTCAGTCTATATCTTGGCATCATCGCGAACTTGCGTCATCAATATCCTTCATTACTCAGAACAGCTTTTCTCAATTTCTATACAGGATCTAAAAGTTAATGCCTGGGCTCTTCTCAGCCGAGTCAATAAGAACCTTCCACGCCCCCTCCCTATCAAGCTTCTTCACCCTCTCCTCACCAGCCCAAAGCCTCCACTGCTCTTCAATCTGATATCCAATAACATGCGTTCCCTCAACCGTAGGCCAGCCCTTTTGCTCCGCCAACTTGATCATTCTCGTCCGTCTAGGCTTGAAGCACATATCAAGCAACACTCCCTTCTCAGGACGAGACAAGAACTCCTCCAGATTAGCTCTAACAGCAAGCTCATCTGGTGTTTGAGGTTCAAAGTCAGGTACCGTACCGACGACGTAGTATGGTGTCTCGAGTTTCTTGGCTTCTCCCTCTTTGATGTGGATGATGGTCGGTACAGGAGAAAGCTTTTGTGAATCACGCATGAGATCTATGACTTCTTGCTCATCACGGTTCAGCACGTAGATGATTGAAGATTGGAAGTATGAGCTGAGTGCATAAACAGCTGCTCGACTAGCTCCTCCAGCACCAACGATCAAAGCTGGTTTGTTCAGAACAGGCACGCCAGCTTGGTCTCCCTTCTCAAGCAAACAGCCTTTAATGCCACGCCAATCAGTGTTTGTTCCACGTAGCTTCTTGGGATCTTCCCAGTCTCGGTAGACGTTATTGCAAGCACCGATTGTGGCAGCAAGATCATCTAATGCATCGAGACGAGGAATGATGGCGTTCTTGTAGGGCATTGTCACGACCAGACCGGCTGTGGTATCTTTGCGTGCAAGATCCATCAAGTCATCGAGGGTAGCGCATTCTGTAGCATAGAATGTCCACGGGAGGCCGAGGGATCGAGCAATATGGTTGTGCATTGGCGGAGCGATCGAGTGACCGACGCCAATGCCAACAAGGTGCAAGGTGCGTTGTTCTTGTTCTTCTGAAGCCATTTTGATGATATTTTTCTCATGTGATTGATTGCCAATGTTGCCTTCATTCTATTGTCTGTAGTCTTAGTTTATCTATGCCATTGTGTTCGCCAAGGTTCAGGCGCGGAGTATTCTTCTGCCGCTTTTGGGAGCACCATCTCCGCTGAACTAACCCCTCACTACTCCACTACGGCTCTGATACCGAAACCCGACTGAACTCGTTCCCATTTTATGCAAAAAGCTATAATTATACGATAGTAAAAGTTCTAAGACCCCATTTCTTGACCATGGGCAAGGGGCAGTCTATATGGGGGTGACTCGATCCACTATAGTAGCCCAACCTTGAGTAATTGGTATCATCCTTCTTTCGCAAGACCAAGCCTTCCGTGCTGTCGATGCACTCATCAGCCTTGACAGCAAGTAATGTAACTGTGGTCCAGTCCCAATCAGGCTCTTTTGCATCGGGACGAAAGACAATTGGGGCGTTGACATATCCTCTATCAGGAGTCAAGTATCTCAGATGATGCCCCTTAAAATACTTGCAACTAGATGGACTTGTGCAACATTTCCACTCTAGGTCCAGTGCAGGTCCCGTGGCACGAAGAGCACCGCGTTTCACATATCCAAAGGGAGCTCCTGGCTGACCGAGCTCACATTCAATACACTCCACCGATAAGACATTTTGATCGTGGCTTTTACTGAACTCGGCTATACCGTTAATGGCCGTCCAAGACCAGGACGGCCCCTGATCGCTTGGCCGTGGATTCAAAGCTGCAGAGCTATTTTCCCACAGGAGCGTTTCAGGCATGTCTTTCACCCATAGCCCAGCGGCGTATTCTCCTCCACGCATGGGACTGAAAATCTGCGCCAGGCCTGATATTGCGAGAATCCTATCAGTTCTCTTTGTGAGATTTCGTCTGGTGTATAGCTCAACCAGCTCATACCACTCCCACTTAATGAGCTGGTCTTCAGGCCTTGGCTGGTCGTAGTCGGGATGAGTGCCAAAGAATGCAATAGCATCGAGACGGTGCGCGCCTGTGAACTCTGTGCTGCCACCCGAAGCCCAAGTTGCGTCATTCTGGAATGGGTCACCTAGATCTCTATCCAGACTCCATCCGTCACAGTTTCCCTTGCGTTCCTTGCGACAGGACCACGTAGTTGTCCATGATCCGATAATCAGCAATCGACGAGACAGTACATATTCCTGCAATGTCCAACCACGCGTGTCCAAGATATTTTGATCTTCATACCGTTCCGCAGCCTCGAACGTCAATGTGCCTCGTCTTGTTTCTCCATTGTCGTCGCGGAATTCCACGATAGTTGTTCCTGAAGGAACTGATCTCGGGTGAAGAAAGCCGGCATCGGCGTCTGGAGCCCTTCTGGCTGCAATCGTGAGAGCTGCATGGGTATACACTTCGGTCATCTGACTAATTTCAAGGTCCTTATCGGCTGTTTTGCTGTCTTGAATGATGCAGAGTGAATCCACCCAGATGAAGCCAATTCCAAGCTTATGCGATGTCAGAATAGCATCCTGAATTGTCCTAGGAATGTGCTTCCAAGGGACCTCGGTGCGGTACGAGTCTTTGTTGCCTTCTTTTAAACAATTCTTCAAGTCACCGCCCCAGCAATAGCTCAGAGCTGTGTACTCAGTGTCTGCGTTAAGCGAACTTCCTTCAACGAGCCTCACGCAAGGCTTCTGATCGCTATCAATTCTGACAATCTCGATAAGTCGAGTAGGGAGGAATTTCGGACTTGGCTTGGAGCAGATCTTATGGGCTTGAGATTTGCTGAAGTCACATCTGCCTTTCCACTTCCTAATGCTCGCCGCTGTGATATCTGACAGGGGATCAGCAACTATTGGCTTTCGGGTCAAAAGGTTTGGCAGTCCGTCACGTTCGACCTCTATATTCTTTAGTAAGAAGACATTCAACTAGGCAGACTAGCTCACTCTGATCCGTTGTGATGTGATAAGTCGGGAACTCAGCATAAGTCTTTCCTTTATGTGATGGAGCACTAACATAATGATCATTGATTGAGAATTCAGGCTTTTGATCCCTTGAGAGAGTCTTCTCCAGAGGTATCAGACCATGAAAGCACCAATCATCAGTGTACACTTTCAAATCATGCGGACTCAAACTTTCTGGGTACCCTTCTCCAAGCTGCGAAGCGAGATACTTCCCCAGGCTGCAGCCATTGCGCGCACCTTCTTGTAGATCGCTGAGATATATCCCAGTAAATTTCATGGACCAAGGGAGGGAGCTGGAGCCCCCCAAGTCCAAGTTTGTATTCACGAAAACACTTTCCAGTTCTCCGCAGAGGTTGAGCTTCTGGCAGTGCAGGCAGGTATGGCCTCGGAGAAGTGTATCATCCATTTCGAGAAGGGCGAACGTGATGCACGTCTATACCACGAGACAGCTTGACGATGAATAAATCGGCTGGCGCAACTCTTATCGAACTCAGGACTCGAAAGACAGGAGTTTTGGTACAGAGCAACGCAAGGCAGAGGATAAGAATGAGAACTTATCAGTGCAGATTGTTTGCATATTCAGCTGGCGCTCGCTGTCTTAGTCTTTTGTCTTGGTCTCATATATGGTCATGTGACTGTGGACCAGTAGGATTTGTTCATTAAAATTGAGGCTTATTACAGCCGCTAACTAGTTTGTTCATTATAATTGGCAACCGAAGTCAGGGTGTATGTACATAGCCAGTATGCTAAACTAGTCCTTGGAGGCCTCCTAGACTGACTGTCTTTTTGAGGGTCTCGGCGGGCTGTAATCTAGGGTCAGACTTTATGCCATTAGACCTTGTCTGATGACAAAACCATAGTAGAGCCTTATTTTGATTATTGCGTTTACTTGTTTTTCTGCCAATCACCTTGCTGACTGGACTGTCCAATCTGCACCAGCTTTAAGGAAAGATGTTAAACCTGGAGATAAGTGTGCCGTGTATTTCGCTATGTCTATTTATTCTCGGGAAATCCAAAACCTCACCAGTGTTAGTTCTTGCCACTCCACACTGACTTCAACAGCTCATCAACTTTTGTAAACTCATAATCAGGAAAAATACGATTCCATTCGTCCGAGACGGTCCAAGCTCCACGATGTAAAGCAGTCAGTGTACCAATGACGACCATCTTTGAGAAAGCCTCTACCTGGTCCTGTGGAACAGATGGCAGTGGAAGTCTTGGATAGTTATCTGTCTTGAGTTCACCAGCTGCAAGGTCTTCCATCTTGAGCCACTCGATAGCGAAAGGCTCTCCTAGGAGAAGTCAGTACTTTTGCTTGTTTTTGCTTGCTCGAATGCTTACCTCGTAGCTCTTCTCCAATTTTTAGAAGCTGACGAATGGAGATACTATCACCGCTGATACCCCCGATCACGGGCCATTCGCCCTCAAAATCGATAGCCTTGGCAACGATGTTGGCAATGTCATTAACACTCGTGTAAGTGATCTCGTCGTCGAGCGTACCTTCGACGACTAACGCGCGTTTCTTGACGAAATCGACGTTGACGACGGTAGTGGTGATGTACTTTGCAGTCTTGTAGGGATGGCAGAGGTAATCCATAAACCCACCAGGTTGGAATAGTGTATACTCGATAATCTAATTGACGGGATTAGCTCCTGTAATGAAGAGAGTATCTGGGCTATGATACCTTTTTGTCAGAGTTCAGAGTCTTGAGATAGTCTCTGATCTCAATCTTTCCGCTGTACCATGACATGATGTCCAGCGAGTCTGCGAGTTTGGCTCCTCTGAAGCATAGTCAGTTGAAATGTCGCTTGTTAATGCTTGATGGAAAACTCACGTTGCCCACTCAGATGGAGCGAACCTCTTCACGCCAGCCTCGACAGCTGCGTCGATAAGTCGCTTTTGGGTCTGACTGCCGGGATCCAAGTGTACGGCTAGGAAGGAGAGAACAGTTTCAACGCCGCGGAATAAATCAACAAGCTCAGACTTGTTTTCGTAATCAGCTTTAATCCAGGTGATGCCTGGAAGCTCTGGAAATATAGATGGGTCCTACGTTTGTCAGTCACCAGTCCAAACAGGCGGGTCATGGTCCAGTCTTACCTTGCGCACAAGTGCAGTGATATCATGCTTTCTGGTATCGACAAGCCTGTCGAGAATCTCTCTAGCGAGTTCTAAACATGGTCAATAATTGGGGCATTGAAACTTTAAGGCTAAACATACCGCTCGAAGCTCCTGCGATAGCGATTTTGACCATATTGAATAATTTGAAGTGTTGGTAGACGGGAATGGGGGAGTTGTGAAGCAAATATATTTTTGTGAAGCAAGGAGGATCTCATCTTTATACAAACCATTTTGCAGTAACGACGCGTGCCTTAGGGTACTCAATTCCAAGCGACAGGGACAACGTTTACTCCGAATACGTAACCGCAATCCTATAGCGTTGTGGTGATACTGAGTCGGCCTGAGCCGTCTCCCGCGGTTACGTGATCGGGGTAATTGGTGCCAATCTCCAACCAATCAGGTCAAGGCATCTCTGCTTACTCTCCCGCTTCATTCTGACAAATCCAATTTTTGCATGGCAAGTTTGAGAAGAATTCATATCCTTTGACCAGTAGAGAACCAGGGAGTAACTTATTGGCGACGGTATGGGTATCGCAGAGCCTCAAGATGAATTGACGGCAAGTTTCCTCCGCGCGACTCCGTCCAGGCGCTAACATAGGTTCCCAGCGTCGTCGTGAGCGAGGCCGACGTTCACAAGCAGCTTTTCGCAAGCGACAGGCCCAATCAAACCATGCGCTGGCAGATCAAAATGCGCGTCTTAAGCAGGGAATCCAAAGACTACTCGATGTAGCTCAAGGCGACGAGCGACCTGAGATGCTCGGCATCATTCGGGAGCTTGCAGTCGCTGCTGACCTTGAAGCTCCACCACAAGTCGCGATGATCGGGACAGGCCTTTCGAGCACTGAGACGTCAATTAGCGATACTACCGCTGTAGAGGCAGATAGCTTCCAGGGCTTATTCAGCGACATTCCCCTGCCAGTGAGCCCTTTGCAATCAACCCAGTATCGTTTGGAGTGCAGCATGTGGCTAGACCCATTACACTACCTCCGCGTCGCGTTGCCGCCTCAGGATATCCTTCCGTACCTTGGCCCTGGTGCAGAAACATTTGCTGGCCTTCTCTTCTGGTCCGTCATGGAGCATTACCAGACTGTGTGCACACAGCACAACGCCAAAACAGTCATCCAGAAGGGCCTGAAGCATTCAAAAGCCACGCAGGATATCAAACCCTCCTTCATCGAAACTATGGCAAAGGCAAGACTCGAGTATAAGCAGACAGGCTCCATCAGCCAAGCACATGCTGTCGCGGCTGAAAAGGACCTGGGACTTGTACTTTGCAATCTCATCGAAACAGAGTATCGATCCACGGGTAAGGACCCAGATCAATGGCTATCGTGTATCGGGATTGAGAAACGACTCAAGAAGACAATGAGTGATGATTCACTAGAGAGTTTAAGAATTGCTGCACATGGAAGTGGGGATGCAAGTTTGCAGTGTCTACTGGAAGATGTTAAGTGCCGACTGTACGATAGCTGTGTCTGTTTTGGAGATGGACCTCGATGGGATGTGAAGATCGTTGACCAGTTATTTGCTCCTTTCACAAGATGCGGAATAGAAGGCGAAATGGGAATACGAGGTGGCACGCTTCCATCAGTGTAGTATCTTCATCTCTACTAGCACGACGTATGTTTTTAAGCAGGAATGAATTAATACTTCTATTCTCATAGCCAGATCCTCACAATTATCTCCGGGCTAGCCTAGCCTATAACGAGCTTCATGTGATTGTTACGTGCTTGAATCATATTTACTTCGACATCCCCTCGCGTGACGTTCCGACCCACTGTACTAGATACGAAGACTAAGAACGGCCGTTTGTGGACTCAGTCATAAGTCCATCATCCTTGAACTTGTACCTCTCCTCCAAATCCCAGTACTTATTGAATCCAACGCCCTCACAAACTTCGTTGTATGAAAGAATCATAGGCGGCTTTCCAACGGTCATACTCTTCTTCAATTCTTCCAAGGTCTCACGGATACTCTTGAGCTTCGCAGCCACAAGCGTCCAGGGATATGCCACAGCACAGAATCCTAGTTCCGCAAGGTCCTTCGCAGATAGATTCTCCGTCTTTCCTCCTTCAATGACTAGCACGATGTGTTAACACGATTGATGCGATTTGAAGGAAATTGCAGCTGAGTTATATGACTTACTGTTTGCAAATGTGGGGATGCCAATCTCTTCTACACATCGTCGCATAGACTCACGATCGGGAAGGGCCTCGACAAAAACAGCATCGACACCGATTCTCTTGAACTCTTTGGCACGGCTCATGGCCTCTTCCCAGCCGTGGATCAAAGCGTCAGTCCTCGCTAGGATGAAAATATCTTTGCCTTGATCTCGAGCGTCGCAAGCAGCCTGGATACGGGCATATGCCTCACCACGAGAGACGACAGACTTGCCCTTGGTATGGCCGCATCCTAAGGCAATTAGCTCTAGATCATCCAATCATCATTACAGACTTACGCTTTGGCCAGGTTTGGTCCTCAATCATGATTCCAGCTGCACCAGCGTGGGCATAACTCTCCACAGTTCTTTTGACGTTCAGCGGGCTACCATACCCCGTATCTCCATCGGCCATAACAGGCACAGAGACCTGCCGCACCGTTTCCTGAATCTTATCGCACACCTCAGCCATAGCGATATAACCAGTGTCAGGCAAACCGTAAGCACTAGCTACAGCATAACCAGCGAGGAAGATCATGGGAAATCCAGCTTCCTCGCAGAGTCGTGATGAAAGACCATCATAGCTGCAGGCGTGGGCGAGGATCTTGGTAGGGTCATTATGGGCCTCGAGCATCATCGTGCGAAGAGCTGATGCATGGACGGATGGGATTTTGCCGCGGACATTCTTCAGAGTGCCAGTTACGTCTGCGGTCTGGCCGGGCTTGCCAAGCTTTTGCAAGGTTGGAGGGTTGAACTGGAAGGGGTAGGGGGTGCTGTTGACGATGGACTTGGACATTGTGAATTGAATTGGGGTGTTTGATGCAGATATGTGTTGTTGGGATGATGAGAGGTTTGATAAATGATGATGAACAGTCTGATCGGAGACGTTAGATGAACAACTTATATACATGAAGCCTAGGAATATGTAAGGGTTCGGAGCTGCTTGGCATTCGGATACGGTCGGAAAGTGACGGATACTCACCTATCCGGAGCAGAACATGCTCCGGATCTAACAAGCTCCCCCGGATAGTTCTTACAGAATCTGGGGTATGCGGGGACCCCGCATCTTGGATCTGGATCCGAGATCAGATGCCCCCTTTCTGCAAGCTACGAACCTTGAACCCCGGAGACTGACGGGATTTGTCGAGGATAGAGTCAAAGCGCCCCAAAATTGATAGTTCATCGCTCGACTACTAAAACCCACCGATATCCTGGCGAAAGATCCATCCAGATCTCCTAGCTCATCAAGCTTCATCTCTATTTCCAATTTGTCTTTCGGTACACACTCAAGATGAATCACCAAGAGTCTGAGCACAAGATGTCCCTGGGCACAGAGGAACTCGAACATGCACCAGAACACCAGGAACCGCAACGCGTTGACGTTCCCGAGGAGGCCAACAAGCGCATCAAGAATACAGTAAGTCACCAACACCCCCAGATGAAACAGCTTTACTGATGATTATCTAGTTTGACCGCCATCTTCTACCCATCGTCTGCTGCCTATACATCCTATCCTATCTCGATCGAGGAAATATCGGCAACGCCAAAACCGCCGGTGCAAAAAGTGACCTTGGTCTCAGTGACTCTGAATGGTCATGGGTCCTCAACGCGTTCTACATCTGCTACGTTTGCTTCGAGTGGACTAGTCTTTTCTGGAAGATCCTCCCTGCGAGTAAATACGTCGCCGCGCTTTGCGTTTGGTAAGCAAGCCTCTTTCTCAATGACTATGGTAGGCACTAACAGTGTGTTTCTTGTAGTTGGGGAACGGCGGCCATGTGCGCTGGTGCCGTGCATAATCTCGGTGGACTTATTGCCTGCCGGGCGCTGCTTGGCGTGTTCGAGGCTGCGTTTGGTGCAGGTGCACCGTATTTCCTGTCCTTGTTCTACCGTCGTGATGAACTGGGCTTTCGTGTTTCTCTTCTACTTGGAATGTCGCCGTTGGCCAATTGCTTCGCTTCTGCGTTGGCGTACGGAATCACACATATCAGTGGCTCGCTGGAGCCTTGGAGATATCTCTTCATCATCGGTACGTGTCAATCCCCGCTTAGACGTCGATGTCACGGCTTTCTAACTTGCCTGTTACAGAGGGTGCACCCACTGTAGCTTTCTCTCTCGTCGCTTGGTTCTTCTTGGCAGATTCCCCAGATAATGCCAAATACCTATCTGAGAAAGATGCCACTTACGCTGTTGAGCGGCTCCAGGTCCGCGATCGGACCAAAAAGACTGGAGTTCGCTGGAACCAGATATTTGCTGGTCTGACAGACTACCAGAACTACGTCCACACCGTCATTCATTTCTGTTGCAACTACTCCTTCGCCGGCCTTTCCAACTTCCTCCCGACAATTGTCCGCGATATGGGCTACTCATCCGTCACCGCACAGGGCCTTACTGCACCGCCATACTTTCTAGCTTTCCTTTGCTGCGTGCTAGCAGCTTTGGTGAGTGACAGGTATGGCAAGAGAGGTTATGTTGTCGGTGGCAGCGCTTTCGTTGGCTTTATTGGCTACCTCATGTTGGTCGTTGTTCAGGATGAGTCTAAGAAGACAACGCGTTATGCCGCCATTTTTCTGGCGTCATGTGGAGTTTTTCCTGCGCTTGCCATCAACATCACCTGGCTGCTGAACAATCAGGGAGGAGACTCGAAAAAGGGTGCTGGACTAGCTATCCTGGCTACCTTCGGTCAATGCTCCTCTTTTGTTAGTAGTGTTGTCTTTCCTAGTACTGACGGGTAAGTGTCTCTTTAACTCCAGTAAAATCTTATTTTAACGTTCGTACACTAACACAATGCTTGACCAGACCTCTTTACCTTCGTGGCACTGCCATTGGCTGCGGACTGACCGGACTCATCTCTGTCCTTGCACTAGGTCTCCGCTTCGCCTTGGAACGTGAGAACAAGAGAAGGGACCGTGAATATGGCCCCGTCGATTCAGATATGGCTGTCGATGTCACAGAGCTTGGTGATAAGAACAAGAACTTTCGCTACCTCACATAGCATAGTGCTTTGTTATGATTTGCTGAATGATGGAAGCTTCTTCTAATACGTTTGCCTGCCTGACTGCGTCTATCTCATAGTTGGTTAGTTATTCTATTCAATAGTACAAGATTCGATATTTGCGACATTATGATCATATTCTCAGCTTCTATTGTCCTTGGGTACATCGTGTAAGTACAATTTCCAGAGATGTCAACACGTAGTTAATCTTTATCATCTGTTCTTTCCACTCGGAAGACATTTCCCCCATTAGACTTCGCAAGTCGCACCAAAGCGAATGGGGACTTAGCCTGTCAATCCCCCGCACGACGCCAAGCTAGCCCACTGAGTTAGTCCCACTCGATGTTAGTTAGGCCGTCACCTGGTGATCAGCAACATCCGGCGGAGAGGTACTTATATCCGTCACCATCCGCCACTTTCCGACTGTCAGGATTCTCGGACAACCGACCACCAGACGACTCCCTTCAACCAGAAGAGCACCAATGGATGCTGACGCACAAACCCAGCCCACTTTACCTGTTAGTGATGAGCCCTCTCGAAGTCGACGCGTCCGTGATTTTCGCCGGGGCTACCACGCCTGCGAGCTGTGTCGGAAGAAGAAGATCCGCTGTATCGTCGACAAACCTGGGGCGTCATGCTTGAGATGTCAACGAGAAGTCAAAGAATGTGTATTCAGCGATGAGCGGTCTCACCGGAAGCGTAACAAGACTGCTACCAGAAGAGGATCATCGGAACAAGGTACGCGTCTATCTCTAGCCTCTGATCTTATGTCCATCTCTTCACCCTCTGCAACCCATTTTGCTAACGTGGTGGTGCTTCAACCAGCTCGGGGTTCAGAACATGGTGTTGCCATGGCGAGTACCTCGCTGGCTCAAGCCAATTTGAGTCAAGACACGTTCACGGAAGAGCCATCACAGATGCTCGACGACAGCAATGATTTGACATTCCCAGACATTTCTATGTCAGTCCGTAGTGGACTACCCGAACAACAGCAACATAACGCTTTGAACGAAGCCTCGCCGTCTATAAGCTCCACAGGCCCTGCAGGTAAAATCACTACGACACTTGTTTCGAACGGTAACGACGCATTACGGCTTTTGTACCAACCTGCGATTGAACATGCCAACAAGGATGGTTCCTCACCAAACCATCAAGTTCCTGTACCACGGCATACACTGGGACGCACCGGAGATACTTCGAGTCCCGGGACAAATGCCTCTGTCAGGCCACAAAGGCTTATTGATGTCTCTACTGCCAATCATAATCCCTTGACGGTGTGGCGGTCCTTCCGCTTTGTCAGAATGGGCTGGTTTACAGCTGAAGAGGCAGTCAGATATATCGACTTGTAAGTATCATCCATCTTTCAAGAACGTGGAAAATCCTATGATTAACTCCTGCATTGTAGGTTTCAGCAAAATCTAGCACCGCTATCCCCGGTCTCAAGAGGCTTTGACCTGAGCCACGAAAAACACTACCGGCTCATCACACAAGAACCTCTCCTATGCTGCGTAATTCTGATGATATCATCGCGCTACCACGTCTTGAGTGGTCACGGCGGTCTGGCCAGGAGCACTATTGTGCACCACCGACTATGGGAGCACTGCCAGCATCTCGTCATGAGAATCATCTTTGGTCAAGAGAAGCGATCCAAAGCAAAGACGAGAACTCGAGGATCCATCGAAGCTCTTCTGCTGATCATAGAGTGGCACCCGCAAGCGATACATCTACCGCCGGCTTCGGATGGCTGGGACTCGTCTACCTTACTCAGCGAGTTAGATCCTCGGGATGACCAGTTCGATAATCAGGCTGATGACACCAACGATAATGAAGCTCAGTGGCTTAGAGATGTGATCCTCCCAGCCAAGACGTCTGACCGTATGTCTTGGATGTTGTTGGGCTGTGTGCAATCTTTGGCTCTTGAACTTGGGCTTTGCGATGATGGCGAAAGAGGTGACACGGCTACACAACCACCGGGATACAAAGCCGAGCAGACACGATTACGGGATCTGTTGTATATATTTCTAGAGCAGCAGTCCAGTCGACTAGGATGCCCTTCTATGATGCCGACTTCTGTTTCACGCTTCATGTCAGAGCCCTCCGCAAGAGACGTGCAGGGCAAGTCAGCCACAGTGACAGCATGGCTCGACCTGACCAATCTTACCCGAACCATCATCGATGTTCTATGTCCCTCAGCTGCAGGAATTAGAGAGATTCTTAGCAGCTGTAGATACATAAACATCATAAAACACTTCCAGAAACAGCTAGTGGCTTGGAAGACAACTCATCTCAGTCACGAGAGTGAGCAAATCTCTTCTGCTTTCTCAACGTATCATGTACTAACGGCTTGTCACTTTAGATTCATCACCTCATGCACACGAAGACTTGACCATTGAGTTCAATTATCTCCGCGCTTTCATGAATTCCTTTGGCATCCAAGCCGCCGTCGATCGAGTGCTTGGTAGAAGGCCCCCAAACTCGATCGACACTGATGTTCTCCAGTCATCCATCACGGCAACAGACTACTCTTTCATCAGGGAAGTCATTAATTCGTCATGCCAAGCTCTAGAGTCAGTGAATAGGCTCTTCGAGGCTGGTACGCTCCGGTATTGCCCTGCCCGAGTATTCCTCCGCATCATCATGGTTTCTATCTTCCTTCTAAAAGCGCTGAGTCTTGGAATTCGAACAACAGATCTGGAGACCTCCCTTGGGGTATTGGAGCGAAGTATCCGAGCTTTGAGGAACAGTAGTCTCGACGAGATGCATCTAGCTTCTCGGTATGGAGAGTTGCTGGACATGCATCTGGAGAGGTATAGGCAAAGCATGGTCCCAACCACGGTTCCACAGGGGATCCGTGCAGAGGACCAAACCTCCCAATGGATATTCGACAATAGCGTGCCTCCAGTAGATGATTCATTGGGGGGTTTGTCGATGCCAGCTGTGGATGACTGGCTTGCACTGCCGTTTGATCCAAGTATGGCTCCATTCGGCTTCGCCACTGACGACCCCGAGATGGCTGAGCCAGAAGATAGGTCGTGGGATTTCTTATGGAGCTTACCGAACGTATAATCTTTAATTACATTACTACTTTAATGTAATTCCACTTAGGGCAACCCTTATTTGGCCATTAAGTTCTGGACTAGGTTGCTTGTTGGAGAGTTTATCAGGAACGGACATAACATGAAATGACTAAAACCGCCGAGCGATTACTATTCAGTAATTGTAAGTTTGCCTTAGCGTCAGTGGGCTTTCGATTACACAACATTGATCCTACTTATTTAGGTAAATGCACTAGAATCTTGATGATTTAAGCAGATATCATCGTGTTGACAAATGCATGCGTTTTTTCGATGGTGCGAGAAGTCCCGACAGGTAGGAGGCTATCGCATCTCCCAAAGACAACATACTGGTCTTATGCTACAGCTGGACGGGTATATATAACGACTGTTGCACTTGAGAAGCAAATAAAAATAGCAGAAACAAACAATTTATTTCTATAACCATAACTCACTGCCTCAACGATCGTCCAATCAAACCCGCCATGTCTTCTCCATCTACAGTCCTCATCACTGGTGGAAACCGTGGAATCGGCCGAGGCCTCGTCAAGACATTCCTTGCCCGACCATCGCTCACCGTCATTGTTGGCGTCCGCGATCCCTCCCACCCAACATCCAAAGGTCTCCAGGATCTCCCAGTAGGCAATGGTTCAAAGCTCATCACCGTCAAGCTTGACTCCAGCGTCCCTTCCGACGCTACCACGGCCGTTGCTACGCTCAAGGCCGAACACGACATTGACGCCCTTGACATTGTCATCGCCAATGCCGGAATCGCCACCGATGGCGGTCTAGTTCGTGACACCACTGTGGACAACATCAAGAAGCACTTTGAGGTCAACACCATTGGCCCTATTATTCTCTTTCAAGCCGTCGCAGATCTACTTCAGGCCAGCAAGACTGGAAGTCCCCTCTTCGTTGCTATTTCAACCCTCCTCGGCTCAATGGGCTCTATGGAAAGCTTGGTGGCACTGCCTTCTATATACAGCCCTTATGGTGGCAGTAAGGCTGCTCTGAACTGGTTCATCCGGCGCCTTCACTTCGAAGAGTCTTGGCTCACTAGCTTCGTCATCCACCCTGGCCTGGTGGAGACCGAAATGGCTGCCGCTGCTTTCGGCAATGGTTCCACGAAAGAGCTATCCATGTATGGAGCCATCAGTATCGAGACCAGTGTTACGGGGTTGGTCGACGTTATTGATAAAGCAAGTAAGGAACTCAGTGGAACCTTTCAGAACTACGACGGTACGGCAATCGCTTGGTAGGCCATACTTTGAACCTATCCACTAGGGCCGATGCTGTAGCAATGCAAGGAAACGTCAGTGGTCCAGAGTTAGCCTCCTCTCACATGTCAATTACTAAATTAGCTTTTCCAAATGGACTTCTCTTTAATATTTCCCATCTCGTAATTACTATACCCGCCCCTATAACAAGCAAGTTGACATCCTAATAAGGCACCCAGCCATGGCATCAGCACCTCCTGGGTGGTGCAGAATCCAATTGGTAGCTCAAAAGCAGTCAGGATAATGGCTTTCAGGGATGTCTATAGGTTGTAACCACTGATTGATCAGCTGCAGGTTGGTATTATTAAACGGCCCAAAGGCTTGTAGGCCGCCATATGCCTCTGTGCTGGGCACACTGATCCCAGGCAAGTGAAGGTTCTTTGGTTGGTCATAGCCGTCTTCACTTGTGGCGTTGCTTCTTCTTATGTTTACTGATCAGTGGCGCCTATGTCCCACCACGAAAGATCGCCATTACATAACACCCCCGTCTTTCAAGAAACCCTCCGATAGAGCTGCTCTGAGAGCCCCACATGACTTACAGTGAAAGCACGGTGGTGCAGCCTCTCGGTTCAGGTCTCGCGCGTTTCCAGAGAACCTTGAAGTTGCTGCTTTTGCTTTTCACATCTGAGTTCTTGCTCAAATACTGCTCGCCGAGGGCAAGGGAGTGGCACCGTGCGGTGGCAAGTTGGTCTACATGCTGGCTTGGGTTTCAGTTGTGCTGTGAAATGGTTATGGGACTTCAGAATGAGCTATATCAACAAGGGACTTGTCTCTAAACTAATTAATAATCGACTTCTTGGTTCTCCGGGCTGAAAGCCAGCAGCCCTCTTCTCTCTCAAGGCACAGAAGGCAGATATGCATGCTGCAAGCGACCATATTGATGCTCAATTCGGATTGGCTTACTCACTGTCTCCGATTATGCTCTCATGATTACTGATCAAACAACAAGATGCAGGCCCTCGTTTTCTTTATTTCATCCCTCTCCACATCAACCATTACATTTCTAAAATACACGATTTTTGCGTTCTGCATATACCGGGCTCTCTAGTATTCTTACAAAGCAACATTCAACCTAGGACACAACATGTATCCTATAGCAAGCACAGCAGCCGATAAGGAGCTGCTACTTGAAAAGACCGGAAGCCAACCGCTCACCGAGGGCTCCCGAAAGTCTCTAGCAAATTCGGTCCTGGGGTTCTTAATGAGCTGGCCACCGCTTGTTCCGTATTAGACTGGTAAGATGCACCTGACTGCATACACCGGATTCTGACTGATCAGCTTCTCTTATAGCAACATAGCCTTCTTGATTGTTATTCTAGAAGTATTCATGGTTCTTCTTAATGTTTGCCAGGCAATGGTGTGGGTAGCTTCGTGTCCCGCGATGCTATGATAAGTTTGAAGTATTTAGAGTGGCTTCAGGCCCCATATGTAAAAGTGAATAATACAGATGAACCTATCGTGGTGGTTTCCTCCTTGCCCTCTAGTGCCAGAAGGGGACCTTCTTGCTGAGAAGCCATTTATTCCTTGAACTCTCTTCAGTGGTGAACGGCACCTAATACGAAAAGATACTTCCTTAAATCGTGGTCTTGAATTAGTTTCACTCTAGCTATTCGATGTATTAAAACGTGCTACCTTAAGGTGATAGATTCTATTTGTGCTCTTTCCTTCTGGCATAACTCGATAACCTGTCCATCCATAAGTCCTTCAACATATGATTCTCCCACAAATGAGAAATGTTCACCCGTACGTCTCAGAATATATAAAACCTCGCCACCAAGTAGCACTGTGACGTCGTCACCGGGACGTGAATCTGACGGACCAAGTCCCATTCGCCCGTCTTGAGTGATTATGAAACTTCTATTGAAGCCAAAGTTGCGAGCGAGTGCAGCATATTCTGCTGGATTCCCGCCTGATAAAGTACTGTTTAATGCGTCTACTAGCTGTGCAATCACGTTGCTGAAAGGTTGAGGATCAGAGATCTCTTGTATGAGATCCAAAAGATACCTAGATCCATCTGCGACTGTCTGGTCCCATAGTCGTCCATTTAGGCGGTGCTGGTCTGCAGTGGTAGTTCTTATAAAGTTGTTCAACCACTCTGTGACGTTTTGTGGCGTTAAAAGCAACATTGCAGCCTCCAGGATGCGCACCATAGTAGATGCAAAGCCCTCCGCAAATTCTTCCTTGGAAACACATGTTGCATTATAGCAGACGGCCCGTTCAATAGTGTCAACTCTTGCACCGTCAAGCTGAAGTGTTGAGTCGTCTGATGACTTGTGCAGCTTCGCCCTTTTCCCCGAGGAGGCATTGTAATTCGCTGGAAAGCCCAACCTGGCAGGCTGAGACTTGTCTGAAGAGTGTATCCAAGAGAGGCTGACACGAATCCTCTTATTGTGTTGGTTGAAATCACTCCAATCAGGACACCACGTTGGCAAGGCTGGCAGTTCGTGTCGTCGAGCTTTTCTGGTAAGACTCCCTGTTGTCCCACGTGTTCGTGTAAAGAAAGAAAGTGATCCGTTCCGCTCGAGAAGGCACCGACTGACCCTACAGTATGCCTGCTCGGCAGTGATAGTGTAGTCGGGCTTGAGTCCTTCTGGTGTCTGGAGCAGGTCTTCACACTCTGACGCCAGGCCGAATAAACTATAGACCTTATCTCTCTGATCTGTAGCGTGGAATTTGATTTGTGTGATAGACATTAGTGCATCCAGAGGCCATCTGACTGTAGATTGTCGCAAAAGGCGAATCGCATCTATATTGAGGATTTGCTGGGGGATTTGAGGATGCCTTGCGTAGCCCTTTCGACGTAGCCATGAGGCACACCAAGCGAGACTTTCCCACGATCTCAGATGCTCGCCGTGGATGATGATTGGGTCTAAGGCAGAGAGGGTCACCTCTTGGACTACCCAGATTCTTGAGAACCACCTGAGTTCCAGTAGCATCCGGAAGCTACTCCATACCGGTTGGTTCCAGCTAGGTAGTCCACACTTGATGTGGTATTCGTCTGAGTAGATATGACCTGCGACGTCATCGATTGACTGGCTAGTGGGATGATGAGCTCGAAATATGCTGTAGATATTTCCGACCAAACCCCACACCTCAAACGATGATGTAAAAGCTGGCCCGAGCCAGATCAGGGTCTTGACAGCCTTGGAGTAAATACTACACATAAGCTGGACTTGCTCAGACCGCTCCTTAGGATCATCCAAATTGATGCAGATGTTGTCAATCCATATATAGTCAAGAGGAGGTTCACAGCTCTCAGGGTCTGCTGCAATCATGCGAAGCCTGTGAATCCCGACGGCAAGGTCATTGCACAGGGTGAGCTTGTTACGTCCTAAAACAATATCGGAGCCAGTAGTCTCCTGGCCCCAGGAGTGGCTGAGAGCGTAGTAGGGCGGTGCCTCGTCCAATCTCACTTGCTCAAGCGTCCCAACGCTGATGTCTGTTGGTTGGGGATTGAGCCGAAAGAGCCTAATACTTGTAGGCGCTAATTGCTTATACAGGCCCTTTCGTTGGGGATTCATGTTGGCAGGAATAGCGCGAAAAAGCGGATGCTGCCTCGTTTACAATAAGGTGCTGATATCGTAGCTAAACTATTTCAGCGAAAAGGAATCGCGGGGTTACTTGTGGGTTCTGCGAGAGGGACTGCAGAGCCTCCCTTTGTCAGCTTGGGACTTCTAGCCCACTTGACCTACTTAACCGCCGTGGATGCATGCTGATGAGTGACACAAACATGTCTCATTGGTGGCCAGCTCCGACCTTCCTGTTTTGGCACCAGTTGCTGCTTATTGCAACAGCCAGGCAGCCTGATATTAGAACTCGAGGGCCTTGGTTGGCCTCAAAACGCCTCCTGCTTGCACCCTCTTGAGACTGCTACGCATTGGCTCTATTGGCTTTCTTTTCAGCTCCGACGCCACGCATAAAGCGCCAAGACATTTCTCTTATCGTTTGACCCTACAGCCTGATTTACTGTATTTGTGGATTTTTATTTTGCGCCTCCTCTTTCACCTATTTATACCATAACCAATCATTCCACAGCCTGGTTTGCTAAATTTAGAAATGCAAGTAATGTGACCTGCGATTGTGCAACACACAAGCCTGCCCATCGTGTGTGAGAGCTCCAGGCAGCAAGGGTACTATCAGGTACCTCAATCGCTTAGCCTAACCTCCGCGCAATATCTTGGTTCTAGGTATAGCCATGTACTCTTCTCAAAGACTTGAGAATGGATGTACGAAGGCCAAGTTGCTTTGGAGTGGAGGGGACAAATGCTCAGTGCAATATACAGTTTGTATTGTGTCTGCATGCTGTCCCCTCCTCATATACCAGACATCATTATAAGCGGAGGTTTCCCCTGGTGCTCTTATCACTTTTTGGTTCGCTTTATCCTGCAAATATCTTACTCCCAATACACACAATGGGGGGTTTCAAAGACTTTATCAACAAGCTCGCTCCAAAGGACGCTGCCTATAGTCATGAACAGCCGTTGCATTCGCAGCGAGCACAACAGCCAACTACCAATGTCTTGCCTTCACACGTTCGATCGCCTTCAGAGAGACCTGGCGCTGTCGCTAGCAGCCAGTCTCAAACACAACAGTCGGGTAGCAACACCTCTGAGAAAGCCACTATGGCGTCAATAAACCCTACCATGGGAGGTAACAGTAGGCTGCAGTATTCTGACATACAGGTGCCTGCAAAAAGTCCTATTATGGGGCGTAATGAGTTTGGCCCATCTCTGGAAGACCGCCAGGAGGAAGCGATACTCAAGTGGATCAACTCCAGGAAGCCCGTCACTGGAGAACCAGAACGAGTCCTTGGCTTGGTACAACAGTTCCCAGACCCTGATGATAAGGTGGCAACCGCTGATGCCGAAGTCGAGTATGTTTCATTCCTAAAGCTTGCTAGGACGGTCACTGATAGTCAGGAAAGCATCATTGCCCTGCATGGACTTATTGCTCGTTCTCCCGACACGTGGGTTGCCTTTAAGGACGGAAAGGATCCTGATTCGGGCAGGAGAGTCTGGCTTAAAGATGTCGAGTTGCTACCAAGCGTCATACCGAATGCTCGAATCCTATGCTACGACTGGCTGTCCAACTACCGCCACGATGCTTCCCAAAAGCGATTCGACGACCATGCTGCTACCCTGCTTAAAGTTCTGAATGATGACCGGGACATGAATGTACGTTGTCTCTTTTACTTGGTATTCTAAAAATGCTAAATATGAACAGGAAAGGCAAAACCGACCTATCATCTTTGTTGCTTCCTGCTTCGGTGGGTTGCTTCTTGCTAATGTAAGAATCTGTCGCATTCTCGCGGCCTCGAAGCTTGCAAGCGTGTGGACATGACTAATAATATACTAACATGCAGGCCCTCCTCAGAGCTGAAGATTCCTACCGACAGGATTCGGCGCGCAATCGGCGTCTTCTCAACCTCACCGTTGGTGCAGTATTCCTTGGAACTCCCTTTAAAGGAAGCTGGGAGACAGGCTACGCCAGCCACAGTCTATGGTACAAGATTGCCTTGCTAGAAGGAGATAATTGCTCGCCTGAGCTCATTCAGTATCTGAGGTCCGACAGACGAAGTGACAACAAAGGCCAGCCAAGTCCACTCACTAGCATGATCGAGAGGTTTGCCGAACTTACAAATGATGGAAAGTACAAGTTCCCTATAATGTGCTTTTTTGAGGAACTTCCTGCGAGTTTTGGAGCAATAGTTCGGGATATCCCGGATGACGTCCTCGAACTATTTGGAATAGATAAAAATGGGAAGGGTGTAGTAAGTCCAAAACCTTTACCTCTCACTTCTGGAATAACTAGTTGATAAAGGATTCAAGACCGTCCCCGAGGATTATGCAACCCTCGATGGCGTTCCAAAGCTAGGCCTTCCAGTCAGGCACAATTTGCTGCATAGGCACTACCATCCAGATGACATGGGCTTTATACAGATATCAAGATGTCTGAAAGGGTATGTGGAAAATGCCTTCTCTACGTTGCGTCTGAAGGGTAAGCGATATTCTATACTTGCGCCATGACCTTTAGATCTAAGGCGATTCCAGATCACTTTCAGTATGACCTTAGCATTGGCCATGCCCAGAGAATGGCAGACTCGCTCCAGATTGATGATTCAATGTCTATCAAGAAGCAAAATGACACTCTGGCCATGAGAGAGCCCGAAACGGGCGATTGGTTACTGGTCTCGGATGAATTCCGAACCTTTAAGAGAAAGTCATCTCAGACCCTATTTTGCCCAGGTATTTCTGGCGCAGGCAAGACGGTCCTTACATCGGCAGTTATTGAGCACCTAGCCACAACAGTTTGCAACAGAAGTGGAAATCCTATGCTAGCATATGTGTATTGCAGCTTTGACTTGCAAGCGAATCAAACTGCAGAACTTCTTCTCCGCGCTTTGCTGAAGCAAATGATACAATCTTGCTCAGAGGTCCCCGAAGGCGTCAGAACTCTTTTTGGGGGTAGGCTGCAGACCGCAAAGAGGCCGCCTAACCTGTCAGAGACACTTTGGGCCATGCAGGAGATAGCTGCGCGATCAAAGCTGTTTATTGTGGTTGACGCCCTGGATGAGCTGCGTCCTAGCGAGGCGTGGAGGTTCATGGAGAAGGTTTTTGAACTCCAGACACGTTCCGACGTGAGAATCTTCGCGACTTCACAATTCGTGCCCGAAATCGAGAGGATGTTTGGGCAAGCTCCTAAGCTGCGCATCCGTGCTCATGAACGAGATATTGCTCGCTACGTTGAGGGAAATCTAGGCCAGGTCTCTAGGTTCCTCCACGATCAGAGCCCGCAACTTAAGGCCAGTATTGTTGATGCTATTACTATTGCCTCTGATGGGATGTGAGTCTACGAAGCTTCTACTTCTAAGTTCCAATTTTACCGGCAATAGGTCGGCTAACATGTTCATAATAGGTTTCTTCTAGCACGACTTTACCTCTACTCACTTGAGGATAAGAGAAGAGTGGACGACGTTAAAGCCGCTCTGAGAGAATTTGATATCAAGGCGAGGAAGGGAGGCAGCATTGGTCCTTCGGACGCCTTGAATGACGCATACTCAAAGTCCTTAGAGAGGATAAACCGCCAGAAGCCAGGTCTGCGCAGTCTCGCCAAAAGGGTACTGACTTGGTTGACATTCGCTCAAGAGCCCCTCGACATAGCTGAGCTAAAACACGCCATCGTCTTTGAAGAAGACCCACGCACTACGGGTATCGATTTCGAAAGAATGTACCCCATATCTGAGTTAGTCGGTGTTTGTGCTGGCCTAGTCTCCGTGGAGGCGGAAAGCGGTCATGTTGTCCTGCTCCACTGGACAGCCAAGAGATATTTTGAGACGTACCTCGATGAGGTCGACAAGCAGGGAACCGATAGTCCAGCCGCCAATACGAGCAAAGCTGAGCAGATCAAACTCAACACCCATAGAAGGCTGGCCATGGTTTGCCTCAGCTGCGTAAACTCGGACGTGTTCCAGTCCGGGCCCCTACCACGTATACAGGAGCTAGCACAAAGGCTTTTTGTGTATCCACTATATGGCTACGCTAGCAAGAACTGGGGACGTCACGTCCGCATCATCTTGCATGTCCTAGATTCCGAGACCAGGAGTCTGATCACGAGTTTCCTCAAAGACCAAGCAAAGACAGCCGCCTCGAGCCAAGCTCAGCTTTACTCTATCTCAAGCCAATCCGTTCTCTCGATAGCATGGCTTCCAGAGCCCAAGGAGTCTTTGTCATGGGGTCCTGAGTTTGGACTTGGGCTTCCAAAGCAACGCTTCAATCTGCTAAATCGCGCCCCGTCAGGACTAGCCATACACGTTGCCTCGTCCTTCGGGCTTACTCCCTTTGTTAAATTGCTACTCGATAGCAAGCACCCGCCAGATTATGTGGATGGGGCCGGTATGACGCCTCTCTCCTATGCTGCTTCCATTGGCGAAGGTGAACTCATTACGCTACTCTTAAAAGGAAAGTATCGCGTCAATCCTACTCACAAGAGTCCAAACGGTTTTACCCCACTTTGCTGGGCGGCCAGTAAAGGGCATAAGCATGCCGTTGGGATCCTACTTCAGGTTGATACTTTGAAAGAAAGTAGGACAAAAGCATTGGAACTTGCAAGAGATAGAGGTTATAAACATATAGTACATCTACTAAAGTAAAGACTTAGTATATAAAGTCTGGCAAGAAATTACTTTACTAAGGTAGTTAAGTAAGCTAGAAATAAGGATAGTATTCTTTAAGTTCTTTATAATAATTCAAGCTCTATATTAAGGTCTGGTGTTTTCATGCTCCCTGAGGACTCTATTAACACAGGGTATTCCTTACCAATCTTGTATATCGCCCCTGATACGACAATGTTTCATGTTGCGGGGTAAGATATCTTGAGGCTCTTTGCAGGGGTGCAATTGGATTTGGCCCCCAAGTTGGGGGCCGTAGGCAGAAAACAGGATAACCTTGCGAGATTCTGCCTGGCATGGTTCTCTCCTTTCATCTTTTATTTCTTTTTAACTTTGACGGATCAACCATCGCGACATGGGATCTAGTTCGGAGTTTCCGTAGACTAAACCAAGATTTGTCTTGTTCCCGGGTCCGCACTTGTAATCGACAAAATCAACTATTTACGGCGACGATTGATAGCCTTGCCAGAACCCCACATACACCGCAACATGGCGGTCCATAAGCTGACACCCGTCCTCATGACGGGAAGTCTATTCTTGGGTCTAATCCTCGCCATCGGTCATCATCTCTACTACCATTATCTCGACGGGAGGATCATCAAGAGTCAAAACCAACAGGAGTGGTTTCTACGTGTCGGCACTGGTATCGCGTTCCTCGCAAGAGCCTTGTTGTCAGCAGCTGTCGGGTTCGCATACACGCAAATACTATGGCGAACACTACGATCCAAGTCCGTCACTATCGAGGGCGTCAACTCGCTTTTTGGCGTCTTGCATAATGCTTGGGACTTTACTACCTGGGAGCTCTGGACGGCTGCGCCGGCGCTTGCTGTAGTAGCCATAATAGCTTGGTAGGCAGGAAGCTCGAGCTATTTGCAGTTTACTGACATTCTCTGATAGGGCACTCCCGTTGATCGCAGTTATTACTCCAGCTACCCTGACAGTCCAGGTTTCTGACCGTCCAAACATCACCGTTGTCGACGCTCCCATTCCACTGCTTGACTACAACAACATGCTCAACTTTGCTCAATTCACCGGAGTAGGTGGAGTAGGATATTACGCTCCCTCGAGCTACGTCTCAAGGGTGCTCTTATCAGTAGCGTCTCTAGGCTCTATCCTGACTTTCCCAGCACCCTTTCCCAATTCCTCATATTCTGTCAACTTTCACGGCCCTTCAATTTCATGCGGTACACCTCGCAACGCCACCTTTGCAAAGCTTCTGGCTGAGGCTGTCAAGAACGAGACATGTTGCGGGAACTCCGCCGGATACGTTGGATTCGTTCCAAGCACCAACACGGTGAACAGCACTGAGGAGGGCTACGCCTTGGCTGGTTTGCGGGGTGCAATGAATTACTCTCTCATCTCATCGCAATCAACCATTGATGAGACGGCCAACTCCATCAACGCGTCTAGGCTCTTCGTGGTGGTACCCGATATACGTGCGTCCAACACGACCATAAGTTATATCATGGCAAACAAGTCAATCGAATGCGCGCTCTACAACTCGTCATACGCCGTCAACTTTACATTCGACAACGGTCAGCAGAATATTAGCTACAAGTCCAAACGACTAAACGGAGTAAGGTCCAGTGACGCCGGTCTCAACGAGGATAACGACTCGGACCGGTTCAATGCTGCTGTCGCTTACATCGCGCTCATGGACTCCTTGGGTAAGCTACTACTTGGAAATCTTGGGATTTCTCACTACGGTGTGATGCAACCTATCCAGACACAGATCATGAGCTCTGTTCTCATGGATGCCAAAGAAATGCAGGTTCTTGGTGGTGTAAATGCGGTAACAGACCGGCCGGAAGTACCTGATTCTGTGATTGGGAATATCTCTATGGCGGATGCATTGGAGCAGTTGTTTAAGAATGCGACGATAAGCCTCTTTAGCAACTCAAGGTTACTGTAAGTGCATTCGTGTAGTCTTTGTGATCAGAGCTATGTTAAAACTTACAATAGGCAAAATGATACTGCGGCATCTCATGGTAATATTACCTACCTCACCACGCAAATCGCCTTCTCTTATGAGCCTCGCAACCTCTTCATCGCCTACGGTCTAGGCCTGTTAGCTTCTCTAATTATTGTGATCATCGGACTGCTATGCATCAAGTCAGCATCGGCATCCTATGCTGCTACTTTCTCAACCATTCTGCGGACTACACGCAACCCCGATATCGATACTATCGTCCCTGTAGCAGAAACATCTGGTGCAGAACCTCTGTCGAAACAACTTGGCGATACTCGTCTAGTACTGCAGAGACAGGGGCGCAGGCTGGAGGGGATGGGTGAGGATATGGTAACTCTCTTTGCCGTGGATTCGATGCCGGATGAGAAGAGTAGGCCGAAAGACTCTCCTTATGATTCGTCGCATCATGGGTATAGAGGCCAGCAATACTCAGACGCAAATATTGAACTTCTGAGCCAAGCCGAGGATGCGATAACAGATTCAAGAGCTGGAAATGGTGGCAGCCGGATGTACCCTCGTGGAAATTGAGTAGAAGGAATAACAAACAGGGTCATAAAGTCAAAGGTACAGACAGAACAGAAAGCGGATAGAAACTACAGAGCAATATTAATTATGTAGAAATTCATGTCAGTCATTAAATTGCAGCGCTTGCAAGCTGATTTACAAAAACCCTTGGTTAAAATCTTGGTTATAACCTTGGTTGAACCCAATCCCATCAGACAGCAATCCCATCTCTTGGGCAAAATACAAAGCTTGGTCATTCTGAGCCCAACTCACTGCCCCTTGAAGACGCTGTAGTAGATCCTCCGTTGTCTCCATGCCCATTACCGACTCGCTGAACTGTGATTGTGACTGCTCAGACACGGGTGAGGGCTCTTCCGTACTCTCTGACTGAGTCTTTCGCGCTCGTTCCGCGACTTCGTAGACTACAGGTGATTGGGGTCCAATGTCTATGCCCATCTGCATGGCAAACCCCACAGAGGGATCATCTTCCATCCATCGCGAAAAGCTTTTCGCGTATGTTGCCGGGGAGAGCGGTCGAGGGAGGGTTATTTGCTGTGTCATCGGCATTGGCGCGAATTGCGGTTGTCCTAATAGCATGGGCATCAAAGACCTATTTCTGTTGAAGAAGCGTCTTAGAGCAGCTGGGAAGTCACTATCTTGAGCCAGTCGATCTTGGCTAAGACACACGTCGATGGTCAAAGCCAGTCTGAGATATTGCGTTGGACTTCGGGCCAGGACATCAGCGTGATCGTTGGTGAGCATCATCTGTGAAGGTTCCTCACGATCACTAGACTCCATAAAATATCGAATCGTCTTGGAAATAGAATGAACACCGTCGTACTTGGGATGTAGCTCTCTGAAGACTTGTATCAAGACGTTGAGTCGCGATTGCTTGGAAGCAACTTCCGGACGGGCCCATATCTCAGTTGCGGAAGAGGCAGTGGACATCTTCATGTCGACCATGTGCATCGCTAGAGGAAGAGCTGTGCATGCTACAGCGCTGCTCGGTAGCCAGCGGGTGAGTCGGTGGGGATGTAGTCGGGCGAAGCATTCTGCTATGCTTTTTGTGGCGTTTCGGAGATCTCTTCGGTTGTTCTTAAGGAATTGGGTTTCGTGTGATGCGGTGGGGGTTTGGTTGACGAGGCCTAGGATTAGACCGAGATGGAGTTCGTAGTTGCAGAGAGCGACTTGGCTGGCGCTGGGGAGATGTCAGTGACTGAGTTGAAGCAGGGGTAGGTTAGCTTACTGGAAGTAGATCCAGACTAGGTTGGTGAACAATACTGCGGAGTCCTCATATCCTCCTGAACTTAATGTCAAATCTTGGATGGCGAGTGGTGGTCTTGTAGCCACTGCCCAGTTCTTCAGTGACCTTTTGTGTTCCTGCACTTGCGCATACGCTGTTGAATGTGCCTCCGCGTCTAATATTGGCAATGTCTCGGTAGGATATACTAGACCCAGGACGTCTGTGAGTGTGACACAAAGTTCTGTGAGACGCTCTAATGTGAGGATGAGCTTGTGCTTTGTGGCAATGTTGTAGACCCGCGATGACTCGAGTTCATCAACAAGATCATCGTAACATAATGGAGAGCAGTTCGCAAAGTCGAAATGGGCACTTGTGATCTGGATATTCCTTCGAACGCAGAGGGGCATGATTCGGTCGCGGATAATACAGCACCACCAAATACGCTTCAGTATATTCCGTCGCTTGACATCTTGTTGTGATATGTGTAGTCCATAAGAGGGCGAGTCGTAACTATCGGCGTCGCATGACTTGGCGTGTTTGATTGCGATTCGGAGCCATCTACTGTTTGCCTTGCCAGGCCCAGAGCGGAAAGTTGGGCACCAGTAGGTCAAGAGGAGGGCAGACTGTGCGATGGAGATGGGATCGGGATCGGTCGAGAAGTCGTATAGAAGCTGCATTAATGTCAGAAACGCTTCACTAGCAATACCACATGTTATTTACCTTGGCCTTGGTATAAAAAGCCTCCTTGGCTTCAAGGATAGTGGCGAATCCCAACGTGCGGAGACTCTCTTTAGACACAAACTTTATTCGTTAGAACAACCCAACAATGAAAGTGGTGATGTCAACGTACAGTGCACGAAGCAAACATCATCGATTGCAACAGAAGCATCGAAACAGGCGTCCCAGTCGTCGTAGAATTAGGCGTAGGATCATACGCATCCCAGAAGTCGGCTTCGTTGATAAGAGGCAATAATGGATGGATGTAGAGGAAGTAATGTCGGATGAATTCGTCGAGGATCGGCTTGGACGGGACGCGTAGACAGCCTTGGGCGTTGAGGTGATGGAAATCGCAGTCGCGAATGTTGAGGGTTCGGAGGAAGGGCATTGACGAGTATAGAGCTTTGAGTTCCGATCGTACGGGTTCGCTTGGCTCTTCGATGATTGAGGGCGTGTATGGTGGGATCTCTCTAATCTCCTCGATGACATCTTCGGTGGTGTTTGTCGTGGGCGACTCCAGGTCAACCCGCTCTTGATGCTCGACCGACGTCTTGTATTCACTTTCCTCTAGTGTATGTAGCACGGCAGTCGCATCGTCGACAGGACTCGTTGGGTTATCGTCGTTCGAAGATGTCGTAGACGCAGCTGCCGTGACGGCTTCACAGTCTCGAATAAGGACGTCATTATCGGAGATGACGGAGGCGCCACGATGAGGAATAGGACTATAACACGTCAGTAGAGTAAAAGTCTCGATGACATGAACAACATACAAAGCATCAGCACGACGAGCAACGACGCATTCACAGCCATCAAGTCGACAGTTGGTACAAGGCGTCGAGGTGCGGGTGACATCACACCGGACCTTTCGCTTGCGACATTTAAGACACGCCTTTGTCGCGCGCTTCCTCGAGACAGGCTTCTTGGCGAAGCGAATCGGTTGCTGAGTGTTGTTCATCCTGGTCAAACGCGCGAAATGGTACCCGAGGTTGAAGAGGAGGATCAGGCAGGAAAACGGAGGAGAATGAACCCCAGATTTACCCCAAACTTTCACTGTTCTCTGCTGAGTGAAAGACTGCCCCCTGCTAGGAGCTAAGGGGCTGGACTGGACCCATGTGGGACGAGTGGTAGAGGACCTCGGAAATCTCGGCTAGAGTGGTTTGTGCCCCACGGGGAAGCGTTACTTTTTCTTTCGACGCGATGAGATTAGAAATCAGAATGAGAGTTACTGATGTTTGTACTATTCAGAGCTTCTGATGTTTCTTTTCTGAGCTGGCTTTGGAGTGTAGAATGGTTCTTGTTGCAGTCTAAATTGCACTAACAGACATCTGACAATGGTCCAGGTGGCGAATGGCATATTCCGGCTAAATGACCTGAAAGAACAACTGAATGCGGACGGACATCTTTTAAGAATAAGGCTAGGGGCCTAGGGAGCCTGCTGAAGACTGAAGACTCCGCAAAAAATTGATGGCTCGCTTATCTTGCACGATGTTGTGTGTGTTTATACATCGTATGACAATCCATGACTCAGAACCCTGAAGTGACGATTTTGTGAAGCGTTGCCAATTCTTAACAACATCGTATGCAAGCTGATCCACTCCAAACTCACACGCGCTGTTGAAATAATGTGGTAAACATAATTCAAGACTTAAACTCCTCCTTGACCCGATATAGCAGCCCCTTTGCAGGGCGAATCTCCCTTCAGTGTCAATTAATTAAGGACCTCTAGGTTCTAGGGTAACCAGGGGTCGCCCTACGTCATGAATCTAAGCAAGGGCGACAGTTTGCGTAACGTTGTCTTCAGCCACTCTCTCACATAAACTCCGGTCGGACTCCTCGGACACCACAAGCTTAAATACTTTTCTCCCTAATGAATCTCGAATGCGAACAGTTTGCGCGTGACTAGCCCAACAGAGCCCAAGCTTGCAGAACCATGCCACGTTTACTGCTGCTATTTTTATCTCGTGTTAGCGGAGCGTGGCTGTGCGACCACTCAACGGCTCGTTCCAGACGTAATTCGGCACGAGCCACAAAAAACGAATGTCACGATACCGTCAATTAACCCTTGTAGCTCGTAGGTGTCGCCGAGTCTACCATTAGGCTCTGCGCAATACGAGCACGTCACATCGCAACAGTTGCCGGAATGTAAATGGGGCTTTTTGTGTCTAATTACAGTAGCCTTTCCCTCGTCCTTTCAAGGGGTTGCTCCCTTGATCATGTTATTATTGTCTCAGTATAATTTCAACTAAACGACCCCATTCTTTTCTTTCTTCATATTTACTCTTTTATCCTCTAGCTAGAACGTCACTATTTGTTTTATGAATTTACGATCGTGCTAGTATATACCACAAGCAAAATGGTAAAGAGGTTCGATGGCCTGGAGTTTTGGGAGCAACGGTGTAGAGCTCTCCAGCTGTCGCAAACGCCCGCTACCAACTCACCTACCGACAGCGAACCATCCCTGTCGTTCGAGAGCCCAGAAATACCCAGCGCCGAGCCAGCATCACCGGCTCTGTCGTTAATAAAATGGCCGACGACTGCGAAGCCGTTCGAAAGCATTGATGATTCCGAACCTGTTTTTATTCAGACTGTTTCTGCGGTCCACAATGTCCGCAACTCCATGTCCTTTTCGCCCTCATTGGACCAACATAGCCAATCTGCATGCGTGCTACGGCCAAGCAGCTTTGAAGGGAAGGAGGAGTTCCTCACTGTTATTAGCAGAGGCGGATCAGACATAAAACGCGACAGGAGCATGGATGAGAGGAAGTCACCGTCAGCTGGCTCAAATATTACACAACTCAGAAGAAGATCACCACTACGACTCCAAACAACCAATTTGTCCGCAATGGCACAGCATCAACAAAGATACTCAATGATGCCAAATCTTCCGGCACCAAGTACCAACAATTCACCACTTTATTGCAGACACACATTGAGTGCGTCAGCAGATTGCAACAAGTGCATCACCCAACAAACAGACGAAGCATTCGAAGCTCTCACAAACGCCCTAAACAACAAACACCAAGACGAAACAAAACGCCTAACAATCATCCGACCGACAATAGACTACCGCATGCCATCGCTCAAGGCACCAAAACCAATTCGACCAAAGATGATACGCAAGAAGACCCAGCAGTGGACAGAGACACAAGAAGACCTTGATAGCTCCACAGCGAGCTCTTTGTCAAGTCCGATGAGTCCAATGATGGCAATCCAGATCTCGTTGGATGGGAAGGAGCTTGATAAGTCTCAAATTCCCCCGATGGGATGTAATCTGGATCATGACCTGGACGACTTTTTGAAGTGGGAGGCACGGAATGTATGTGCCTATGGATATGGGACAAATGGATATACCTTTTCGACATAGATTAGGAAACGATTTAATGATGGGAGGATGATACGCGGTTAAGTTGCTGGGCATCCTATGACTAGAATATTCCCTAATAATGCCCTCGTAATTGATACATTCGGCTACTCAGAAGTAGGCGAGATCATTTCACAAGACTCCTCATCTTATCAGTGCACATCACATAAAGAGTTTCATATATCTATTAGCGTTTGTAAGAAATTATACTCAGCTCCAGATTTCATCAATGATCATAACGTTACCCTATTAATGTACGGCGGAGGATGGACTAGTTGGATAGAATTGAAGACCCATTATGTCGGCTATAATATACAAACTGGGCATAACCCCAATGATTCCATCCAATGACATTTGAGAACGCTCTTCGGACCAAAGGACGCAACAGTCAACACCCAGTCTAGTCAAGGCGTAATTGGTGACTTGACGCTCTAGACGCTGTGCCTGGATTAATTACTGGCCGGATTTCTTTCCAATTACGTGCTTTTTACCTTAATTCGACCTTGCTTGCTGAGTAATGACGATATCATCAAGTTGGACCATTGCTGCAGGTGAGGGGTCGTCTCAATGACCTAACCACTATATAAAGACCACTCATCTGGTGTACAATACCAATTATTCAATACATCATCATTGACAAAATGGCCTCAGCAACTTCATTCCGTGACCTCGTTGGCATCCCCGCCTCTACGGCTAGCCCCTCCGACAGCGTTCTCATCATCATCGATGCGCAGAATGAGTACGCTGAGGGCCAGCTCAAAGTCACCAACGCTGCTGAGTCGCGCAAAGTCATCGCTGGACTTTTGGAGAAATACAGAGTTGCGAATGGAAGCATCGTGCACGTTGTTCATGATACACCAGACGGCGCGCCGGTTTTCACCCCGGGTACTAAGCTCGCTGAGGAGTTTGACGAGTTGAAGCCCAAGGACGGCGAGGCTGTTATCCACAAGAACTTCCCCGGTTCTTTCACCAAGACGGATCTGCAGAGTGTTTTGGATAAGACTGGGAAGAAGAAGGTCGTTCTCACGGGTTACATGGTAAGTCATTGAGCCACAAAGCTGAGACGTTAACTAATCACGTGAAAGGCCCATGTCTGCGTCTCGACTACCGCGCGTCAAGCAGATGAACTCGGCTACGACGTCATCATCCCCGAAGACGCCGTCGGCGATCGCGACATTCCCGGCGTCGACGCCTCACAGCTCGTCAAGGTGTCACTGAGCGAGATTGGCGATGCCTTCGGAACCATCATCAAGAGCAGCAGCATTGCTTAGAATTATCTATATAAGCGATATAAACTTTTCCAATCTATGTCATTAAAATTTCATTATACATGCTTCATTCCTGCTTCTCTGAGAATTCTGGCTGTACGAGTTCTCTCCGTGTGAATTTGACGTTGAAGTCTGTTTGCTTGACGAACCAGGCGTTTATGATCCTCCACTCTTTGCTTGGGTCTTCAAAGTTGATCTGATTCTTGTTAGCGTTGTCTTGATATCGGCTGGGGTTGAGTATAGCTTACCTCGAATCGTCTTAGGAGACTTGGGACAACCTTGTAGATCTCCAATAGACTAATATTCTTGCCAATGCATGTTCGGCTACCCATGCCAAACTGGAACATCATACCCGTCATCTTCTTGATACGCTTATCCTCCTCCTCAGCATCAAGGTTGGGGTCGGGCAACCAGCGCTCAGGTCGGTACACATGAGTATCATTTCCAAAGATCTCTGGGCGGTTGTGGATGATCCATGCTGAAACACCGACAATGGTACCGCCCTTGATGAACTCGCCTCCAATCTCTGCTCCCTGGGGAGGAACAATTCTCTCAAGGGGGAGACCTGGGGCGGGGTGCATTCGGAAAGCTTCCTGGACACAAGCATGAAGGTAAGGGAACTTCTGAGCCTCAGCGAAAGTGACCAGACCAGTTTCATAGTCAGAAAAGACACCAGCTTTGGCAGCCTCGTCAAGCTCATTCTTGAGCTTCTGGTAGCACTCGGGGTTTCGGAGGAGGTAGTAGAAGACGGCGGAGAGGGTAATAGCTGTAGTTTCTGAACCTGCAAAGGCCATGGAAACGGCCATGGTCTGGACGAGAGTATCTGTCATGAACTCGGGGCGGGATTCACGAGCGGCGATGAACTTGGAGAGCAGGTCTTGGCCCAGGGGTTGCTTCTTGAGGTTGCTAATTGGGAGGCTGTCGACAGACTTGAGTTCAGGGATGAGACGTTCAGCCATGCGGGCGCGGGCAAAGCGCGCAACGGCGATCGTCGAGTCAAAGAGACCCCATTGGGAAAGCTTGAGGTAGATGGGGTTCTTCTGGAAGATGAGGTCCAGGAAGGGAATTTGTCCGACCTGATGTCTGTTAGTTGGGCGCCAAGACAAGTGAAGGGATGACTTACAGGTGCAACATAGAGGAACAGCTTGCCCAGGTACGCGACAATACCCTCAACATCCTCATTCTTCTCAATGAATCCATGTCTCTTGCTATAAGTGATCTCTCCAATGACGTCAAAGGCGTAGAACTGAAGCCACTGTGTAAAGTCACAGACATCAGCACGTTTAGCAAAGAGCTTCTCGGTCTGTTCCAAGAACAGCTTGGTGGTGTTATCAACAAAGGGCTCGTATTGAACAAGTGCGCTCATGGAGAAGGCAGAGTTGACACATCTGCGGAATTGGGAGTGGAAGTCATTGTCTGTAGTGCTAAAGAGAGATGCAAGACGGTGGCCCTTGACCACGGATTGTTGAACAATGTAAAAGTCGGACTGAAGACAGTAAGCATAAGTCTGTATAGCGAGGGGACAGACATACCTTGACATAGCCCTTGCTCAGGCCATAGATGGACTTGAGAACAGCAGGGTCGGCAAACGATAGAACATTTGGTCCCAATCTGACAATATCACCATGCTTAGCATGAAGTTTCTGCAGCGTCACCTCAGGTCTTTGTCCGTAAACATCCCAGAAGCGCCACCAATCCGTCAAAGATGCCAAAAAGGGACCGGGGTATTTATTTAGCCCATGGTGATATCTGTTCTTGACGAGCCACGCGACAGTCAGTGATGTAAGTACCAATACCCAGTGTTGGGCGAGGGCACTGAGAAGAGTTTCAACCAAGCCACTGTGCATGTTGAAGGCACAAAAAAGGGCAATTAATTAAAAGAATTGTTGAAGAAGGTACTGAAGTGGTTTATTTCCTGTCTCTTTGCTATCTACCATACTCTTCTTATATCACTTTTCCAACTTAGACAGATCTTGATGACAGTCTCGGTCTTCGGGTACTCCAGGTTTGCCCCCACAGGTCATTCTGGGGTATTTGGGGACAAAATGATCCACCACTTCGGCAAGTAAACACGGCAAATACAGCTGATGCAGATATCCGAGCGCTAAAACACCCTTTGCTAAATAAATGTCATCATAATTATTGACCTACAGGCTATTATGAGGCAAACGAGGCGAGGAGAGTTTTTCCCTGCGACATGCCTGCGTTGGAGCTAACAAATGTCGTCGGCAGATGTGAACGGGAGAGCAATGATAACGCAGATAAAGTAAGCAGACGTTGACGATAACGAGTCTTCATTCGCACAGAGCGAAATACGGCGTTCGGAGTTCGCGGAGGAAGAGAGAGATTGCAGTGTGTACACGTCGTCATCGGAGCAGCCATGTCGCGTATATCACAACTGCCGTGTCACAGAATTGCCGATGCTGGGATTGCACAAGGTTTTGTTGTGTTGTATTGCATTGAGGCTCCCTTTATGCGCGGTGTCTCGAGTTTGTGAGTGGACGCATTGCGCATTTATCAGCTGCGGTTCATTACCTGTGGCCAGAATTAAGTTTATTATTTTGTTATCTTTCTCTTTTCTCGTCAGATCATGTCATCGAACCCCGGTCGTTATGTCATAAATCTTCAATTGATGCCGGGAAATTTTGCGAGGCTCAACCTTCTTCTGCGCTCGATGCAACATCTATCTGTCTGGAGCTTTTGGAGAGAAGTCTCATCGGATGTACGAATGAAAACAAAATGTATTCGACTCAAGAACCTCTCATGTAGAGTGTACTTTTGGACCTGACAGTTGGTCACTCTGAGATTCCGGTCCTTCCCTGCTCCTCTTCCATGAAACTCGGATATACGGCAAGAATGCAAAGTTTATGGCTCAGACCATGCTTCATAACATCCAATGCTATCATCGGTCCGTTCCGAAGTTTATAAGACTCATGTCGCAATTGTATCAAGGCAATCCTGAGAACTACACTGGCATTTCAACTGAATAGCCAGACATTTATCTACAACGCTGGAATCTCAGAATCTATTTATCAGTTACTATGTACCGTTCTAGTGACGCTTTAACAAGAGAAGCCGACGTTGCCGCAGCAAAGCCTTGCCATTCCTTATTCTTATGAGAGTCTACATAGTCGCAGACACCTTTCACCACTATACATGGCAAATATTCCCACAAACCAGCGCTCTCCATCTCAAAACCCGCAATGCCAAGCTGCTCAGCAAGTTTATCACGATCCTGACTAGACTTGAGCACGGTGTCTCCAGAACCAAATCGTCCCAGAAAGACTAAAGGTTTCTGTGCCTCGTAGATGTTACCTTGCTCTTCCAAGGCCACTTTCTCCTTTAGTCGACATCTCAGTACGACGTCACATCTTGCCTGGTCGCAAGAGACACCATGATGGCGCTCGCATATCAGGCTTAGGCGCCAGTTAGACTTTCTTATATCAAGGAATTAGATCTATATAAACCTATATTATAAGAGAATTTTTTATCTAAGACTATTATTACTTAGAGTATTTTTAATTATATTTTTTTAATTATATTTTCTTAATTATAATTAAGAACTTTTAAAAAAGGTTTAATATAAACTATTATATTTCTTTTAAATCTATAAGAATATTTTTATTATATTATAGTAATTTTTATATTTAATATTATAAGAGAATCTTATATAGTATCTATAATTTTACCTTCCTAATATATATAACTATTCTACTTCTTGTATTGTATATAAAGTCCCTAGAAGTTGTTAAATTTCAGAAGCTGGAAGGGTGAGAGGGCGGCATACGACTTCAACTCCTACCTTGGTCGAGAAAGATATAGTGCGACCCTTTTGGGATAGCGTCTGGCATCACTTTGCGACGCGTGACAAGGTACAATTGTCAAGGACCTAATCATTTACAAGAGTCTGGTAACCAAGCCGCTGTTAATTGTAAGTAATCATTTTGAGTTACGGGGACTTTCAGCTCCAATCAGGTGTTTTTTTAGGGAGAAAGCTTATTGGCCAGACTGGCCCAAGATACGTTGCACTAATGCTGAAAGAAACACGTTTCGTCTAAACAGGCTAGCCATAGATATAGCTAGCCTCCAACATTATTATAGCGCCGACACATTGCCTGGGATTCCTGCATCAATAGACCAAAAGCCTATCCGAAACAGCACGTCTCCCTCGTACTAGACTCAAGGTCAATCAGGATGGAAAATAGTGGCTGGCTGATGAACTATATATCATGAACAAAATGGATAGTAAGATAGTTTAGCGTATGTGCTATTCCGCAATGGCAAAGATTTCGTTTTCTACCCAATCTATTCGCAGCTTATCATCACTTCTGAGACATCCCAAGTGGAACAATGATCCGATATATACCTACGGCTGATTCCAGACTCTGAATAAACTTTCTAATATAATGCCATGGCTGGTTCTGGACTTTAGGCTTGCAGGTAATAGTCTCAACGCTAATCTCAACACTAGTCTCTTATCTTTGGCGTTTTTGGCTGGGATTATTATACCATTCGCCCCGCGTGTTTTGACGACACAACAACTTATAATTTCTTCATCATATTCAACTTCTCAATCAACACTATTAAGTTTTCTTACAGTATCCAGACTTACCGTTATCTTTCATCATGGCCAATGTGAGCAACTGCAACCTGGCGAATTATGGCTACGACTTTGTTGTCTCAACAACCCAAGCTAGCATGAATTCGGACATGAAAGCATTCATCAGCAATGCCCCGTTAAACTTCAGCTACTATTGCTTTCTGGCGGTACGTAACAACATCGTGTCATTGTTAACGGTGGCTCTGAATACGTCCACGTCATAAAATGAAACTAATTGGCTTATCCTAGGATCCCGAGACTAATGATCCAACGGTGCCTATTGCTCTGCAGGATCTTATCAACCAGGCAGGTGGTGCCAATCCTTTCGATATTCCGGACGGAACTCCACATACAGACTCCAGAGTTCAGGCGCTCACAAACGCCCGTTTCGCAGTTGGCATCAAGATCTGCGTTGGTCTGCCTCAAGATATACCCCCTGCAGAACTCCCGGACATCTTAGAGCTCGGAGATAGTATCAGCCAGATGACTTTCAGAATCTTCTGCACCCAATCTGCCGTCATCCAAAACACGGAAGTTGGCGATTGGTCCGCCAACGGAAACTGGAGCGTCTGGAATCAGCCGGCGAACCAGCTATGGGCGTTCGAAACGTCGGTGAACCTTGTTGCTGCCACTGTCGATAATCAGCTTATCTCAGAGAACGTGAACCTGAGCCCCTCCCAGAAGCAACAGGTTCTTAGTCAGCTGCAGAACATTTCCAGCACGGGCTTCACTCTTCAGCAGTTATTCCTTGACGTGGAGAACGCGGATGTACTGAGTGCACCCACTATCGAAGGCATGGCAGCCGGTCCCGCGCAGCAAGTGCTCTCGGGACAAGCAACTAATTTCTGGCCCATGTTCGCGAAGCAGTGCACGTACCCAGCTGTAGCGATTATCGCACAGTCCCCGGTAACACCAGACGTTCCCTCGATTCAGGTTTCATCCTTCCAACAGGTAGTCAACCCCTTCAAGAGCAGTAATGGGGGTCAGATACTTAGTCCTACGAAGGAGGAATCTGGCGTAGCAACCTTGGACTATCTTTGCATGGCGAATTGGGAACAACCTCCAGTTGCAGAAGCCTTCACGTGGAACTGGGTGCAGCCATCAGACATTGACTCTGAGAGTGGTCTGTTGGCAATCAACCGTGCAGTTTGGGTTGAATACCTATTTAATGAGATCGTGAGACAAGCCACGCAATTTTGCGTCCTTGCCGATCCAGTAGTGGGAGATGAACAAATGAATCCTAATACTGGCGACTTCTGGGATACGTTATCGATGCCACTTACTCCATTTCAGGTACCCCAAACTGCCTGTGTTCTCCCAGATGGAAATGTCCTGATCAACATTGAGTATACCTCAGCTGGCAATCCTGCAACAAAGTCAACCCACGGGTCCATTTGCGGTTCAACTAAATGCGAATTGGATATCGTGCCTGCCTACACATGAAGTTTCAGTATAGTGTCTGGTCAGCTCGTTGTTACACAGCAATGCATAGTAGGGGTTACACTCGATGTTGTGGGAGCTCAAGGATACCCAGAAGAGTTTAAACAGACTCTCAATCTGATTGATACGACTATAACTGATTCCTATCAGATGTCAGCGGATCAGAGTGGTCGTTTAGAATGGATAATCGCGGAAAGCGAGTCAGTAGACAATTCGTCAAATTTTGGACAGGACTTGGTCGGTTGGGCACATGCTGATGACCTTGAAGCGGTAATTAGAGCCTATTTCGAGCCTTATCTCCCTACACCGTTCGAATTCAAATCAACCCCTGATCTGAGTAGCCTTCAGAGCTATATCTTCCCCGGGGGAAATGTGTTTACCTACAAAGACGTGAGCTTTTCACAGGCCGGGGATCTTCTCTGCACTCTCACGTATCTGGAACCAGAGGAAGCTGTCTCTCCGCCAGTAACGCCACAGGTATGACCATATGAAGCATACTTATCATTGACGGGTCCTAACCATATCTATAGGAGGCCCCAGCTGCAGAAGTCATCAGCGCTATCCAGCCGCCGAAAGAAGATCTGACGATTTCTGCAGCTCCATCAGTCAGCTTGACGCTTTCGTCTGATATGATTCAGAGCTATATTCCCGGACAGATCGTCAATGCTGCGAGCAAGTTCGAAGCTCTTCAGACTGATGATGGCCACTCCATTCTCCTTGGACTGAGCAGTAGCAACGTGCTGCAAGCCATCGTGGAGCAGAGTGGAGCAACCTCAACTGGCTGGCAACAGATAGATATCACATCTGCTGCTGTTGCTTCTAACTTTCCTAACGATCCCAGTGCCGTGGTCAAGACATTCGACGCTAACCAGAGCCCTGTGGATAATACAATCAGCATGGCCGCAATTGTCACATCTGGAGGAACAGATAATCTGCTGTTATCTCTCGATAACCCCCACGCATCCGCTTCCTGGGCGACGACAACAGCAACAAGCTTGACTTGGAAGCTTGTACCATTTGATGCAGCATCTGATAGCGGAAAAACGTTGGCAAGCATCGCCATAGAGAATGTCATGTTTGCTGAGGCAACCTTTAATGGCACACAGTATATTATCGTCGACATAGACCGCTCATCAACAAGCACAGTCAAAGACATCGCTCGATACTACGTCAACCCAGCCGCCACAGAGAATTGCTGGATGTTCCACGATGTTCCAGTCGATATTCAGGCTGGCAACTACCAAAGCTGTATTGGAAGGTTTTCAGTGGACTCGTATGGAACTGATGCAGTCTTTACATCAGGGACGACTGGTACATCTGCCCAGCTTGTCTATGTGCCGCTGTCTAACCCCTTTGGCGCCGGTCCACCCCTTATTCGCACTCTCAGCCTCCCTGGTGGAGCCCAAGCAACTGCAATTGCTACCTCTAGAGCCAGTGACGGGTCAACTGACTTTTTTGCCATTGGTGGCTCGACGTTGTATATGTTTGCCGCAGACAGTGCCCCTAGTGTCTCGGTCGCTACGACGCTGTTCAGTAGCAGCTTCTTTAGTGGCACTGATCAATTGAGAGCTATGACAGATGGTAGTGTTACAACAATTTGGGGTAGAAATACCAGCAACCAAATCTACTATGTGTCCTGCCCAAATGGACAATTTACAACAAAGGCTGCATGGAGTACACCACTGCCCCTTGTCACGGGTATAGATCAGATATCGGCCTTTATCAACCACAGTTGTGGCAGTAATACCATATTCGCAGCTGGAGGTGAAACAATCAGAAGGCTAGAGCAGGCAACAAACACTGGTGCCAAGCTTTGGCGGCAGGAAGCCCTTGTTCTACAGCCTCAGCAGGTGACATCCAGCCCGTTATCATTCAACTCATACACAACTACCATTCAGGTCTCTGACGAGCAAGGGCTACCTGCAGGCGATATATCTATTTCAATAACGACAGCATCACGAGCTCCTGTCTACATCAATGGCGTTTACTATGTTCTCGGCTCTACAGCCACCATTGTAGTCACAGACAAGACTGGAATTGTCACAGTTGTTGAGTCGGCTCACAAAAGTATCAACGGGACGACCCTGACTGTGACCTGCTGTGGCCAGACAGACACAATCGATCCGACGGAGAAGCATTTCCAGACGATCAGCTTGCTGGGTACCGCTGATGCTTTGTCGGCCGCCACGATTCAGACCAATGTACGTGTTGGCGGTACCTTCGGCCCGTCCAAAACAGCTCCTCTTGTAGATGCGTCGACACCGGCTGCCAATCTCAGCAAAGCAGCGACTAGTCTAGCAAGTCTTAACAGCGTTTATGGAAAAGTCAAGTCTGGTGCAAGCCCGAGCCCCGGTCCCAGTGCCGATTCAATGCCTACACCAGCTCCAACCTCGGTGCTTGATATTGTCAATTTCAGCTTTTTGGGAGACATTGGAAACTTCTTCACAGCTGCGGCCGGAGATGTATTTCATGCTCTCAAGACGCTTGCTAGCGACGTCGTCCATGTTGTCCATATTGTTGAGCAGGCTGCTAGTGGTGTATGGCATTTCGTCGTCACTATTGCAGGTCAAGCCTATCATGCTATCTTAGATACCGTCGAGGCTATCGTTGGGGCAGTTGAGTGGGTCTTTAAAGCTATTGAAACTGGTATTGAAGATATTATTCGCTTCCTTGAGTTCCTCCTGGAATGGGATGATATTACTCGCACCAAGGACATCATTCACAACCTGACGCAGCTCTGTCTCCAGGGACAGATTGACCTGCTACCAACAGGCAAGACTGCTCTCAATACTGGAATCGCCAGTCTTGAGACCCAAGTTAACGCCTGGGCTGGTGACTCGAGCTGGATGACTCAGATTGGACAAGCGATCAAGCAGCCCATATCGGCAAATGCTGCAAACCCCACCACAGGACAGACCTCAGGCTCCCAGATGCTAGCAACTCACTATAAAAACAATGCATCAAATCTGGCTATTGTAGGAACCCCTCCTGCAGATGACTCGGTCCAACAGCTTTTCGATGATCTTCTCACCGCACTTGATAACGAGGGCAAGACTTTAACTGCAGCTTACTCTGAAATTGTTGAGTTATCTAAACGCTTTACCTCACAGCCTTTTGAGGATTCTCTTAAGCAGCTTGTAGGAATTGTCGCCGATGTCATGCTGTTGAGCTTTGAGAATGTGGGAGATGCCCTTCTTGATTGTCTTATCACGCTGTCTCAGAACGCCATGAGTCTTCTGAACACTAACATTCATATTCCCGTTATATCCGACATTTTGAATGCCCTTGGTGTTCCGCCACTATCTATTCTGGATCTATTCTGTTGGATTCCTGCTGTTGCTTTCACAATGGTATACAAGATTGCTACTGGCAACGCCCCATTTCCTAATAACAGTGAAGTAAACTCACTCAAGAATGCCCAAAGCTGGTCTGACATCCAGGCACTCCTTGGTGTTAAGTCTGCTACTCCATCGATCGCCCAACAGAGTGATTTCTTGGCACTTGCGGCTTCGGAAAGTTCACCTTTACCACTCAGCCAAGAGTTTCGGAAAGACCTCTATGTATTTTTACATACCATGGGAGCTTTCCAGCAGGGCATACTGACTTTTGTGAGCCTTCTTGAAGTTGAACTCCCTTCACAGGACAATCCATATAGCAAACCCAAGACAATCATCACCATAATACGCGCCGCATTTGATCTTATCGCTGAACTGGCTGTACCTCAGGACCCAATCCAAGACGAGACACTCAAGATTGTGAGCTATGCCCAAGTAGCTACCAAAATTGTCGCCCCTCTCGTCTTGGGCAGGAACAAGAAAAGTCTAGCTGCCAGTGGCACCAGCGCCGTCTTTCCCGAGCAGGACGGTCGCGCCAGGGGAGCTATGGTCAAAGTAATAATCGGGTACTGGGGCGTGCTGGATACTGTCTTGCATTTGTTTGAACTCAGTAACGAAGCTGAGAACTCGGATCAGACGGGAGCTATACTCATTGAGACAAGCAGCCTGCTTGGACAAGTAAGCGCTGTTTCATACTGTGAGGCTGTCAACGATCCAGAAGCTAAAGAGGAGGCCTTCTTGGTTATGGGCATTGTAGGAATTCTTCAAGCAGGGCTGCAGACAGCACTATGTTCGACCGTTTAAAGAAGATAGAAGCAACACTGCATCCATCTATTGGCAGCAACGTTGGATCTCTTGAATCGTACGGTCAGTACCGTCTCTCCATCATTGATCGTGACTGCTCCTAGAAGTCACGACGTCACATATGAGCATTTGTGCGCACCACCACCATATCCGGTCCTCTTAAGCCGCGAGGTAGCCTGCCATTGCTTTAATAAGAATTTCAATGCAACGATGCCAATTTGCCCCATATAAAAGACAGGTTAAAATGCAAATTGGCGAGATGGAGAAGACAGGGATCTCTACAGCTCTACCAGGAAGCTGAGCTGCCTCAAACTCACGATTGTGTCCATGCCGGTTAACTTAGAGAATATTTTTGTAAGTATCCAGAATGTAAGACTCCTCGTAAGACCTACAAACTAGCAAGCCGTGTGACGCGAGTCAAACTATTCAGTCTCTCACGAGTAGAAGTTGACGATATACGAACCACGTTCGCAATCACTATTGGCCGGTTACATGTCCAGTTTGACCAGAAAGAAAGGCGGAACAAGAAGATACGAAAAAGCCTGGTCGAGTTTATCACCCTTCTCTTGCGACAGCTTTACGTATCTCTGGCAAGTCTTTACATTGTTCTATCTGCCGAAAGGCTATTTCAAACGGCAGGAAGGATAACTTCAATAGGCATATACGTGACTCGGCGTGACTCGCACGGGCAAATGGACGGACAAAAACAGTGGGTGCCAATGACATAGCAATTAAGGAGCTTCAAGTGGGTTTCACGTTTTCAGTCGTTGGGGCTAGTTAAGGATACGGCAACCTTATCAGAATGAAATAGATGTAAAAAGAAACTACAGATAGGAGCTTTTTACGAACAGATCCTATTTTCCGGTAAATATTGTGGATCTCTCCGCCAAAGGTGGTCACAATCTAGACACACTTATGGCCTTGTGGCATGTCAATCAGGAAGCCTAACAACAGGTATCACTTTGCCAGGAAGTTAGAGTGCTTAGTGCCAAGCTGCTTCTGTTTCAAGACCAACATCAGAGTTAAGAGACCTTACTTGTTGCGGATAAAACTAAATATAGAAAAGTAAAACAGTTAGGGAGAAACAAATGAGAGCCATACGCGCACTATAAGCTGATGCATGCTTCAGGGCTCCAGAATCAGAGTCCTCTTTATGCTCCTCGACCCATTCCACAGCCGTTTCATATTCTGGCCACGGTCTGTCCTCCTCGTCGCTCTTGCTATACTTCGCTACATATTCCTCGACAAAGCTGACTTGGCCATCGTATTCCGCCGTACTCGCATTAGCCCCTCTGCTGAGTATCTTGTAGCCGCAGGCCACAACGACTTCACCATCCCAGTCCTCGTCGCCACCTTTACAATCTTTGAGAACACCACTCCAACAGTGCAATTTGGGTAGGAATGCCCAGTAACCAGTGGATCCATTTTCCACTGTACGTTGCGGGTTGCTGAATGGAATTACGAGAGTTCTGTTCAGATTTACACTGCGTGCTGTGGCTGGATCGGCAGCATCTCGCACAATCTCTAGAAGATTTGCCTTGTCTGAGATGGTGGCATTAACGGTTGAGTTGACGATGATGCCCATTTTGTATCGATAGTTGTCGCATTGATTCATGGGAGGACCATCTTCTCGGGCTTTTTCTGTGGTACAGTTAATTTTTGCTGATACGCGGACTTGTTTTCCGGCAGCGCTGTGCCCCTTCTTATCCATGATTTCAAAAGAGTCGCAGCCGCGCTTGACCAATGACATAGATGTAGTTGGAAACAGCAAGAGGAGAGAAATTAACAACAAAAACATCGTCATCTTGATTGAGGAGAACACCTATGCTTTTCATAATTTTTCGATTCGTTTCCAGGTATCACGCAGGCCTTTAATAGTTGCCCTTGGATTACATATGGCCCCCAAAGTGCTGTATCACAATTATCCGGAGCTCAGGATTCTATGACGTTGGCCAAGGGTGAAACCGCAGCTCTAATAGGAGGGGTTACACCCAATGAATGAGTCTATAGTAACAACCAACACCATAACAGGATTATGGAAAAGATTATCCGGAAAGCATTGATGTGCTTACCTTTCACCCACCGGGAAGTCTTTATAGGTCTGTATTTACAGGACGATACATCACTCTGCGTAGACTCTATTACTGTAGCTTCGGATATGACCCACTATGTCAGCGATAAATCGGCGATTGCATGCCACCCTGTCAGAGGAGTTTACGGGCTGTCGATCCCTACTCCGTATATTTGCCTGTTTTCGGTTAAGACATCAGTTTTCAAGTGAATAGGGAAATTCTTTATCGGTTTTTCTGCAGTATCACTGGGCTGTCTAGTCATGAAATTGTCTTGGTACCTTCTCTTACTCTGCTTATACTAGACAAGAGTAGGACGACAGTGTTAGGGTCCCCTAAGCGCCCATTGACGTTGTGGTTTGTGTCGCCTTTGAGCTACCGTAGTGTTGATACTTCTCTAGCCAGGTGGAGTTGAACTGTGATTGAAATGAATCGAATTCTAGTGGAAGGGCATAGATAAAATTGCAGGCTTAAAGTTGCCACAATGTTTTGGAGACTGAGGTCCCTCCTGGGAAGATTTGGCCTTTGTATGAGGAAAGGCCATTGCCTAAGCCAACTTGCTGTCACAGCAACTCATCACACGTTGATAGTTCTCAGGTCATGTCGGTAACATAGGTCAAATTAGTAACTTTTTTCACTGTTGCACAGATTCACTTGTTCAGTAGTATACTCACAATTTCACAGAGTGCTGCCGCTTGAAATCGAGATTTGACGAGTTTCTAAGTTAATCTCGAGGAGCTGGACGATGTGGCGATAAGAGTCTATCTTAAATAAGTATATCTGCCTAAGTGCCTCTAGGCTTGTCATTTTGAAGTTTACTATAAACATTTGGATATTCTCCTATGGCTTCTGTGTAGGAATCTTCCGGCCTTGCACCTTGGGCTTATAGGATATCTAGGCTTAACAAGATGCAGGGTGTTTTTTCTAGAATCTTTAGCTATGGCCTTAATGTGGGATACCTCAGTCTAAATCTCCCTTATCTATATGCTTAAAGGAGCCTAGCATTTTCTGCAGAAACTCAAAAAGGGAATCTGCAAGCTACACAGGAGGTAAATAGTTAGCTTTTTAAACAATAGACTTGAAATTTCAGCGCAGCCTCTTTGACCAAAGAGGAAGCGTGTGGGTCGCTGTAAAGGTCTGGATTGTAAATGTGTCGTGCGCTATTGGGGTCGTTTATTATTAGCGTGGCTCGGTCCTCACCTTGTACGGGCGGGTAGTTTAATACCCCCATCAAGAGATCAGTATTATTAGCTTGTAAAAGGCAGTTACAACTTAGAGAGATAGATAATCCGCAGGCGACTATAAGCCATGTTCTAGCTTCGAATCACAAACTTCAGCTGCTGGGGATTTTAGGAGTTGGAATCTCTGCCAGGACAAGCGGTGAAGGGTATCCTAGATCTGCAGCGGTGACTGGACAGATTATGAGCTTATCGTATGTGATCCCGCTGAGCCGCAGTTCAGCATGCATTGTAATTATGGAGCGCGTCACGCTATTGAAAGTTGTGCACTGCATTTAAGCACGCTATTGTCAATAATTTAAGGTGCGCGTTCCACTGATGGTTCTGTATTTGTAATATGGTCGGACTTGGTTGATGGGATATACGCTTCTTTGCAAGGACTGAGATGTGAGACACGTAAAAGGGTATGAATTCTTTCTATGGTATTTTCAACCTTTCCAGTTGGCTGTAGTAGCACTATTGTAAAGAAGAGCTGTTAAATTTCCTGCGGACATTCAGATACAGCGTATTAATTCAGATTAGGGTCTTCCTGGCGGTCCCTGCCTCCTGACACCCTGTTGATTACGATTTCAGCGATTTGATAATCGACTTTTGGTCCCATTCTGAACCAATCGGATCCCCCTATTACCCTCAGGGTGTCAGGAAGCAGGAGACACTTTTCAGCTCCCATGTTCACTCAGAGGCTGAGACATCAGAAGCTTCTAGTCAGCATCTGGACGTATCCGTGCGAAAACGGTCAACCCCGGCGATTATCCACGTATTGTTCAGATTCTAGAACCGTGCAGCTAATCAACATGGCACGACGGCTGCTTCTAAGTCGGTTTATATGGAGTCCGAATCCGAAAGAGGAAGCTATTCCGGCTCTTCAGCTTTCAGCTTCAAGCCAAGGTCTATCCTGAGAGTGTTTCTGTCCATCTTGGCATGAAATCAAACGAGTCTCAGCATACAGAAATGGTAAGTAACTTGAGAAAGTCTGCGTACATTGCCGTAAACAGAATTGGTACGCAGGAGCTGCAGTTGGCAGCTCTCTGTTACCTGATACGTATCTGTATAATTCAGTTATAAAGACCAGCAAAACTCCGGTCATTTGGCATTCAGTCCCTTCTATCACCAAACCTCTCAGAGCCCACTTTGCACAAGGTTTACTCTTTTCGTCTTTAGCCTCCTCACAATGACAACCACCGTCGTTCTGCCTAGTCTTCCGCCAACTATACCCGCTGCGCCTAAGCCAGGTGACATTCTCAAGCATCCCTCGCTCGATGAGAAGAAGAAGGAGGCTAGCGTCAGTATCAAAGATGCGCCATTCTCCGATATCGACCCTGGTGTTTTCAACAGCGAGCTCGTGAAGCTCAAGATTTATGCTAAGCCCCAGAAGGATCTCTTGGCAAAACCAGAAATTGGCAAAGGCAACATCGTGAAGGGTACCTACATTGGAACTCAAGCTGCGGTGACTCACGCATACGGCCGGATTGAGCGAAGGTAAGACCCGCCGTTTCACAGCAACTGATGCCTAGATGCTTACTCATGTCCTCAGCTACGAGTCGTATTTTGATGTCCTGCAAGTTGAGCCTACTCTACCTCGCTATGTAGACCTCAGCCAAAAGAAAGAGCTGTTCCAGTGGTCGGCCTACCCGACAGAAGATGGCAAGCCTGCTCAATACCCTCCCCATCTGCAAACGATTCCCAAAGACGAGCAAGTGAAGAAAATCTTCAACGCCCTCGGCCTTGCTGAGACTGGTTTGATACTCAAGCAGATCATCCCAGATACCTTTTTTGGCAAGACAGCCCTTTGGATTACTGGCCTTGGGACCGGAAACATCTCGGGCGCTCCGACTGCAGGTAATACGATTGACGCATTTGTCAAATACAACGCAGAACACCGAAAATCAGGAACCGATATTGAACAAGGACACAACATCGGCCTTTTGCCTGATTGGTTCAGCGATCGCCGTTTCGCTGATCAGTCTTTCACCGGCACCAACCCCACTACCATCGAAAAGGTCCCCAAGGATCTCCTCGCGGAGTTCATCGAGACCGCAAAGCGTGATGGGTGGGATTACTGGGCCAAGACTCTTCCCACGATTGACTCTGCTTCGCTTTTCGTGCAAGACACACGTTACTTCCGAAAGGCCTTCGGCGCAAAACCAGGTGATGAATTGAAGCACAAGGAACCTTCTTCGGACGAAAACTGGGCCTGTTCAGCAGTGACTCTCTATCAACTCCGCGACGACGGCAAGTTGCACCCAATTGCCATTGTGTGTGACTACAAGGCTAGCATGAAGGACTCGGTCACCATCTTCAACCAGCGCAAGGATCCCTCTGACTCGTCTGTGAAGGAGAAGGACGACTACCCGTGGCGATATGCAAAGACATGTGCCCAGGTCTCAGACTGGATCCGTCACGAGGTTGGCGTGCACCTGACACGAGCTCACATGATCGAAGAGGCCCTGATCGTCGCAACCCATCGTACTATTCCTATGGAGCACACGGTCTTCAAGATTCTTCAGCCTCACTGGTACAAGACTCTATCTCTCAATGCTGCTGCAAGAGACACTCTTGTTCCACAAGTAATCAAGGACCTCGTTGGCGTCAGCCCAGATGCCCTGTACTCATACGTCAAGTACGAGTTCGAGAACTTTGATTTTGTCAACAATTACGTCCCCAACGATTTGTCTAAGCGTGGATTTCCCAATACTACCGAGGGCCTTGCCGACAAGAAATACAAGAACTACGCGTACGCCAAGAACATGGTTTCCATGTGGAATGCCATTCGCTCATATGTCATGAAGATGCTCTTGATGTACTATGATCAGAAGACTGCCGACAAAATGGTTCAAGAGGACCCATACGTCAAGGAGTGGTGCAAGGAAATCCAGACAAGCGGCTGGATCAAGACCTTCCCAACCATCACGACTCTTGATCAGCTCTGTGATGCTTTGACTATGTCAATCCATATCGCTGCTCCATTCCACAGCGCTGTCAACTACTTACAGAGCTTCTACCAATCCTTCGTCCTCGCCAAACCTTCCACTCTATGCAAACCGCTGCCCACATCTCTGGCCGACCTCAAGAACTACACCGAGAATAATCTTCTAGACGCCCTGCCAGCTGATCGTCAAAGGGAATGGCTACTCTCTGTTCAGATCCCCTGGCTGTTGAGCTTCAAGGTACCCAGCGATCGCAGTCTGATCAATTTTGCACAGTCGCAGTGGCGGGCACACAAGTCTGGAGAAAGCGATGTGGACAAGAGCATTAGCAAGTACAGTGAGGCGTTCTATCTCGACTTGAAGAAACTTGAGGTTGAGTTCCTGATCACGAGTAAGGGGATGGATGAAGGCGCTATTCCCTACATGGTCTTGGATCCTGGCAACACTGCCGTGTCTATCTTGATCTAGTTAGCTGGTTACGTATTGTATCTGTGTTGTTGCTGTTGAAGCAGGCCTTCTTTAATTTGGAGTGGAGTGAACCTTGGCTAGAAATCGAGTGAATAGCTAGACATCTATCAAGTAGTTACTGTCTGATTTAAATTAACGTAGTATTGATTGAAATTCCCCTGTGCCTACTGGAGAACATGCCAGCACTGTTTAGTATCCCTGTTGTCGGGGAAATCTATGTATTTATCTATCGCTTATCCTACATGAAGACATGTCATAATGCAAATTGGCGGTATTTGGTCCATGGCGGGGTGGAGATGACAAGGATCTCATCGTCAGATCAGCGCGTTGTAACGTTGCTGAGTTGTCAGTTCCGCTGCTTCGGTCGTCTCCCCATCTGGATTCAACTTTCCGAATTGCCTCATAATCGTCTCAATATATACGCGCAATATGGCAGAGACGTCAAAGGAATCGACCTCGCCGAAGGCAGCCGCTGCTTCATCGCCTCCAGCTGAGGCAACCCCTGCACCTGCAGAGGAGACTTCTACTGAACCACCCACTGCAGAGAACCACGCCGAACCTGCTGAAGATTTCCATAACCCTGATCATTGGGCCAACTTGAACGAGGGCGTATGTGGAATCACGTTCTCTTGGCCACGGCTATTGACATTTGGCAGGATGAGCCAGGAGAGGATGACGCTGATTCAGCGGTCGGAGATGATGCTGCTAGCTCAACTGAGTCAATTTCTTCGAGCATCCTTCATTACCGCACGATTCACGGGAGGACGTATCACTCTGAGCGGGGAAATGCCGAGTATTGGTAAGAAGCGCTCTCAAGGCTGAGCGCTAGAGTTGACGTATGCCAGGACGCCGAACGATGAGCATCATAATGAGTCCATGGATATCAAGTGAGTCAGATATTTTCATAGGTAATTTCTCGAGTCATAAGCTAACTGGCAATAGTCACCACCTCCTGTGTCTGTCGCTAGAGGGAAAACTCCATCTAGCTCCTCTCAAGGATGACATTCAGGTTTGTGAACTACCCTTGATTATTTACAACAAGTTGTTCACAGGGATTTTAGAGAGTCCTAGATATCGGGACCGGGACTGGTAGGTTATGAAGACCCTTTGCAGGCCATCAGCTAACTGAGAGGAACAGGTATTTGGGCTATGTGAGATGTTTTTGGCATATGTAGGCCTTTATTCGTGACTGACCTTGGTACAGCGATTTCGCAGATGAGTATCCCAATGCCGAAGTCGTCGGAACGGACATCTCTCCCATCCAACCTGACTGGGTCCCACCCAATCTCAAGTTGTAAGTAGCCTCTGAGGGCCGGGTATGCGAGACTTTCTGACGAGAGCAGCGAAATCGAAGACTGTACCCAAGAGTGGACCTACAACCCCAACTCTTTCGATTACGTCCATATGCGCTATATGTATGGAAGTATAAGCGACTGGTCCGCCCTGTTCAAAGAGGCATTCCGCGTCTGCAAGCCCGGCGGGTGGGTTGAGAGCTATGAAGCCTCCCCTCGAATGGAAAGCGACGATGGCACTGTAACTGAAACCTGTGCTATCAACGAATGGGGCAAGTTCTTTATCGAAGGCGGCAAAAAGCTAAATCGCACTTTTGAGATCATTGATAAGGATTTGCAGCAGAAGGGGATGGAGGAAGCAGGTTTTGTTGACGTCAAAGTTTGGGATTTCAAGGTATGCTCAATTAATTCTTTCTTCGTATTAGTGACTGACTTGGATCAACTCAGGCACCTATTGGAGGCTGGCCCCAGGACCCTCGGCTCAAGCAAATTGGACAGTTTGCTCAGGCTGCGCTTGAGCAGGACTACGAGGGTTATGTTCTGTATATGGCTAATATGGTTCTTGGCTGGACTAAGGAGGAAGTCTCTGTGTACTGCGCTCAATTGCGACGCGAGATTCGATCTGGAAAGTTTCATCCTTTCTATCGTCAGAGGGTTGTCTACGCAAGGAAGCCCGAATAGATATGAAGTCGCAGATTGGGAGACTTTCCATTTTGACCAAAGAATTGCGGAATTAATTGAGAGCTCGGCAGCCGTGTGTTCGCATTGCTTCTGGGGTATTCAGACCTGTCGTGAGAGTTTGACTGGCGTTGCCACAGGCTTCATGATTCTTCCCTCATGCCAATGAAAAATGTCGGAATTAAATCACATCATGATGCAACCGACGGCTTTGACATGTGCACACTCTAATGCAATTCACAAGCTTTCTGAAATATATTAACCTCGGGATCTGTGACAGTCTTGGCTTGCGTGTCGTGTCCTTGTAACTGAAGCAACCGATGTTCGTGGCCAGATCAAGTCGCGAGCTTGATCATATGACTCGGCGTTGTCAACTGCTTCGGCCAACCCTATAGCACTTCCTTTTTTTATTACAGTGGATCCGACATTTTTGTCGTGTTGGGGGAACCTCAACAAAACGAAAAAGCACGAGCCTCTGAATCACGAGAGAAATGAGATACCCTAGACACGACTGTCACATGGAATATTCAGGCTCAATGCAACACACAGCCATCACAAGTTCTTATCGTCTTGGCAGGGTCCAAATACGTGTCCCTCACTCGCTCCACGTGGTGATGTTGCCTCGTAAGGTAGTAGAGGCGAAGAACTGCCAGACCAGACTGGCGGTGCATGACATGACAAGGAATCACTCGTCTTGGGGATTACGACGGCAAAGAAAAGACCACTATTTCCAATTACGGTAATAAGTGGAATGATCGCCAAGATTACGCCCCCCCAGGTACAGGCCCGATACCGCCGGTCAGACACTTTTTATAGAAGGCGGTGACAGAATCTTACGGCAGAATTGGTCTAATGTTATTCCCTTTTTCAGGTGTTGAGTGCCGAAGAGCGGCGGTCTAGTGATGGAGAGCAGGTGATGGAGGTGACTTAAGCTTAAGTTTATCATCAGATGTAGTAATCGTGAGATTCCATACTTGGCCGAGTCTTGAAGCCACTGAGTCAGTGATGAACCGCGGCTTGGATCGGCGATATTGAACCTCTGAAGCCACTGAATCGAATCAATCAATCACAAGGCAAGGATTATCACTGCGTCATATCGCCATAATTATCACCGACAAGGGTAGGGTACGGTACGTGCGTGGATCCTGCTGACCTAATACCTCTCCGCTCACCTCACCCCTTTTCCCCTTTCAGTCACCTCGACTTTTTCAACGATATTGATAAAATTCCAAGCTTCGCACTACGCGCTCCCACCAACACCCTCAACTCGTTGCATAAAAAAAACTCACGTCATACGATTACATCATGCGTCAACCCATATCGACACAACCAGTCACCAATGGTGATGGAGAGGAATGGTGTACGTATATTCTACTGCTAATGGTTGAGATTGTACTAAGATTGAGTTAGATCTTCCCGACAAAATGCTCGCACGTGCGTTAACCCACGCTGTAAAGTAGCTGCGTACTAACAACAGTTCTTCAGGGCATCCCAGCAAGCCTCACATTGGCAGTGAGTTGTATCTCAATCTGGAAATATTCATCGTGCTTACAATGTTTAGGCTTGGAGGAGTACCAGCAGATGCACCAGCTCTCCATTAGTGAGCCTGAAGCTTTCTGGGGAAACCTAGCTCGTGAACTTCTTACATGGGATCACGACTTTCACACCGTCAAGAGCGGCTCGCTAGTCGAGGGTAATCCAGCTTGGTTCCTCGGCGGAAAGCTGAATGCTTCGTTTAACTGCGTTGACCGCCATGCGCTCAAGGATCCCAACAGGGTCGCCATCATCCACGAAACTGACGATGGAAATGGTGGTCGCTCTATCACATATGGCGAGCTGCTTAAGCAAGTCAGCAAGGTCTCCTGGGCACTCAAGGATCTCGGTGTGCGAAAGGGCGACACGGTCGCTATCTACATGCCCATGATTCCTGAAGCTCTCGTCGCCATCCTTGCTTGCACCCGTATCGGCGCTGTTCACTCCGTTGTCTTTGCTGGTTTCTCAGCTGGTTCTTTGCGAGATCGCGTCGTCAACGCCAAGAGCAAGGTCGTCATCACTGCTGATGAGAGTCAGCGCGGCGGTCGAACGATCGGTATCAAGAAGATTGTTGATGAAGCGCTGAGACCGCTTGAGGGTGTTCAGACCCTTGTTTTCAAGAGAACTGGTGCCAAGGTTGCGTGGACTGAGGGACGGGATCATTGGTGGCATGAACAGACTGCCAAGTGGCCTAGCTACATCCCTCCTGAGGCCATGGACGCTGAAGATCCTTTGTTTTTGCTGTATACCTCTGGATCAACGGGTAAGCCAAAGGGTATTTTGCATACCACTGGTGGTTTTCTGGTTGGAGCTGCTGCGACGGGGAAGTATGTTTTTGACATTCACGAGAACGATCGATACTTCTGCGCTGGCGACGTTGGCTGGATCACGGGCCATACCTACGTTGTCTACGCTCCGCTCCTTCTGGGTGTCTCTACAGTTGTGTTTGAGGGAACACCGACATTCCCTGATGCCTCTCGTTTCTGGAATATCATTGCGAATCATCAGATCACCCACTTTTATGTCGCTCCTACGGCTCTTCGCTTGTTGAAGAGGGCTGGATCTGACCCTGTCAACCATGACACCAGCAGTTTGCGTGTTCTCGGTTCAGTTGGTGAGCCTATCGCCCCTGAGATTTGGAAGTGGTACTACGATGTCATTGGGAAGGGTGAATGCCATATCGTTGATGTAAGTTGATCCTAGAAGGCCACCGATGGAGGAAGCTTACCTGGATAGACATACTGGCAAACTGAGACTGGCTCTCACGCCGTAACCCCTCTCGCTGGAGTTACACCCACTAAGCCTGGATCCGCTTGCCTGCCATTCTTCGGCATCGACACAGTCTTGATCGATCCTGTTTCTGGCGCTGAGATCCACGGTAACGGAGTCGAAGGCGTTCTTGCTTTCAAGACTTCATGGCCTAGCATGGCTCGAACTGTCTACGGTGACCATCAACGATTCGAGGAGACATATCTCAAGGTCTACCCCGGATACTACGTGAGGATTCTACCAAGCTGAATTAGCTGAGCAGTTGCTAACGTTCTTGTAGTTCACTGGCGATGGAGCCGCCCGTGACCAAGACGGCTTCTACTGGATCCGCGGCCGCGTCGACGACGTAATCAACGTCAGCGGCCACCGCCTCTCAACCGCCGAAATCGAAGCTGCAATGGTCGAGCACGCCGCGGTCGCTGAATCCGCCGTCGTAGGCGTCTCCGACGAAGTAACAGGTCAATCTGTCATCGCCTTCGTCTGCCTAAAAGAAGCATTCCGCACCTCCGAGGAGGAAGTCCACGCCGAGCTGAGACTGCAGGTCCGCAACAATATTGGTCCCTTTGCGGCGCCCAAGAAGATCTTTATGGTGGTTGATCTGCCCAAGACTCGGTCGGGTAAGATCATGCGTCGTGTTTTGAGAAAGGTGGTTATGGGTGAGCAGGATCAGCTGGGGGATATCACTACGCTTTCGGATCCTTCTGTTGTGGAGAAGATTATTGGTGTTGTGCATAAGAGTGGTTAATGGGTGGTGATAAAATGATGGAAGGGACTGTGGTTAAAATGTTTCTTGGATGGGTCATGATTAGAGTATTTCTCTCAACCCACTGTCTTTATAACTCTTATAATAATTCAAGATAATTGGCTTGCAATTATCCAATCAGCTATATCATCTGTCTCAATATCCTCGTTCAAGTCAAGAGTATTCCCAGAGAAGTACCTGCCCACGTCCAAAGCATGATCGTAACAAGTGACTAGTAGTTTAAACACTGGATACCGGCCCTGATGTGCAAGCTGCACAAGTTTCTTCACCCCCATCTCAGTTTCTTCCCCAAGCCTGGAAGTCTCATAGACCGAGATCTCATCGATAATGCAGAGTACAACACCACCCTGCGGTATTTGATCCACAACGCGTTTGAACACTGTGCAGAGGGTATGAAGCTCCAAGAGTTCCAGCTTTCGCCACTTGGAGTCAGAGATGAAGGAAAGATCAACCGCTAGACCTTTTTCCGTCATTTGACAGATCAGCTGGCCTATGATGCTTGCCATCATGCCACCTGCTGACGCAAAACGGTCATTGGGGTGGGAAGATTGATGTTCAGAACAGAAATACTTGAGAATGAAAACAGGAGCAGACTCAGTGAGACCCGTGTTTGAGATCCGTACCAGCTCTGCCATAACAACACTGAAAGGAGATACACCCTCTTTGGCAGAAAGGTCTCCGCGACCGTTGACAAGCAGACGCGTTGAGGTCTGAGTTTCCGTCATAAAGGTTTGGAATCTGTCGTGGCGGAGCATAGCCGCTACTCTCGCCCTTTCGTTCTCGCTTACTTGGTAGTTAAACGAAAGGATAGAAGCAATGTCTCGGGTCAAGGCTTCTGGGTTGTAATTGAGACACTGGAGAAGTTGTTGCTTTGTATGCTCCATATCTGCTTTAGATAGGATTGACTGTTGTGAAGGGCTTTGTAGAATGGTAGGAGTTGTGCTTCGACTAATTTCTTGGTCTTGCCAGGATATACGATCCGCGTTTAGGAGGTCGTAGCTAGAGACTTTAAGTCCGCTGGGGTCGCTATCCGGAGCAGAATTTCCTGAACTCAGGTTGATTTAGCACACATTCAAAGACAGCCAAGGCTGTCGTGAAGCGTTGCTCATGGGTAGACGTACCTGAATCAGCCCCCTGGAACCTAGGATTCGTCAATAAAAACTGCATCAGTCGGTGAAAGACCATCTGCGTCTGTTCAGTCTTCTCATAGACCTTCATGACCATACGTGCTTGACACTGCGACGCCTCGTCATTCACAGCCTGAGCACACGCCTTGATGGCCTCAACACTCTGGAACAGCTGCTCCTTGTATGAACCCTGCTGCATAAGACTGCCAATGAACTTCTCTACAGACTGTCAGTGACAGAAAGCCGTGATTGTTGTGATGACCTACTTGGCTTGCCATCAAGGAAGAACTGCATGACCTGGTGGAGCAGGGTCAGGATGGCTCGGAAAAGCTCGATTGTGCGCTGTTCAAGGAACTGATCGCGCAATTGTCTGTACATGTCGACGTATCGCTTTGCATGCTCCATGATCATTGGTATCTCTGATATTGCTTCATAGACGCTCTCCTCGACCTTGGTGTACCTCCCGGCAGCCTATCTAATGTTAGCCAGATCTCAGACGAGAGTATTAACTTACACCAATGATGATCTTGAACGCTCCGCAGATACTGAATAGATTGTTAGTAATCTTTAGGATGCTATATCCTCCGGGATGTACCTTGACCCATAATCGCCCGCGGGCAGAAGCCCCAACCACCTTTCAAGAGCTTCCGAGTGCCGCCCAACTTTATCGACAAAGACCATGATTTTACTTTGCTTGTTCGGTCTGCTCTTCCATAGTTGAGCTGTTTTCTCTACTTCTCCCATAACCACTTTCCAATTGCACTGGCGTAGGTCGACCTTGGTATTGTACTTCTGACCTGTTTTATCTTGATCGAGCTTCTTCTGGACTTGCTCCATCGCTGCGAAGAGAGATTCTATCTCCTCCTGTATTCCCTTCCACTTGGTTGCACTGCCATTGGTGACGTTAGCAGAGTTTAACGTCAGTATGTGATGTCTTACCTCTCCTCCTGCTCCTGACGAGCCTCGTCCAAAGATACAAAGCCATTTGCACGTTCACTGAACACAGGCAGCGGCTGGCCTGGTAGAGCAATATTGTTTTCGATGTATCTGGCGGTTTCGTTTGGTGGATGTCGATCGCGGGCGCTTAAAAACAATTCTCTCTGGAGGTCTTGCATCGTGCTTGGTGTTCCAGATTAAAGCGAGGAATACAAGAAAGGATGACGAGTCAATTACGACCTAGAATATAAGGCTGCTGCGTTGGACTTGATTGTCAGAAGCTAGAAGTGGTAATCACTGCGAGAGCCTGATCGGGACCCCGGCAGCTGACTGCATGACTGCCTATCTGTGAACCAATAAGTCGCGCTCTGGAAGCGCCCAACAATCTTGGCTGCCTAGGATTCATGCTGTACGGATTGAAAATGATGTTTGTGTATTGATTGTGGCTGGCTGACGTTTTGAACTGAGGGTTGGCTGTGATGTACGAGCTGAATGCCTGATTAGGCATGTTCTGCGAAATGTGACCTACAACCGGAATTAATCTGTTTAAATATCTCTCTATCTTGACCCCGCACTCAAATCGCGACTGATTTCAAGCTTGTATTGATTAACTCGCCAATATCCCCTACTCATTCCATAGCAACAGAGGGCTTAGCTCCCATATTTGATATCGCCATGCCACCAGAAGTTGCTCAAGCAATCCAGACGAGCACTCTCCCCCGCCCAGATCCAGTTTTGAAAGGGAAGGAAACTATGGATGCCCTGACTACACAACACAGACAACTGGATCATACGGAGCAAGAAAAGGCAGAAAAGGGATCTGAAGCCGACGACCCCCTCCAGGAAGCCTTAATTCGCCTGGCCGAGATAAATGAGCTGTTTACTACAGAAAAGATTCAGGAGAATAGTAACGATGTTGAGACTGCCGCTGAAAGGTCCATGTATAGCGGTCTCTGCAAGGAATTACTTGACAGAAATCGTCGGCTGGGACAGCTCACCATGCGATCGCAGCAAGCAGCCATGCACCACAACTTTACAACTCTGAGGATCGAGGAGCTTGAGAAAGAGGTTAAGGATTTGAAAAACAGAGTTTACGAGCTGGGAGACGACCATGACTTTAAGAAACCGAAGGACAAACTTCCTATCCATCTGCACGAGCTGAAGAGATCCAATCCCTATGAATTTGCACTCAACAACGACATCATCCTTCTTCCGACATCTCGGCAACCAGCTTTAGAGGTCAAATTGGCAGAAGCAGTAGTAACTAAACTGACCAAGGATGAGAATGCTTCACACAATTTGGGTAATGACTGTGACATCACCCCCGAAGCCCTGATTGAGTTTAATCCGGAGAGGCTCAGAATAAGATCTCGTCCGCTCATGTCCCACCTTGAGAAGTTGACAGCGACCTCAGTGCTTTCTCGAGTGGGAGAACACGATCTGGACGGGAATAAGGTCTACAGTGGCATGGTGTTCCTACGGCCGTTCAAATTTTTCATCAAACACGAAGCAGCGATTAAGAAAAGCGTGGCTGATATCGAGGCCAAAGTCAAAAAGGAAGAGAAGGAAGACTCCAAAAGAAGTTCGGTGAAGAAGACGACTGGCAAAAAAGAGTTCGATCTAAACCAGCGACAGTTCGACGCCAAGGATCTCCTGGAGGATCTCAAATTGTTGGTTATGTTTCTCGACACAGATCTCCGACCAACCTTCGATCTTAGACAACAAATCAGAGATGGTACGGCTGTTGAGATCGAGTACGCTGACCTGAGACATTTGTTTGAGAGAGGAGATCTTGTTGTTGCTAAAGGAAATCCGGCTTATGCCAGGATTGTTGTGAATGTGGCTGGTGGGCGAGAACCTTTGATCTCCAGGGCTAATAAGGCGGAAGAACAACATTCGACTCCAGTGAATGGCTTTGTTGTCGATTGTATTAGCTTGGGATCTAATGGATCGTCCTTTGTCCCGAAAATTGAACGATTCTCCATCAGAAAGTTCCATGGTCTACAGCCCATCTCGTCATTGCTCCTTTATCCCCTCAAGTTCGACCCAGATGCAGACACTCTTCGGGATAGGTTCCTAGAAGGCGGCAGGAACTTTTCACAAGTCGCAAGCAGCCCTTTCTGCCACAAGAGAGCTGCAGGAAGAACAGTTGACGAACCGTCGATAAACCTGGACGCCGAAGTCGTTGTCGATATGACGCTTGCAATGAACACGAGGTCTGAATGGCGGCTTGATTCTAGTATTACACGGGATGACTTTACAAAAAATGATATAAGAGAAGTACTTGAACGGTCTTGGTGTAAGCATACCTCTGAGTACACCTATTCATGCTGTGGAAGCGATATTATATTCAACGACTTGCAACTGGACGATTTAGATGCCCAAGAGTTCCACAAGAAGAAGGGTTATATGCTTCAACCTATTACATTGGAAGATCTCACAGAGGAGCATCTCATGATCATGAGACCATTTGTTCATGCGTTTGTTCTACGCTCCAGGCAATGGGTTACGATAAGGTCTGAAGACCTGCAAGAAGTCATCTTCCGAAACAGCTTCGATGATCTGGTTTTACCGGATAACCACAAAACAACAGTCCAAGCATTAGTTACCACCCATGAGAAGGGGAGGTCGCCACTATCGTCTAGTCCTGAAAAGCCAAGCATCGGATCTGTGTTAGATCTCGTGCAGGGAAAGGGTAGTGGACTTGTCATTTTGCTACATGGACCACCCGGTGTTGGAAAGACGTCGACAGCCGAATGCGTCGCTGACGATACAAAACGGCCTCTGTTTCCTATTACCTGCGGCGACATTGGCGAAACTGCTGCTGATGTCGAGCATAACCTGCAAAGCCACTTTCAATTGGCTCACAAATGGGGTTGTGTCTTACTTCTCGATGAAGCCGACATATTCCTCGCCAAACGCACCCGCAGCGACTTGCGACATAATGCCGTTACAAGCGTATTCCTTCGAAGTTTGGAGTATTATGCTGGTATTCTCTTTTTGACAACAAATCGCGTCGGTGTTATCGATCCAGCATTCAGGTCCAGGATTCAAATGTCTTTGTTTTACCCCCAGTTGAGCCTCGACATTACGTGCAAGTTGTACGAGAAGTTTATTAGAAGAGCCAAGACAGAGCAGATGAAGCAGGGGTACTATGCTTTCAAAATTAAGGAGAAAGAGATTCTCAAGTTCGGGAAGAAGCATTTTCGGACTTTGGAGAAAAATGGCTACGAGACGTGGAATGGGCGGTAAGTACTTCATTCATATCTTGTATTCATCTGCTAACTGTCACAGCCAAATCCGGAACGCATTCCAAACAGCCATCGCCCTAGCCGAGCATCAAAGCATGACCCAATCCTCAGGAGATCCTCAGCCGACACTAGGCAAAGAGCAGTTTGAAGTAGTGGCGCGAGGATTCATGCAGTTTGACGAATATCTCAGCAAAACACTCGGAGCTACAGATGCGGATCTGGCAAAGCGAGAGGGATGGCGCCACGACGGGTACATGATGGGAGCAGGCACCCCAGCCGTCCCTGTGGTTCCGATGGCTATGCCTCAACCAGCTCGTCACGTTCAGAAGCAAGCGGCTGCCATGAAATACGATAGTGATGATGATAGCGACTCTGAGACTGACACTGATGAGGAATCTGATATAGATGCCAAAGAGGCTAGGGCGGGGAAGAGTGGATCTGCAGAAAAAGGGGATTTTGAAAAGGAAAGAGATGAGTTTAATGAGTATATGAAGTGGAAAAGGAAAAGGTCAGAGCACAAGTAATACGTGGCTTGTAACACTCAAATAGAAGATGATGCCATTTATTCAGTAAAACTTACACTCGTAACCTCAACGCTGGGCCTACAACTTGCTTGTGCGAGATCTCGGACAGCACTGAAGGAACAGTCTTTTTATTAGGTCTATATGAGACTCTTACTATCTAGCCAATGTAGCCATGGACTCACGATAAAATCCAAACCCTCCCTCAACCAAGGCTCATCAATGGTAGCTTTAAAGTCAAAACCATGGTCCCCAGGCCTGACCGCCAAATGGATCTGAGTACTTTGGTCCAACCGCTGCAGGCAATCAACTAGCTTCCGGGTGCCATCAACAGGCACTGCTGTATCCCCCTCGCCGTGAAGTAGAAACAATGGCGGAAACAAAGACTTTTCATAATTCGAAGGACTCAAGGCCATCCTCTTGATTCGCTCAAGGATGAACAAGTCAGAGTCCTCACCGAGAAGTTCCAGATACCGCCCATTGTGCACAACTGCCATTGCCGAATCAAGTCTCACGGGTGGATCTGCCTCGGTAATTGCAGGCTTGACAACGGTGGCCGAAAGGAACTTGTTGACATCTTCGATAGGATAGTTTGGTACACCAACAATTGATTTGGCGTAGGACTCGGTGAAGTGAGCCGCTTTCATGTCGACCATTGGATAAAGAGCTATAATCGCCTTGGGTCTCACAAAGCCTGACAGCACAGACTGTAAAGCCAGATATCCGCCTGCAGCCAGATGATTCAGTCAGTGAATGGTGTATGACTTGGGATTAGATGATTCGAACTTACCGGCACTTTCGCCAACGAGAAGCGTTCTGATGAGGTCTAATTGAAGCTTTTGTTGACCAATTGCTGCGAGATGACGCGAAGGACCCCCGCAGTGCACCCAATTCCAGAAGTTGCCCATGTCATGAATAATATCCCGACCCTTGACCTCAGGAAGAAGCCTGTAGTTGGGACTAATGATGACGGCATCTTGCTCTTCTGCAAAGTCGAGAACCCATTTGGAGAACCAAGCAGGAAACAAACTGGAACCGGTGATCTGATAAAAAATCAGCTTAATGTTTAATGCTAAAACATCATTTGCATACCAGAAAGCCGCCGTGGATTCTGACGATGACTGGCGGGTTCTGACTTTTGAGGCGACGAGGGATTAAGATATCGACACCGATCTGAATGCCTGCAGACTCATAGTATGTTCGAGTGATGGTGAAGGGGTCGAATATGTCGCTTTTGACACTGTGCAGGACATCGATGAGGGCGTTGAACTGAGCGTCACGCTCTGACTGAGAGGTCATAATGCCACTGTGTCAGGTTATTTCAATTTACAATTCACTGCCAGTTAATCCGCCGTAGCTATGAAGTATGAGAAGAGAGCGGAAGCAGCAAAAGGCGCTTGTCCTAACCTCCAAGTGCTTTTTGAGGTAATAGCCAAGTACCAGGTGAGGTTAGGCTGAGAGACGGCGGCACTAACCGCAACCCCGCTTCGTCACTTTTTACCTGATTGGGTATGGACGACATTCACAGCAACGAGACGATGAGATGAGACTCAAAAGGTCACTTAATGGGCTTATGAGGGACCGGGGGATATCTTCGATGTAACGGAGGCATGCGAACGGACATCGAACGGGATATAGCTCACGAGGCAGGAAAAGGCTGGTAGATTGAGACAAGATAATGTATTTATGATAAGCTATTGTATATACAGAGCTTAAGAGTAATATGAAGATGGAGTGTCTGATTGTGTCTAGCCTTGCAACGCCTTGTATATCTCAGTCTCCACCCGTTCCGAGCACTCCAACACCAAAGCATCTTAAACCCAAAGTCAGCAAAGTATCCTTTCCACTTTATTTAACCGACTCACCACCATACGGAAGAATTTGGCTGGCAATAATACCGCCGATATTGTTCTTGCGATCAGCGAACCAGAAGAGATTAGCCAAGCCTTCCCACGACGCTGAACCAGCCGCACGACCCGTTGACTCTGGGAAGTGATTGATAGAGAATGATAAACCCCAGCCCTCGGTGTGATCATCTGGCATTGGCGTTAAGGGAGTTGGGTTTGCTAGCTCTGGTTTGGCAACGGGGACGCTGACGTTGCTGAAGCGTGGTTTATCGGGAATTTGATCGGTGAACATGTCTAGAAATGGATGTCAGTACAAGCTGGATTAAGGATCTAGCATGAGGGATAAACTTACCATCGACGGTCTCAGATTTAAGTAGCCGAACTCCTGATTTTGCATCCAATCCGTCGTTCAGAAGAAGTGAAATAATTCCTGTTAAACAATGAGTAACAAAAGAAGACGGATCGGTCGCGCCTGCACTTACTTCCAAACTCTGCTGGTCTTCCAAAGCATCCATGACCCCCAGCACACGGAACCTTTTCTCCATCCCGAGCAAGTAGTGGACGTCGATAAAAGTGATCTGTAGTACTCAACTTGCCACTTGGGCTTCTGCGATGCATATACGCCAAGTTCAACTTATCTTCCGCCGATGGATGGAAAGTGACATGGTCCATGCCCAGTGGTCTGAATATGTGATCTTTGAAGACTTCCTCCAGTGACTTGTTGTACGTGCGTTCGATTATCACGCCAACCCAGTCCATCGAGACGCCATACTGAAACGTCTCACCAGGCTGATTCACCAGAGGTCGATTGGCTGTGTCAATTGCTTCCCCGGAAAAGTCATCAAAGCCAATGGGGCGACTGAACTCTGCAAGCTTCTCATCCTCAAAAGCATAGCCGAAACCAGCTAGTCACTCGTCAGTGCTCAGGTTCCGTTATCGAAAGATTGAGTTCATACCCGTGTGAGTGAGAAGCATTCGAAGAGTAATTCTCCTGACTTTCTCAACGAGGTCAAGTTTGCCGTTCTCGTTCCGAGTTAACACCTTGACGTCCCGTAATTCAGGGCAGATGGCTTCGATTTGATCTGCATCATCTAAGCGCAACTTCCCTTGCTCGACGAGTTGCATGCACGTGACTGATGTCGCCAGTTTTGTGAAAGATGCCATGAAGAAGATAGTCTTTTCTGACATGGGGCTTTCAGAAATGACTCCCCTTAGGCCGGAGCAATGCTGAAAGATTGGCTCGCCATCATTTCTGAACGCGGAGTAGACGAGGCCCGGGATCTTGCTCTCTATGCCCCCAGTTGTGTACTCATCGATGATATCTCGAAGCTTGGATTGAGTATCCTGTGATAGTACAGACATGTTTGAGGGTGTATGAATCCGGAATTGTCTGGATCGGGTGCTCTTCCGGGTTTGGGATTGCTGGCGTTTGGCCGGGAGCGCTCGATTCTCTACAGAGTATAAGAACAGCTTCGCTGACCTGGCCTTCGTACTGATTAAGGAAGATCCCAGAGTAGTAGTCGTACGCCTTTACTAGTTCTGTAGATGCTTTTAGCGGAGGACGATTTGACTCCAGGTAGGCGGGGATCAAGCACAAGAATGGAGTTGAGGCTATTACCCAATTAGGAATAAAGTTAGACTACACACGCGATAAGCTACAGAGACTAAACACCATTTACGTACCAAGTCAATAGACCGTGTAAGTATGACTAGAGATAAAACAGGGACCTAGCTAGCAATTGATAAGGAACAACAATTTTCTACCGTGTAATTCCAGCCGTCACAAATTCAGTGTGCAGTAATCAACTCCAAGGGTCAATCATCAACAACAAAGAGCAATAAAAACTGCTAGTTCATTACCAACATGCCTTCAGTGCGTTATCAGTTCCTCCCCGGCCCAGTAGGAGAAATGCTCCGCTCCGCATCCCTCGCAACAACCGCCACGATCCCACTATCAGGCTCTCTCGTCATAACGACAGGCCATGTCGGGGTAGACATAAAAACAGGTCAACTCGTCACCAGCTCTATAGAAGCCGAGTTCAACGCCGTGTTTGACTGTCTTGATGCAGCACTCAAGAATGCGGGTGTTGCCAGCGGCCTCGCCTCAGCTCATAAGCTGGTGGCTTACTTTACCCGCGCTGAGGATGAGACAACACTCCTGAGTATCTTTCGGGAACGGTATCCGGGACATACTCCGACTTTGACCTCGGTTGTCGTGGCTGGGCTTGTTAATCCGGGGATGCATGTTGAAGTACAAGCGGAGGCAATCGCCATCTAGAAGGGGTTATAGAGATATTATGATGGATCAACAGATGAAGAATGGAAGGCGATACATGGACTAGTTACAAAGAGTATACAATTATGTCAATAGATGCCCAAACCGACAATGACAAGTTCCACGCAACGAAAACTTCTATTTTCGGTACTAAATATGAAGTGTTATCTACTCTCGATCGGGCATGTTTCGGAAAGGGTTGTTAGGATCCGCCAACTCCTCCTCCACGCTCTGTATCGTCTTGACCACCTTAGCAGGGGCGCCTAGGGCGATCGAGTAGGGGGGCAGACTCTTAGTAACCACTGCCCCGGCGCCAACAGTACAGCCTCGGCCAATAGTTACACCAGGGAGGATAACCACATTGCCACCGATCCAGCAGTCGTCTTCAATACGGATGGGATGTCCAAACTCGACGAACTTGATCCTGGATAGAACACTCGTCTCGTGGCCTGCTGTGTAGATATGTACGTTGGGACCCATCTGGACGCGGTCGCCGATGATGACGAGACTGGTATCTAGGATGGTCAAGCTGAGAGACATTAGCCACTGTTCCACATACCCAGAGTTGTGTACTCACCCAAAGTTCATGAAGCAGTTCTCGCCGATGGAGACATTGCTTCCGTAGTCAGGCATGAAGGGCGTCTCAATGTACGTCCCCTTGCCGACCTTTCCGAGCATCTCCGAAAGCATCTGAGCTCGCTTGTCGTCGATCTCCTCGCGAGTGCCAGCGCTGGGATCAATGTTGTTGTACTTGTACGCCAGACCGCGCGCTCTGTGGCGGCCATCCAAGAGTTCAGGGTGCAGGGGGTTGTAGCTAGCCCCGCGGTCAGAAATCATGCACTGGCGTAGTATCAGACCCAAAGTGCACTTACAGCATACCAGAGATCATCTTCTCGTACTCTTCGCACCATGGTGTACCCTTGAGGCCTTTGGCGATTTCGATGATCTCATTATCTTTCTGTTGCTTGGCCATGATGAGTAGTATAGGGTTTGAGTAGCTTTGATAAAAGACTGATAGCTGGTAAGTGAGAGCGATACGAATCCTTTAGAATTAAGTTATACTGTCTGATTGTTGAGGTAGATACGGATCTGGTACCTGTTCAAGTTGGAGAAACACGTCTCATCTTTTAAGCGTGGAGAAGGTGAGGGCTTATTACCAGAAACGGAATTAAGACACGACCCACGAAAAAAACAAGTCTACCCCACACAGTGTCAACTCGTCACGAAAGGTAAAGCTTATCTGCAAAGGTCGATCTTGAGGTGATTGATGTCGAGATAACTCAACTCTACGGGCTCCATGATTTCCCCCGCGTTCTGGGGGTCTAATCTTGATTAACGGGGAGATAGATTGCGGGGGAGATACAGGTTTGTTTGATACGTATCTGATCTTCTATTGGCTGCCGTCTTGCTGGCTGTAGTGATTCCGAGTAGCCGGCCTGGCCGTTGGGAGTACTCTACAGCGAAAGGTATATTACCTTGACGCTCCTGACTCAACCTGACTCTCGTCGCTCATCATAGTCATCATCATCCTCTCACTGTTCACGATGGCTCAGAGCATAGAAGCCCAGAACTCCGACAACAAGCCCGACATCAACGTCACAAACAACTACGACGTTGATGTCGGCAGAGTCGAAAATGTCGAATCTTTCAGCAAAAGCCCCGATGCAGTCGATGACAACATCCTCCTCGCTCAGGGCCACGCCCCCGTGATGAAGCGATCGTTTGATCTATTGGGCACGCTTGGTCTTGGCTTCAGCATCACCAACTCCTGGGTGTCATACGCCAGCTGTTTCGGACAGAGTTTGCTCTACGGAGGTGCGCAGGCGACTGTGTTTGGACTGATAGTCGCTTGCGCAGTGCAGTGGCTTATCATTCTTGGCCTTGCGGAGCAAGCCTCGGCGTTTCCATCTTCGGGAGGTCGGTTCATCTCATTTCCGCTGGAAGTAATTGACTAATGAGTTTGGGGAATGGCAGGGCAGTATCACTTTACGTACATTCTCTCTCCGAAGAGATATCGACGATTCGCCGCCTTTGCTGTGGGCATAATCAGTGTTCTTGGTTGGTGGGTGATTACCTGCTCTGGGATCTCGAACAATGTGCAGTGCATCATTGGCATGGTCCTCTTTGTCAACCCTGATTACCAGCCTCAGAACTGGCATTCGTATCTGTTATACATCGGGCTCATCCTAATCACACGTAAGTAGCTCTTTTCACTCTTTCACGACGGCCGTACTGACGAACTGTAGTCATTCCCATCTTTACCATCCCGCAGAAGCACCTCGGAAAGTGGACGCAAGCATGTCTCGCGATATCCGTCCTCGGCTTCGTCGTCGTCACCATCACGATCCTCGCCATGAGCGATGGGTACAACCACCCAAGCTTCATCACCTCATTCGATGGAACAAGCGGCTGGCCTGATGGCGTTGCCTGGGTCATGAGTATCGGCAATGCCATGTATGCTTTCGCTAGCATGGATGCTGTGATCCACGTCGCTGAGGAGATGCATCACCCAGGCAAGGCCATTCCTCGAGCAATGTAAGTCTACAATCTTGACACCATTCATACTTGGACCTGATAAAGGGTTTACAGGAATCTTACCATGATCATTGGTCTACTTACCTCAGTCCCATTCATCTTGGCCATGATGTTTGTCATCAAGGATCTCGATGCGGTCAGGGTTGCCCATCTGCCTAGTCTTGAAGTCTTTCACCAGGCTACTGGCAGCAAATCAGCTGCACTTGGGCTTCAGTCTCTTCTTGTAATCATCTTTTACAGTACGTGGTGCAACTCTGCTGTGGCCTGAAACCTTTGACTAACAGTGGACAGCATGCATGCCTAGCCAATGGATTACATGCGGCCGATTGACTTGGGCCTTCTCACGAGATGTAAGTCTCCGTCCTCTTTACTGCTAATCTAGTGTCATGCTGACATCGCCACTTAGCGAGGACTTCCTTACTCCAACTACTGGAATCACATCTCGCCCTCCCTCGGCTTCCCTGTTCGCACGACTCTGCTGTCTGTTGGGTTTTGCATCATCTACGGACTGCTGTACATGGCCAGCAGCCAAGCCTTCAACTCTATCATCACCACTGCCGTTCTTGGTGTGAACATCTCGTACGCCGTCCCTCAAGCTATTACTCTGATCCACGGACGAGAGAACAAGCTGCCCCCAAGACCGTTTAAACTCGGAAAAGTCGGAGGTTATCTCTGCAATGCGTGGACTCCTCTTTGGGTTACGACGATCGGCATCTTTATTTGTTTCCCCAATGCCATACCTGTGACTGCGGGGTCAATGAACTAGTAAGTCGAAATGTCCTCTACATGTGTCAGACTTTTACTAACTGCTGACTTAGCGTGTGCGTTGTACTTGGATGCATGATGCTTATCTTGGTTGGTCTCTGGTTCACTGTTCGTCGTTATTTCGATGGCCCTGCTATCGATTACGAAATGTTGGGATTGAGTCGTCCAGAGTAAAAGAGAAATTTAGTGGCTGTTGGTAGCTTTCTGATGATGTAATCGTAACCTTAGGACAGGTCACGCTGGAGGACTAGCCATGTTGATATTACCTCTCGTTAGGTATTTTAGAAGGAGGTGCTCAAAGAAAATGTCCACAAGCATATAAGAGCCCCGTTATGGAATCTCAATTTTCCCTTAGAATAGACTGCTTCAATATTGTGCAAACATTCTCGCAATGCTGAGATATGTGTTGTCTTACATTACCCAAGGCTCTGCAGCTAGTTCTATACAACCTTGAAACTGGTTTAATATTGCTCCCGGGTTAGAGATTTGAAGTAAGTTCTTCTATTCTGGGAACCGTCTCAGTCTATTGCTTAAATGGAAGTTCTTTACTTGGACTTTTGTCGCAATTGTAAATTCCTGCTACTGATCTCCAGCATAAATAACATATCTAGCTCACAGTCTGCATTATACCATGTTGCTGGATGCCCAGTACGTGACAAGATAGGCTTTCAAGATACATACTCAAGCTTTTTATAAACGTAGTTATGGCTTTCTAATACTGTTATGATACATAGCTCCGCTTCATACTATAACATTTCCCAGTCTCGCCACTTTAAAGCTTACTACCACCAGCCTTCTTCTTAGAAGCAACGACCTCGCGGTGTGCCACCTGTGCATTAAGACAGCCTTGCTCCAAAGCACCATCGATAGCAGCTCTCCACCCATGAGCCCAGTCAGCCGAAGCAAAAAAGACATTACCGTGTCGGCTCTGTAGTTCGTCCTGGTATTTGGACATGTAACCTGGCTGCCACCAGGCAGGGCCTCCTTTCGAGAACGGATCCGTTGCCCAATTATGCAGCATCTGCTTATTGTTAGTGATCAATACTCCATATAGGGGATGGGCTTCTTACTAGTCTTTTGACATCCATGGGATGGATCTTGTTGAGCGCTTCAATGGTCTGCGCCGCATTGTTCTCAGGAATGAAGGTATCCCGTTCATCTGCACCGAAAGCAACGACGTGGACATCACCATTAGGCAGTACTCCATCACCGTAGCCATACATCAGGAGGCCAGGGAACTTCATGCCGTTCCATCTCTCGAGTTCCTTGTTGCTAACATCAGCATGAACCTTAGTCATCTGATTGACATGGCCGATGTTAATAGCCGCTTGTCGTCGTTGTGAAAGCGGTGGAGAGAACTCGATATCCTTCAAGACATTGAGAGGAATCGTGTTGATAATCTTCTTCGCCCGGAATACATCGCCGCTACTGCTTGTCACAGTGACCGGGCCGTCACCAGATGAGTCCTGTGCGATCGACTTAACTTGTGTGGAGAACGCATACTCTAGCCCATCTCCAGTGGCTTCCTCAAACATACGCTTCGCAAGTGCAGTCTGGCCATCCCTCAGTTTATATCGCAACCAAACATCTGCAAAGTTATCAGAACTATGCATTAGCAAAGCATGTGAACGAATCATATCCCAAAGACTCGATTCTTTCATTCTTCCACCCGAGATGTGCAGCAGTAGAGAAACCAAGAGGCCTTGTTCTTCGGTTGTGAGTTTATGCTTGATCTCTTCGAAACGGTCGTGGCAAGATAGTTGATCCCACTTCTCAACGGTTAATCGATCGACGATGGGGTTGTCAAGTTGGGCGTGGGGTAGAGGGCAGATGGTGCGGCCAAATTGGCCATCGACGTTGACGAACATGTCCCAGGCTTTCGCTTGCATTGCGCCGGCTTCCTCATGGCTGAGCTTGCGTGGTGTAGCACCTGCGGTCCTCACGTGTCAGCAACATGGAGCAAAAGCGAATTCGGTTGTGCTCGTACCTGGTACGTCAATAGTGTAGTACCCTTTGTGCATATCCGGACTTCCCGTTGTTATGAGATCGCGGTCCATGTTGTATCGTGTCATTTCTCTAAACAAGTAGCCCATATGATGAGTGACCCAAGTCCCTCCCATCTCGTAAAGGAATCCTCCAACGTGTCAGCAAGATATTGAGATTCGCAAAGGTCTTCATACCATCTTTCTTGGCGGTATATGTCCTGCCGCCAATTCGATCGCGTGCCTCAATCAGAAGGACAGAATGATCTGCAAAACGTCAGGACAGTCCACTTCCCAGACTCAGTGTTACATACTCAATTGACTGAGGTCACGAGCTGCCGCTAGACCGGCATATCCAGCTCCAATGACTATAACGTCGAAGATTTTGTTGGTAGAAGAAATGGATCGCTGAGGCGAGATAACGGCGTCACTGTCAAGTCCCTTCTGAAAGCCAGTGTGAGGCTCCCAGATATGCCCGTCTTTAGTCTTGGGTGTCATACTGAACAAACTGTGCGACTAATTGGCAAAGAATGGAGAAACACTTGGAGTTGCAGGATTCGAAGTTGAAAGCTTGAAGGTAACTGGAGTCTAGCTTGGATGGCGATAAACCTGCCTTAGCTTTATCTAGCTTCTTTTCGCTGTCAAAGCTACTCCAATCAGTAGTGGGTTCTCAAGCCATCTCCAACCCGGCAAATTCCACAATCGGCCCCATCACAAAGTTGACACTATTTCCTATCGTGGACTCTGCGGGGTTGAAGCTGTCCTTAATTCCTATTTAGGTAGTAACAAGAGCTCCGCACATAAAGTGGCTTCAGCGGAGTCTCCGATGTCTTGATACCGCATTAGGTAGTTACGTCAACTTCCATATCCACGGTCATGATAATCATGGCGTAGACACTCAGCGTTTGTTCATAAAATCTCGGACTACAGCTCGCTGAAAGAGTCAGACCATACTCAAGCTATACCGTACCATATCACACCGCAACACACCACTCGCATAACTTTAGTGTACTTTTATTCTTGAACAAACATGCCTGACTTTACTGGTCTCGAGCTGACTGGCAAGACTGCCATTGTCACTGGCGCGTCCCGGTAAGTCACCCCGACGACCCTATACGAGTAATAGTATAGACCTTGACTAATACGTTTCAGAGGTCTTGGTGCCGGCATTGCTATCCTGCTTGGCAAGCGAGGCGCCAACGTGGTGGTCAACTACGTGTCTGACGGCAGCCGGGAGCGAGCTGAGAAGGTCGCTCAGGAGATTGAGGCCAATGGCACAAAGGCTATCGTTGTCCAGGCCGATGTTAGCAAGACAGCTGAGATTCCCAAGTTGATTGATGCTGCGCTCAAGATCAGTTCCACTGGCAAAATTGAGATACTCATTCACAAGTAAGTCTGGTTCTGTGAGAGGGTGAAATGGAAGCCACTAACACGGTGATTAGCGCTGCTCAAGGAAACGAGGCCAATTTGGTAGACACAACCGAGGAGTTCTACACTCGTCACTTCGACGCCAACGTCAAGGGCCCCATCTTCCTGACAAAGGCCGCAGAGCCTCATCTCCCCAAGGGAGGCAGAATTGTCTTCATCTCTTCAGCAGGCGCCCGTCTCGGTGTCGCTGGACAGACAGTTTACGCCGCTACCAAAGCAGCTGACGAGGCTCTGGTTCGTGTCTGGGCCAAAGAGCTTGGTCAATCCCACGGCATCACTGTTAACTGCGTGAACCCTGGTCCTATCGCTACAGATCAATGGTTCCAGAGTGATGAGCAGTTCCTTAAGGATATGCAGCCGCTGATTGACTCTACGCCTGCTGCGGCGCGTGTTGGTGAGGTTAGTGATATTGCGCCTCTTGTTGCGTTCCTTTGTACAGATGATGCGAAGTGGACGACGGGATCTGTTCTTTCTGCCAACGGTGGTCTTTATAATTAGATTAGTAGACTTTAGTTTTGAGTATGAGATGACTGAAAGCATAATTTGGTAAATGAATAAACCGAGATTGAAGAAATGTCGTGCTGGATGAAGCATGTGCTAAGACGGCTTACAGTGACTGCAAGTAACCTCCAAGCTGACATCGTGAGGTTATGACGTTCCAAGCCCAATGACTCGCTCCATGGCCAATCTCAATCTCTTTAATACAGAGAAGTATACTTGGCGTTAGGCAGAATCATCAAGGTTTCTCCCCTGCTCATCAAGTTTATCTCCAAATAACCAGTGAACATTCGCCACTAGGATACGCACTGTAACGGTTTCGATTCCCCGTAGTCGATTGCACTAAAAACCTGGCGGGCGGGGGCGTTTTTAGTGTCATGATGGGGGATGGGTCCATGTTTCTTCTTCTCCCCAAGCTTGGAAAGCTTTCTGAACCCTTCCCCTCATTCATACCGTCACTTCTGTGTGCTACACTCTGATACCAGACTTTGTTACTGACAAAATTAAAGAAATGTCAGCGGTCAAACCTCGAGAGTTCAAGTTCGTCGGCGCATTCAGTCGCAAGAGAAGACGTCGCGATGGGACAGCACCTGGATCGATTGACTTCGTCGGACCGACAACACGATCGAAGCAAGCAGCGACAAAACCGCAGAGTGAAGCTGTTGCTGCTGAGCCTGCAACGCCGCCAAAGTCAGCGGATGGTAATAGCGAAGGTCAGGATAAGAATGCAGAGACAAATACACCTCCAGCGGTAGAAGCAACAGATACAGAGGCGCAAGCTCCTCTTGCGACGACGCCAGTGATTCCGCATGAGAATGCCAATCCGTTTGATCACGATATGATGACGGGGGAGGGAATGAACGGTGGAAGTGATATTGACTGGACATATTCAAGTCTTATGAATCCCTTCATCGATACAGGGCCTTCATTCATGGCGCCTTTTGATCAAGTCAATGGCCAACTGCCGATTTATTTTGGGCCTGACATTCCTCTCATTCAGCTGGGCGACTCGTCATCTACCGACAACTCGCCAGAGAATCACTTCGTCGGGCCTCAATTGCCAAATGACACTGATGGCCAAGCCGGCGAGTTTGGTGTAAATGCGGAGTCGCAAGCAATTGAAGAGCCAGTCTTGCCATTGCTCAACTCTCACGCCGCGCCGAGCAACATTAGCGACACCATTGCGCAGCTACTAACTCGATGTACGTATAAACCGTTCGATCTTTCTTTGGTACCATTATCTGACAGGAACCAGATGACCAAGAGTTCTGTGTCATGCCACTCACTCACGACTTTGCCGCCAACCCATTCCGATTCGACGCCGAGACAGGTCGCGGCTCACAACTTCTCCTCCATTGTATTCTCGCTCTCTCTTACAAACACATCAATCGCGATACGGGATCTTGCGCTGGAGAAGCCAAGATGCATAAGAAGAAGGCTCTTCAGATGCTCAAAGACATGGAAGGCGTGTCGCAGGCGTCACCGATTGAAGCGACATTCTTAGATGCGGTGCTAATCCTCATGACACTTGATGTAAGTTCGCATGAAGGTATACGTTGTCGGGTACTAACATATCTAGTGCGCGACTTCTGCTCATGGTCCTTGGACGTGGTATCTCAAGCGAGCGCATAAAATGATCCAAGCTGCCGAATTCTGTAACATGAAGAAGACGCCGCGGATGCAAGCACGTATAGAGATGCTAGTCTGGTAAATATCACTACCACCATCTACACAACCCAAATACTGACCCTTACAGGTGGGACGTCACTCTAGCCCTCACAAGTCGCCAAGGATGCGTCCTCTCCGAATCCACGATAATCAGCCTCTTCAACCACGACAAAACAAGCGACGAGACCTTCTACAGTGTATCAGGCTGTCCCGAAGCCCTATTCCGCCACATGATCCGCCTGGGCTCCTACGCCCGAGAATTCGAGCTGATAAGCAACATGACCTGCGCAAAGTTCGACATGGAACACGTTCTCAATGTAGAGAAGGAAATACGCGAGTGGACAGACCCAGAGTATGGCGACATCCCAGACCAGCTCGTCTCAGACACTACAGGCTGCGATATAGGCGATGTAGCACACTACAAAGAAGACTTACACCACTGCGCCGAAGCCTGGAGATACGGATTATTAATCTACATCGGCCGTGTGTTCAAATGGCAGCGCGATCAACCCGCTCCGTCAATACTAGGCTTCCTTGCGCGCAAGACGCTTAATCACGTTTCGTCTTGTAGGTATAGTTCCATGCTGCAGAAACAACTTCTCCTTCCTGTTTTCTTAGCGGGGTGTGAGACGTCGGATGAGCATTTGAGACAGGCGGCGAGAACGTATTGTAGTTGGTGGAATGAGCGGACGAGATATGACATGTTTTTGACGGCGAATACGTTGCTGGAGGAGGTCTGGGCTGATGAGGCTGTGGATTCGTGGTGGGGGTCTGTTATTGATCAGAAGAGTCGGTCGAATGTTAACTCTGGAGAAGGTAGGCAGTATTTATTTGGGTGAGGTTGGGCTTGTGTACGTTCTGGTGTTTGTGGTCTTTTTTATGTTGTCATGTTGGCGTTGAGAGGGATGGCTAGTTGTGTCGATGTTTGAATGTCAGATTGGGAAAGCGTGCTTGTACAATCTGAACGATTGGAGGTATCTTGCTGTATATATAGTACTCGTATTTGTTACCACAATTGGCATTTTCTATCTTCCGAATGGAGTCATATCTGCTGGGGAACTGGGCGAGAACTGTCTCTGAGAATCTCTAGCCACACATGCACGTCTTGCCTGATGGAGGAAGCAAGCACAATGAAATGTCAAGGCCTATGAACAAGCTCAGGACGAAGAACTGATATGCTTTCCACTATCACCACCGCGTTGGTTGGTCGCAACCTGTAGATCATCGGACAATTGCGCATTTACATCTCTCCATCTAATGAGTAAAGACAAAAGATAGCGCAGGAAATCCCAATCATTCTGGCTAATAATCTTCTCGACAATCGTATTTCCAGGTCTCTTATCGGATAGCCATGATCCAGATAAGTGCCTTACCTTTTCTTGGTGGCTAAATCCCGAATCAGTGGTGTCTCATATCGTTATTCATTCAGGCAACTTGACTTTACTATCACAACAGTGCTTCAGAAACCAGTAAGATCTCCCCCCCAGCACACTCCGCAATACGATAAAAGAATTTCCCTGTACAGATCGGCCAATTTGGGGGGTTGCATGATGGTGCGCCTTTGGGCTGGTGGCAATCCCGTTGGTTGCGGGGGTGCGGTATTACCCAAAGAGGAATTACGCGATTGAGTAACTACTGTATCAGACATGGCGAGTATCATTCTCCGTGGAGACTCGGGGTATCGCAAACAACAGTCTTTGGAGGCATCTGTAGACCATCTGTAACATCTACAAAAGCAAAGGTTGAATCGTGTCATATCGATCAATCTCACCAGCAGAATACATCATTTCAATCATCAATCTCACCATCCACCAAAACAAACACTCCCATCACATCACACAACAAAATGGCAACTATGGACGAGGTATTCGCCGGCTACGCAAAGCGACAAGCCACCCTCCAAGCAAGCACCAACATACTCTCCCAAGGCATCGCCTGGGTCGAAGGCGAGCTCGTCCCCCTGCAGTCCGCCCGCATCCCCCTCCTCGACCAGGGTTTCATGCACAGCGACCTGACCTACGACGTGCCCTCCGTCTGGGACGGCCGCTTCTTCCGCCTCGACGACCACCTCGATCGTCTCGAAGCAAGTTGCAAGAAGATGAGGCTTCGCTTCCCCATTCCCCGCGACGAGATCAAGAAAATCCTCGTCGAGATGGTCGCCAAGAGTGAGATCAAGGATGCGTTCGTTGAATTGATCGTTACTCGTGGACTCAAAGGTGTGAGGGGTGCGAAGCCGGAGGAGTTGCTGAATAATAATCTTTACATGTTTGTTCAGCCGTATGTATGGGTTATGGACCCTGAGGATCAGTATCATGGTGGTCGTGCGATTGTTGCGCGAACCGTACGACGTGTTCCACCTGGCTCTATTGATCCCACTATTAAGAATCTCCAGTGGGGTGATCTCGTCCGCGGCTTATTCGAGGCCAACGACCGTGGCGCCACTTATCCCTTCCTGACCGACGGCGATGCCAACCTCACCGAAGGCTCAGGCTTCAACGTCGTCGTTATCAAGAATGGCGTGCTCTATACACCCGATCGTGGAGTCTTGCAGGGAATCACAAGGAAGAGTGTCATTGATGCTGCGAGATGTTGTGGATATGAGATTCGCATTGAGCATGTTCCAGTTGAGGCGGCGTACCAGGCCGATGAGATTTTGATGTGCACAACTGCTGGTGGTATTATGCCCATTACTACTCTAGATGATAAGCCGGTAAATGATGGCAAGGTTGGACCTATTACGAAGGCTATCTGGGATCGATACTGGGCTATGCACTGGGAGGATGAGTTTAGCTTCAAGATTGATTACTAGGACATTGTTTGAGAGAGTTGTAAAGTTTGGCATTAAATTAAACGCATTTACCTCATACCAAATCCTGTTTCAGCCCAAAAAGGCTAATGGGCGTCACTTCGATTATCATTGAGATGATGCTGAAGGAGTCTCGTAATTTTTCGAAGTTGCATATGTGAAGTCAAGACTCTCGTCATCAGGATCCCAGAGACTTAGGGCATCTCTTCTCAACCCTTGATATGAGCCAACTTGAAGACCTTGGCAAATTCGGGCCGTCCAGCATAGAATGAATAGAACCATCTTCCAATCTCAAGTTATCGAACGTGCCACTGGCATGCTTTCACAGTATTGCCGGGCGTATCCGCCATTACCTCAGACTCAAGTCTGCCGAAAGCAGCACTAATCAGCTGAGCTGATAAGGTTACTGGTCTAGCTTGAGTTGCCAGACTACATACATATCGAAGACCCAAAAAGGCGAGGACTCAGTTTGGTGTTAGCGCTTTCCTTTGACACTCTTGGTGATAGTAATGGGACGATCTCGCTTGAGCTCCCGTATTTCCTATTCAGGTAATAACCTCTACAAGGATCCCGGCCTCGTAGCCAGCCTACGCTTTTTGGAGTATGGACTAGTAGTTACAGAAGTCCTTTGTATAGCTTCAAATGAGGCTGGTTCCGCGGGATTGAATATGTATCTCGTTGAGAATTCTTCAATTACTTCAGCACACACTGTCTAACTCACCACGGTCAACATGAGTGCACACGATAGTATCGTCATCTTGGGGTAAGTAGTTGACGCGGTACCCTTCAGGCTTCTTGCCGTCATATACTGACATTCATGCAAGGGCTGGCATCATCGGCCTTGACGTAGCCCTTGTCCTAGCAGAAAGAGGCTACGGCAAGTCTATCACAGTCATCGCGGAACATCTTCCCGGAGATACAGCACTGAGTTATACTTCTCCCTGGTAAGCACCACTTGACAGCTTCATGTTTGCTCGTACTCATTTTACTGTAGGGCTGGCTGCAACTTTTCAGCTATCTCTGGCACAGATGCCAATGCCTTAAAATGGGACAAGGCAGGATACTTCCATCTGAGCAAGCTTGCTTCTGAGAGACCAGAGCAGTCATATGTCAAACGAACTCCTTCAATGGAGCTTTGGGACGATAATGTTCCTCGCGACAAGATCCAGGCAATGTCTGAATATCTAGAGGACGTAAGTTCAAGTCTAACAAGAGAGGCCATCAGCTGATTTCTTGCAGTTCCAAGAACTAAAAACCTCTGAACTGCCCGAGGGCGTCAAGTTTGCTGTCTCCTTCACGACACTTACTGTCAATGCGCCCAAGCATCTTGTCTACCTCTATGAGAGACTGAAGAATGACTACGGTGTTCGCTTTGTTCGCCAGAAGCTTCCAGATCTTCAAACTGCTTTCTTTAGCCAGTCAACCCAGATTGCGTTCAACTGTACAGGCAACGCTGCTCGAATGTTGCCAGGAGTTGAGGATCCAAAGTGCTACCCGACTAGAGGACAGGTCCTGTTGACTCATGCGCCCGAGGTTCACACGAACATCATGAGACATGGGAAGGATTACGAGACATACGTCATCCCCCGCCCGTTTTCCAAGGGACACGTCATTCTCGGAGGGTACATGCAAAAGGGGAACGGGTAAGCTATCCGTGTCATGTGCATTGCATGATGGGCTAACGTGTCTTCTCAGTGATGGTGCGACTTACTCGTACGAAACAGAGTCCATCTTGGAGCGCACCAAGGAACTCAGTGATGAAGTCAGGAATGGAGGTCTAGATGTTCTCGCAGCTTTCTCGGGTCTTCGTCCGTCACGCGAAGGCGGCGCTCGAGTAGAGAGGGAGGAACTGACTGTGGCAGGACAAAAGCGCACAGTAGTTCACAACTATGGTGCAGGTGGAACTGGATTCCAGGCTGGTTATGGCATGGCTCTAGATGCCGTTCGTGCCGCTGAGCCTGTTTTGTCAAAGATCCATACCGAGCTCAAGCCGAAGCTGTGATGCATTGTGCGCGAGCAGATAGTAAGTGTTCAAGTGAAGGTGGGTGGAGTCACTGAGAAAAGGTCACTGGATACATGTGAAAGGGCCAGTATGTAATAAACAAGGAAAGATGTACTATTGTATTGACAGTATTGCTTCTAAGCTATGTTCTTTTCTTGTGCGAAATATGATAATATCTAAATACAAAAACAGGTCATGTAGGTCGTTAGGTACTCAGTCTAAGTAAAGTTATGCAATCATTGCTCTCCATGGTTCCCAGACTCTTTGAGATGCATGTAGGTACAGAGGAAATCTTAAAAGAAGTAAACAGGATAAGGAGGCTTCTCGTAGCCAGCCTTGGAAGTAGTGGTGTGCTCAGCCGCCTTTGGTGTAGAGACAGGAGTCTCGTAGAGCTTGGTGGTAGATCGGATGAAGGTGGTGACCGTGCCGTTGCCGGGAGCGTGGTGGGTGGGGATGGTAGGAGGATAACTCTTGGATGGAGAGGGGTAGACGTGAGAGTTCCACGGCTTGATCTGGGTGGTGGCAGTGGCGTAGACGGTGGAAGTAACGGCGCCGATGGGGCAGTTGGTAACTGTGGGAGGGCAAGCAGTGACGGTGTAGTACTTGGTGGTGTAAAGAGTTGATGTCGAGTTACCAGGAGGGTAGTAAGTAGCACCAGGACCGGGAATGACCTGAGTCTTGGTGACGGGGCAGAGAGTAGTCGAGAGAGCGATGGTCTCGGTTGTAACGTGGGGAGTACCAGGGCAGTTGGCAACGTGAGGAGCGCAAGCAGTGACAGTTCGGATGTTGGTCGTGTAGATGGTGGAGGTAGACCAGCCGGTTGTGACGACCTGCTGAGTTGGGACGGGGTAGGTCTGGTGGGGCTGGCTGGGTTGCTCGTGGTTGGAGGGTTGTCCAGCGGTCTTGGTGGGGTGAGACTGCTCCTCGGTGACTGGGCAGACGGTGGTGGAGATGGCGATGGTCTCGGTGGTGACGTGAGGAGTAGGGGTCTCGCAGTTGGGGAACTCGGGGCCGCATGTAGTCACTGTTCGGACGCTGGTGGTGTAGACAGTAGATGTAGACCAGGCGGTAGTCTTGGCAGGCTGAGTAGGCTGAGGCTGGGTTTGATGATGCTCGGTTGGCTTAGGCTGAGTAGGCTTGGGCTCAGTATGGTGCTGCTCAGTCACGGGGCAGATGGTAGTAGAAACAGCGATAGTCTCAGTGGTGACGTGAGGAGTAGGTGTCTCGCAGTTAGGGAACTCAGGACCACAAGCAGTGACAGTGCGGATGCTGGTGGTGTAGATGGTGGAGGTGGACCATCCAGTAGTCTTGGCGGGCTCTGTATGCTGAGTCTCAGTAGGCTTGGGTTGAGTGGGCTTGGGCTGAGTTGGCTTAGGCTGAGTCTGGTGCTGCTCAGTGACGGGGCAAACAGTGGTAGAGATAGCGACAGTCTCAGTAGTGACATGGGGAGTAGGTGTCTCGCAGTTCGGGTACTCAGGAGCGCAAGAGGTAACAGTGCGGATGGTAGTCGTGTAGACAGTTGAAGTGGTCCACTCAGTAGTGGAAGCGGGCTGAGTAGATCCAGCTTCAGACTGGCCACCAGTGACGGGCTTGGTAGAGTGTCCCTCAGTAGCAGGCTTTGTCTCAACAGGCTTGGTCTCAGTAGGAACTGCGTAAGTGGGCTTGGTCTCGGTGGCAGGCTTTGTCTCTGTAGCGGGCTTGGTCTCAACAGGCTTGGTGGGAGCAGGCTTCGTCTCTGTGTGGTGCTCTTCCGTGACGGGGCAGACGGTGGTGGAGATGGCGATAGTCTCAGTTGTGACATGCTTACCGTTAGGGCAGTCAGGGACTTCGGGAGCACAAGAGGTTACGGTGCGGATGTTGGTGGTGTAGACAGTCGAGGTGGTCCACTCAGTGGTGCTAGCAGGCTTCGTCTCAGTAGCGGGCTGAGTCTCAGCAGGCTTGGTCTCGGTGGGATGCTCCTCGCCGCCAGTGGTAACAGGCTTAGTCTCAGTGGGAACCGGGTAAGTGGGCTTGGTCTCAACAGGCTTGGTCTCAACAGGCTTGGTCTCAACAGGCTTGGTCTCTGTAGCAGGCTTGGTCTCTGTCTCGGTAGCAGGCTTGGTAGATCCCTCATGGTGAGTGACAGGCTTAGTAGACTCCTCAGTCTCAGTAGTAGGAACAGTAGACTGGCCCTCTGTCTCAGTAGCCTGGGTAGGAACGGGGTAGGTGGGCGATTCCTTGGTGACAGTGGCAGGCTTGGTAGATCCAGCTTCAGTCACAGGACAGACAGTGGTAGAGATAGCAATAGTCTCGGTTGTGACATGCTTGCCGTTGGGACAGTCGGGAATCTCGGGAGGGCAAGAGGTGATGGTGCGGATGGTGGTTGTGTAGACAGTTGAGGTGGTCCACTGGCTGGTCTGCTGAGTGTTGGGCTTGGTCTCGGTGGGCACAGTCTCGGTCTTGGCTGAGGCTGTCTCGGTGGTAGCCTTGGGAGGAGGATAGGCACCGGTGGAAGTTCCAACAGCGGGCTTGGTAGACTCAGCGGGAAGGGACTCGGTCTCAGTCTTGACACCAGTCTCGGTGGTCTCAGTACCCTTGGGGGGAGGGTAAACACCAGTTGAGGTACCAACGGCAGGCTTGGTGGTTTCAGTCTCGGCAGGGACAGTCTCAGTCTCAGTGCCCTGGGTAGCCTCAGTGGTTCCCTTAGGAGGAGGATAGACACCAGTGGATGTACCGACAGCAGGCTTGGTAGTCTCAGTCTCAGCAGGAAGAGTCTCAGTCTCAGCACCCTCAGTGGTACCAGTAGTGACCTTGGGAGGAGGGTAAGCACCAGTAGAAGGAGAAGTCTCAGTCTCCTCGGGAACAGACTCAGTCTTGGTCTCAGTCTCACCAGGCTTGGAGACAGTAGCAGTCTCGGTACCTTGGTGCTCAGTCTCGGTAGAGCCAGGAACAGGATAGGTAGGAGTACCAGTCTCGCCATGCTCAGTCACAGGCTTGGTCTCGGTGACGGGGCAGATGGTAGTAGACACAGCGATGGTCTTGGTAGTGACATGTTGACCATTGGGGCAGTCGGGAACCTCGGGAGGACAAGAAGTGACAGTATACACATTGGTAGTGTAGACAGTTGAGGTAGTCCACTGGGTAGTAGAGGCACTGCCAGTTTCGGTCTCAACACCAGTATCGGTAGTATCGGTACCCTTGGGAGGGGGGTAGACATCAGTTGAGGTGCCGACAGCGGGCTTGGTGGTCTCGGAAACAGCCGTGGTACCCTCGCTACCGGGCTGGGTTGTGGGGGTACCCTCGGGAGGAGGATACGCGTCAGTAGAGCTGCCAACATCGGTAGATCCCTGCTGGGTTACATCGGTACTCTCGGGAGGAGTGTACCCGGAGGTGGGGGTAAGAGCCTCAGTTGTATCCTTGCCGGGCTTGGTGGTCTCGGTGTTGGCGGGGGGAGGATACAGATCAGTTGAGGTTTTACCCTCAGCAGTAGTCTCAACGGCAGTAGACTCATGCTCAGACTCAGATGGAGTGTTCTCGGGAGGAGGGTAAGCACCGGTTGGGGTGGACTCTTCAGATGTAACAACGGCAGAAGACTCTTGCTCAGTCTCTGTCTTTTGAGTGTTTACAGGAGGGGGATAAGCTCCAGTGGGTGTTGAGGCCTCAGTGGTATCTTGTCCAGGCTGGGTGTTGGCAGGAGGAGGATAAGCATTGGAAGGAGTCTCGACAACAGAAGTGTCTTCAACAGGCTTGCTAGCACTCTCGGTAGCTGCAGACTCGGGAGGTGCATAGTTGGTGGTTTCTTGGTGCTCGGAAGTAGCGACAGTGGGGACTGAAGGAGGAGCATAAGGAGAAGTCTCTTGCTCAGTGGGCTCAGTGTTAGCAGACTGAGCGGGAGGAGGATAGAGATCAGTAGAGACGGCCGGGGCTTGATAGGCCGAAGTTGTGACAGCCGGAGGCAGATCGTAGTTTCCTCGTGGCTGACGACGATAGTCTAAAACACCAGCGTTGGCCGCGCTGAACGCAACGGCGCTGAGTAGAAAGAAGCTTCTCATCTTTCCTTTTGTTTCAACGAATGTTGTGAAGCGAATGAAATGTTTTGTTTATGTGAAACGAAAGTGAATTGTTGCTGAAGAAAAGGAATGTGTAACGAGCTGGTGTAGCCTGAATCTTTATACCAATCTCGAGATCGGCTGTCAGGTTACATTTTCAGCTGAAGATGGATTTGCTTCTCCACGTAAGTGGTACGCGCACATCAATCATGATCCAAAGTTGGAAGCGTCTCCATGGCCATGCAGGCCCGAAGTGGGAATACGGGCGCTTGCATACAAAACATAGCAGGGTGAGGTCATTCCGGATCTACCTAATGGGGAGCGACAGGGCGGTCAGTCGATGGGTGGTTGGACGAGAGAGAGTCGTTTGGGCAGAAAGGCGCGGGTAGGGGATAGTGGATCAGAGACAAGGTTGTTTGAACATCCGAGATACCCAGGCGGCTCGGTTCCAAAAATACAGTTGCAGTCAAAACCGCTGTGCCGATCATTTCATGATGTGGCCTGGTTGTCACGGCGTAAAAAACGGAGTTGCAGTTAGTTCAGGTGGACATGGGGGTTGGATAGGTCGCTGAATAGAGAAAAACGGTTCTAACAATAACCAAAATGTCTTGGTTGAATCAAGGTTCACGCACACGAAACATGCACAAGGCCTCGTGTTTGCGACGCACGACTCCGCAGAGGTGCTGTGACTGTGTGCTATTATTGGATCACTCTGGCCACTCAGCGGCTATAAACAGAAAAATCCAAGGTCCTGCACGTCTTGGTTGGTTGGGATGATCCCTGCAAGCTAAGAGCCCTGATCGAATCATCCAGTCGCTGTCTGCCAAGCAAGGTCTGGATTAGATTTCCGAGCTAGAAAATAATTCAACCACGTCAATTGAACGATTCCGTGCATTAGTTTTTTACGAGATGGAACTGAGAATAGAACATTCTGAGTTTTTTTTTTTTTTTTTTTTCTATTTTTTATTTCTTGCAGAAGAAGCGGGACGTGATTTCTTTTCTTAGATGGATGCCCTACCAACAACCTCGTGTCCGGCATCATTTATCCAGCGGGGGAACAAACAGAAAATACAAGAGAAGATAGAAAGAGGTAATGAAGATTGAAGCGCTGGGAAATAATTGCAAGACATTGATCGTCATTGATCCTCGAAGCAAATCTTGACCTGAAACAAATGGCTTGGGATCTGGCGCTTATTGAACCCGTTTGTTAGCGCGCGGTTCGTTGGGGTTTGGTGCTTTCTGGGGGACGCCACTGAAATAGCGAAGGCCACTGGAATGCGGGCAGCGGATGAACCGTCGACGCCACGTCGCGCCATCAGCTCGCCTACCCTGGACATAACGAGGAAATGGTATTTTCATTGAAACATTGTTTCGAACTCTATTGTATTAATTGACTTTTATTATTACGAGAAATTATAAACAGCAGATATAGAATAGAAAACGTAGTGTATATTAAGCGATTTGGGCTAATCTTGAGCTAAGTATAAAGAGCAATGGGGGTTGCAATTTTTAAGCGACTGAGTAAATAAAAGGAGAAAAACAATTATATTTACGTCAAAAACCAGCACTTTTATATTAGACCGACGCGCATGTTGAGCCAAAACGCATTTTAACTACAGACCTGCTATAATAATGCGATATATAAAATAGCTACTAATAAATATGATTTCATCTTCAATATTATTAAATGCAACCTCTATCCGAATTCCAACACTGAAATCATATGCATCCAGCTAGCTTCCAGTAATCCTGTATATTCTCTTCTATCTGTTTCTCTCCTAGCTTTTGCTTAAAACGTATCGCCTTGTTATCTGTTTCCCATTTCGAAAGCCGCTCCAGGTTCCCCCTTTCTATACCAGCAGTCTTCGCGTCTCGAGGTACAGCATGTTTATTGAAACCTCGGTGTTTTGGACCAAACAATCTTGTATCGACAACGACTGATAAGCGTCTCGTATCCACACCAATTAACTGTCTCTTTTTGAGGCCATAATAGCGTGAAAAAAGCTTTGACATTGGGCCGCTTTGTTACTGGAATGATCGGCAACTCCCTCCCTACCCGGTAAGGGGTCACTCTCATCTGGGCCCCGCCCTTCTGTTCATTCGTGAACGCAGACCAGTCCATAAATACGCCACGCGCAGCCACGGTGAGGCGGTGCGCCTAATATCGCGCTGTCCGACATGTCTTCTATTGAGATTCAAGATACATCCCAGAATGCTATACCGAAACTATATGGTGAATCGCCTCCCAGAAATCCTGAACCCGCTGAGCCTGAATTCATCTCTTGCTCTAGCCTCTAGGACATTCGAAATAGGACGAGAGAGACATATGGTACCTTCTGCCGAAGCAACTTTAGTTTCTCCCCATAATGAACTATGTCTGAATATAAGTGGCGATATTTCTATCTGCAGTTTTTATAAACACTGAATCAATGACATCTTAGATGAGAAGCTGCTGCAACCTTTTCTATTGCTTTCAGGTCTGCTTCTAATTTAGGATTGGTTGTTACTTGAAGGCTATTTATATAAGATACTTTATTTAATAGTTATAGTATCCCAATTGTTTTTCCTCTCTCTTAGTCTGTTCACTAGATAGCGATCTAAGTGTGTTCATCCTATTCTCTTTATATATGTGGCGCCATTGACATTTGTTGAAGTCAACGCAAGACCAAATCCCACATCAATTTCAAATCCCCCATTGCTAGCATCTTTCTCACCTTCTGCTACTTCGCCCTCGACCTCATGTTGGGAAACAGGCGATACTTCCCCATAATTACCCAGAAGCAGCACTTTAATAGCTGGTGTGTGGCGGAGCATGTACATGTGGACATCCTCGGTCCCCGCCGACATGGTGTATAGCATCATGACCATCTTTAGCATCCGCATCGACCCATACCGCAGCACTCGGGCAGCCCAGTTCGTTTTCGATGACTTGACACGCAAGATGACGACCCTAACTACTATTAGCCCCGTCTGGCTGACCCTAGGCGGCGTCACGGGGTGCGTGTTCCCGCGAGATCCCCAGTCGGGTCTCCTCCCCGAATTCTCCCACGCGGCTAACACTGCACCCACGACGGTGGTTGGAGGCAAAACGGTATGGGTTGGTAACCACCTAGATGACTCGCCGTGGTACGTGAGGCGGTATGACATGTATTTTGTCAGCCACTCTCAGCCACATATCATCAACGTTGCCATATTCAAGGTCAAAGTCCTTCGAGACTTGCGACCGAAGAAGATCCGGAAAGTCGACTGGAGTTTATTTGGCAAACGCGTAGTCGCTAAAGTCAAGCTGGGTAGGGCAACTGGTAGATGCATATACTATGGAGACCTTGAGCCCCCAGGGGGACGCGATGTGTACGCTATTTATGTCGGAGATATTGGCGACATGACCACTGGCTCACAAAACAGGCGGATAGACTTCCCGTCCTCGTACATGAACAAACACCGATTTGGCGGGCGTTTATTAAAAAGATAAAATATCTCTACAGCAATACGCAAGGTATAGCCAATAAGGTCTCATATAATAAGAATAATATAGTATAATGCTTATTTTTTAGTATATTATATATAAGGTATTATACACTACGCTAAAAAACACAATAACTTTAGAAGCAAGTCTCAGGGTTATACAGCGCTGCTGCCTTTAACCTTATTATCTAACTGAATAAAGGGTTAGTAATAGATTAGATCAGGTCGCAAGGCAACACAGAGCGGTACGGGGAACACAAATTGAGGGTAAACACAGCTAATGAACACCGATTTGGCGGGCGTTTATATATGCTCTTCATGCAGTACAAGAAAAAGGCATGGGAGGTCGTTGGTGATGAAATGTTCAAGCTGGACAAGGGTCAGAAATTGATAATGTCCAGCAGAAATCAAATGATTACGTTGGGAGACAATGCGCAGGATAGGATAAAGCGATGGCAGGTACAGCAAAGGGTAAAGACCCCTAGAGACATGGATCACCGGCCACGACGATTTCACAACTGCTACGGCGTGGCAGAGGTGCCTGATAATGACTTGACCACCTACAACGAAGTCGAGATCGATTGGGTTGCGATGAAGGTGCGCATTTATCCCCAGAAGGCAGTCATGAATCATATACTATCTCAACACACCACTAGCGTGATAACCCTCGGAGGCACAGCAATTGGGTCGAGCATTCTTTCGCCTATGATATGTCTAAGTTCACTTCGAAAGTGAGGAACAGTTTCTACGCCGATAAGAAAACCATATACATCTACTCCTACCCCCGCTCGGACCCCCCTTAGAAGCTGTGGAGGTCCAGGGGCAGAAACGTCTGACCCAAGATGGCTCTGGCGAAATTCCTTTCTGCTTCGACGGTTGGTCCAGGTCGGCCTGCTCCAAGTTCGCCCTCAGCGGAGTGGCTGCACTTATGATTCCTGATAATAGTTCCGTTAGTTACATTGGGAAAGTCAGCTACGAGACTAAAGTTTGGTTTGGGGACCGGGTAATGTATATACAGATCGGATATCACGAACTCGCTAAGCCGGAGTTCTGGCAGTTGATTGTGGTACCTTATCGTCAAGGTACGAAAGGGGGGACGCCAATATGATAACAACCTTTTGTTGCACTATATTGGATATATATACCAATTCTAGTACAGCAGCTGCTAAGAGTAAATCATCTGAATGTATTCAGCTGAGTATCCTTATTATCTGCCTGAATGAATATCGAGTATCCTGGTCCCTTAAGAATTTAAAAATAGATCGCTATTGCAGGGAGTGAAGAAGATAAGTTTAGGGTCTTGAGGTTTCTGTAGAACAAGTCCCCCAGCAAGCATATACCAATACACTCTTGCGGATTCCTGAACTATTATTAATAAACTTAGTAGAACGGCTTTTAGAAGCTGAAGTTGGAAAACTAATTACTAAAAGAGTTAATGTATAAATAGCTATAAGTTAACCGACTTATATTTTAGTTAGCAATTTTATATAATATTTACAGCATCTTAGTCTTCTTTAGTTTACCTTAATCTTTTTACTCAATTGTTATTTAAGATTATATGTCTTACTCTCCATATAGATATCGCCGTTTACATTCGTCGAGGTGATCACCAGGCTAAACCCATAATTAAATAAGAATCTTTCCTTTGTCCTATCTTTATTCGACTCTGCTCCTTCGACCTTATATCAGGAAATAGGTGACTCTTTTTCATAGCCCCCAGAGGCGGTACTTCAATATCCATGTCCTGCCAATAATTAGAAGCATTTAGGTCTTCATTTATCCAACCTCAGTCGTAATTCATCACTATTACCACTGCACTTTATGCAGAATCGCGTGGTCGGTCTCAGTACTGCTCGCTCGCGTAGTTCATCAGGTTCGTCTGAAATCGTACTTTGTGTTAGCTGTAGAAGTAGTCCCCTTATGCAAACAGATGCACTATTTACTTGCCCATATAGATCGTTAGGGTTTGTCATTTCAACATGCCAGTCCTCTACTATAACGATTAGTCTCTAATTTGCCTTTATATTAAGCGCTGTGGTGCCTTGGGAGCTTGCCTAACTCCAGCCTGGCCCTATGTATTCATCGATAGGTCTCGGTCTCGGTCTCTATCTACTGAAGTGGACATGTTCACAAGCTTCGTTTACTTCAGGGCTAATTATTGATCTCTCATTACTGATTAGCACTATTAAAAGTCTTATAGCTTCGGTCTAGATAGTGTATTTTGATAATATATTAGTTGCGTTGTCGGGATGCGTTATAGTATGTTGTGATTTTTAAAGTATATATAAAGTAATTAATCTACCTTAAATTCCCTAAAGACTCCTAGCTATAGCTATAATATATAGCCTAAGTAGTAATAAATCTTAAAGGAATATTTTTACCAAGGCTGTATTTTAGTTATATAAGCTATAAGAAGTCTATTAGTTTCTTTAATATTATTTTATTAAATTAAAATTTAAATTAAAATAAGTAATAGGTAATGCTATTAAGAAAGAGAATTAAAAATTTAATATAACTATACTATAGAAATAAATATAATTCAGTTCAATAAGGGTACACTAATCTAGCTAAGGTATCTATCTCAGACGCCGCCCTGATGTTACGACTCGTGCCCGTAACAGCGCTATAAGGCTTCTATAAGCAGCTGCACACACTACTGTAATTGCTACAATAGCAGCTATAGCCCGATCTTTTGCCCTATAGCGTAGTGGTTAGGTGTAACCGTTACATCTGACATGTTCCCTTAATTCCGGTATCATAACCATTAAGAGGCTCAACAAATTGATTTTCAATACTGTCAGTCTTATAACACCAGTTGAAATTATAATCGAATGTAAAGGCTTGGCAATTGTCATCTGCATTGCAAAGATCTGCGCAAGCCTGGGTATCGGCGGCGCTAACATAATCCGATAGGCCATAGATGACCACATCGCATTGAATCTTGATGGTGCCAACGCATTGATCCGGGATGCACCTAAGCGCCGCTGAAGTTGTGGTCGTGGCTGGTTCGGTAGTAGTTGTATCTGCGATGGACGTGACGAAGGTAGTGGTGCTTGACTCGACAATGGCTGCAGAGGTAGTGTCAGAGGCAGCCTCTGTACTCGTCTCGACTGTGATGTCGGTCGAAGTAGATTCAGCCAGAGTGGTTGAGGGCGCGGTAGTGGTTGGCTCAAGCAATGTAGTCTCGGTGGTGGAGGCCGCAGAGCTGGTTTCGGAGAGCGAGAGCGAGAGCGAGATGGAGCTTCCGGGCTTGCATGGTCCCGCAGATGCAATGCTAGCGACTGCACAGAACACAAAAACAGAATGAAGGGTAACCATAATGGACGATTTTCAAGTAACGAGTGGACGTCAGATAGATTGACTGGGCAAGAGTAAAGGTTGACAGAACAACAGGGAAATTAGGAAATGGGATATTTCTAAACAATATGCGATTTCCCATATGGACGCTAGTACTGAGCAATTTTAATGTAAAACTAATAGTCTCATGTTAGACCATACTAGTAAACCCAATAGTCTGATATTAAGCTACATTAGTAAACCTAATATAGAGTAGTCTTATACTAAACTATATTAGTAAAATCAATAGTCTTATATAAAACCCACATAACCCCTAACTCAGTTTTTAGTTCTCTAGCTACGCTGGATTTTCCCCTTAGAATCCCTGCCAAGCCATTCCTTGTACCATTACGCTTGACCATAGTCCTGCCATGTCCTCATCTTTAAGCAGACAGCCTAAGGTACTGGCGATGCCACTCATAGCCGGGATCCCATCTGTAAGTATGGTCAAATACTGTTCACCGTAGTTCTAGAGTATTAAAGACCAAATCTGGAGAGCTTTGCGAGCGGAACACCGATGATATATACCAGGGCTTAAGTCGCAGTAACGCCTGTTTGACTTACACCCATCCTCGTCTACTATGCCGTGCCGAGATTCGAAATACAGCTGCTCCGTGTTGTAATGAATCGTCTGAGCAGCCAAGAAACGCTCCTGCAGTGCCCACGCACGCTTCGCAAGGGGCTCGTTGGAAAACTCCGAATTGTGATACAGAAACTCGTCGCTATTCGCACCAAGTTGCACGTGAACGAGTCCAATACCTGGTATGCTCAAAATGTCACTGATACGCGACGGACGAAGGTGGAAACAACCCCGCGCGAGTCTCTAGCATGATTCGCCGCAATCACCACGTATGCATTGGAGTACACCCCCATCATTCGAGACGACTCACGCGCCCAGTCTTCAGGGTTATCTTGAATTGTACAAAGATTGTCTATCCAAAGATATGGGATACCAAGATATCTTGACACCGCGACCGCATCTCGAAAAGTCTTGGGCAGATCTGTAACGAATATACCAGACATATATGCGTACCGCGAGGTTTGAGTTGTGGTCAACATTGGTACTTTACCCCAGCAGTGCGATAAAGATGCATACTTTCCCATAGTGCCCGCATCAGGCTCGATAAGCTTAATGCTGCTGTCACCAGTGCAGCCAACAGCGAGTACATGAGAGGGTGGAGTTGTGTAGCCACGATTGCAATTCTCATGGTTGACCTGGCAATTTTCGAGTCACGAGCTCACAACATGGAGGGATCTGGGCGACCCTGAATCCTCGCAAAATGACTGCAAGTGAAGTTCTCTTACCAAGAGACTGCTTTCATCAGCTGTAAAGGTAATGCTTGCAAGCAGTAACGCCACGTAATCATTACATGGGATGAAAACCACAAAACCAGGCCCTCTCCCAAATCTCTGAGCTAGATACAGTCTCTTAGCCGGCAAAGAGAAATCGTGCTGTGATCCAAGTGACTGATGAAGGGTCTTCCTATTTTGCCCGGCTTGGCGATCATTCCAATTTTTAACGGCGGTCTGGACGATGGTGCAGAGAGGGCAATTTAGAGCAGCTGATTCTGCCAATGTATGGAGACTTTATCAAGTGCAGTCTCCTTGCTTTGCTGTCTGATATTGAAAACGTTCATCTGACTATCGTCAAAGGCTCGATACAATTGATCCCATGTTGGGTGTGCCGGCAAAGCGGAAAATTCGATGGCACGGCAATAACCGCACAATGCCATAGTTGAGAATTACGCAAGTGGATTACATTAGAAAATCGGCCTTTTTTCTCAACTGGAGATTTGTGTAAAAGATACTGAGAGATGCGACAACATATACGTGGTATGACACTGGAAGACCTTGACAGTCAACAGGCTGCGCCACCACTATTTATGCCAAATATTGCATTTGTTCTCCGCCTTGCCTCTTTTATGCCTTCATGTACAAGTGTCATTACATTGCGGAGTACACCTTACCAAAGTGCAGTGGCGGCTTACATGCATGCGTGGGGGCGGCGAGGAAGGGAAGCAACTGTATTCGCTCGGCCGATACCGCCGCAAAACCGACACTTTGTAATTCTTCAGGTCTCACTCGGATCTGTGACTGACTACCTACTTATGAAAAACAAAAACATCGTGCTGATGTGGCTACTAACTATACAGGACTACCATGAAATTGAAGGCTCAATTATAAGATTTCCTAGCGAGGTTGGCTGCTGGCTGTTCACTATCAGTTGCCTAGGCTGGGGAGTTGGCAAAATGCCTAAGACCGTAATTTGAAGTGGTAACATTATGGTGATGTAGGATAAATTTAAACGGCTCTTTGATGAGTTTATTTCTACCCCTACTCTTAAGGTCTTCAGGCTTCTGACAGCCTGAGATTTACTTATGGTGTTTCAAACGCCCCGTAGTCCAACGCCACATTTCGATATCTGAAGTCTGATTCGATCGCTGCAGGGTTCTGCACATACACCCTGTTGATGCCTAAATCACAAACACGTAGCACCCGCCCACCGAGGTGGGGTTTGTGAAATCGACTCTCAGTTTATTGGCTCTAAGCTTTTCCGCCCAACGCGATAAGGCATTCTCTATGCGAGGGGAAAGTAGGCTATGATAATGGGCATCTGAGGCGCCCCATGTTGGGGTATTCTTACTCTCCTCCTTCCATCTGCTCAGTTTCCTTCTATATCTATCATTTCCTTACCTTCTTTAATATAACACTGCGATTAATCGTAACAACGAGTGATACAATACTTTTACTATATGTTTAAATCCAGTAGCTGTTGAATCATGGACCCATTGTCCCTGGCTGCCAGTATTGCAGGGTTGGTCAGTCTTGGAGATATCGTTTTCAAATATGCTCTGCGGTACTGCAAGTCTGTAAAAGACGCCCCCAAGGAAGTGAACGATCTATTGAATGAGATCAAAGATTTGACCCTCCTCCTACATAATTTGTCAATGGTGGCCTACGGGCATGGACTTCAGACGCAAACGAACCCTCAGAACCCTGCTACAGCACATAAGCCACATCACTTGCATGAGTGTCAGCAACTGCTGAATCAACTTGAAGACGGTCTGTCAAAGTTTGAGCAGAAATCTGGACTCGACAAGGTACAGAGTCGCTTGAAATGGCCATTCACCACGAGTGTTACCAAGGAAATGCTACAAGCTATTGGCCGCCATAAGCAAACAATCAACATCGCCCTTGGTGCGGATTCACTTACCAAACTTCAAATTTGCCTGTCACGACAAGATGAAACCCTCAAAGAAATCCAGGAGTTGAAGGTGGAGGTTAGGAAAATCCAGGACATTGAAACAAAGATCACGCTCAATCAAAAGTAACAGTCCTTCTGAACCACGGTGCTGGACAGCAGGTGGGTCATATTGACAAGTCCCCCTTTGTTCACGCTTCCTGCTCTGGAAATGAAACCATCCTTAACCTCTTGAAAGACCATCTCGGAGACCCCAGTGCGGATGGACTGATCATGAACCACAAGGCTGAGCGGCATATGGAATTTGATCTAATGCTGGCCATAAGACATGGCAATGTCGACGCATGCCAGAAGCTTCTTGATCTCGGCTGCCCTATAGATATCGAGATAACGCCTGGGAAGGCATCTGGGTTGGAACAATCGGCAACACCATTGATGTTTGCAATCTGTGAGCGAGCAAGTATTGCTGTTGTCAAATGGCTGCTCGATAACAACGCTCATGTTTCCGCTGTGTCCTGGAACAAGCTCAAAAGATTTTACTGCAATGGACTTAGTGCGGCTTTGAGGGATTCAACGTTCAATCCTCTCATTCCGGTACTGGTCACGAAGTATCTCGAGGAAAGGGGAAAGTTCCTAGCTCGGCATGGAAATTATCTCTCTATTGCTTTGGCCTCCCGAAACACACAAGGCTTGGCAATTCTGCTTGACGAATTCAGCAAGAACCACAAAGATATGTAAGCAGATCTAACCAGGCTACTGGAAACGCCACTAACTACTAAATTGTCAGTGATATCTACACCATGCTCAATCCCACACTTGATGAGATGGACCCACAAGGTCCACTTCATATAGCGGCCGGGCTCAATGATTTGGCAGCTTTCAAAGCCCTGGTTGTTGCTGGCGCCGACATTGAGCAGCTAGACTACAATGGCTCATCACCGCTCCATATTGCGGCCGCAGCCAATGCCTTGTCGGTCGCAGAGTACCTTATATGCTCAGGTGCTCGCCTGAATCCGATATCATATTATTCCTCTACTCCCATTCTCAATGCATGTCTGACTGCCTCATCCCAAGTCATACAACTCCTCATAAAAAGCGGCGCAAACTACCAGGCCGTGAATGACTTGGGAAGCAACTGTCTGACGCTCTTTGTCCTTACCAGACCTATTAGAAGAGACCCATTGAATATCAACGCGTTCAAGGCATTACTTGATGCTGGAATCGACCTTTTTGCAAGAAACAAATTCGGCCTCGATGCGGCTCGCTCGATTCTGATTTCGGATACACCAATCTATCTTTATTACATATTGAACCATTTCCCGCGGTTTTTCAACAATAGATCACTATCGTGGGCAGCCATCGAACTCCTTGGGGGGGCAAGTACACACAGCTTATGCGCTTTATTCCTATCAAGAAAGCTGCGACTTATTCGCCCTCTTCTGACCATCAAGGAATTTCTCGATCTCTCCGATCTCTCAAACCCTGGAAGACATACATTCTTTTGCTCAAGTGTAATATCAGGCTCCGTTGAAGCTGTACGAAACTTCCTCAAGTATGGTGCCAATATCCAGCATGCCTGTCCTGATCACGGAACGCCTCTCATTGCCGCATTGACCTATCGTCGCTTTGATATTGTCAAGATTCTTCTTCTCAGCGACGCAAAGGCCTTTACAACTAGCTTCCTGGCAACCGAGGTCCACTTTATGGAATGCGATGAGAAGATCAAAAGGTGGTTACTGGTAGAACGGCACTATGAACAGCCAAAGCTTGAAGAGATGAGTTGGAATACGAACCATGTTCCTACAAAAGGAGCTGGGGTTGTTATTGGTGAAGTTGAGATAGAATGGCATTGGAGGAAAAAACATGGTGAATCTATACTGGCATATGCGACACGCCGCCAGAGGTTGGTTCGAGAACTAAGAGGAACGCAAGTAAATTTAGTTAGGATAATTTAGGATACAGATTGAGCACTTTTCTTTTCCAGATGGAAACATAATAAGAGGCATTTAAGCTTAATGTGTGTTTTTATTGCCTGTTACTCTTTAGTGTTTAATACTAGCTAATACCTTAAAAGGTAATGCCTAGAAAGTAAGGTTAGCTACTTAAATATTGAGGACAGGAAAGGGGGACGGATTCAGGGACTTGATGGACAGAGAAAACCGCAACTTGTACTATAAACTATAAATGTTGCAAGCAGCATAAGTGTTGGTTAAGTGTTCAAGACCCCCTCTCGGAATAGGGTTAGAGGGAAACCGGAAAGTCTGCGGGAAAAAGCTCGATTTTGACTTTATAATATTGGAGAATGCTAGAAAGTCGTTTCACATGCCGAGGTCACCTATAGCCCCTGCAGCTATCGTGCCATAGAGTTTAAAGATCTGCGCCATTTGATACTAAATATGAGGTGTTTAGACGGACAGTCAAGCTATAAGAATAAGCTTTAGGCAGCGGCCAAAAGGAAGTTAATATCTGCGGCAGTTTAAACGAAAAGATATTTCGTCTAGCTATTGGCTGGAGCGTGTTTGCATGTCTCGTATATCGACCAATAGCTTAACCTTCGATTTTTCTATCAATCAGCGGCAGTCAAACTGGAGATGTTTTGGGTTCTCCCTGGAGCTGATTTTAAGGCTAGCTAGCTCTCTCGGAACGTTATGGGCCAATGATCAACGAAGCCCCTTCTGGCATCTCAACGATCTCGGGCCGAGACAGCATTATGACGTTTAAACTAATGAAGATCAACAGGCTTCGGCTCTGAGCCGACCTTCTAGAATAAGCCTAGAAGACGTTGTAGTGAAATGAAGCTTGGGGCTTCGTAGAGTGGGGTTTAGCAGGCTTGAATGAAGTAGACTGTCTTGGTTCGTGGAGAAATGTCAAGGTTTGCAAAGGCCATGGATCCAGAAGTCAACGCGGGTTTTGGGTCTCGAGTCAGTATATGCACAGATGTTGCACATGTTTTTTGCAGTCACTATAGTTGGAACAAGATCTGCAGTCAGTGAGATCAACGTTGCAAGGACATGTGAACTCAGACTATCTTTTCTGTACACATTAACAGTCTTGCAGAAATATCTTCAAAATTGGCAGTGCGAGAGTGATGATAACAGTCTTGTTATTATGTATACAACTTGAAATGGTCAGATTACCTAGTTGCTATCAAATGCCGTCTAATATGCAAAGATGCCTTCATTCAACGAGTTATCGCTTGCTGTACGCGCCCTAAACCCAGTATGTTCCTGTCCAGATTGGCCCGTCTAAAAATTGACCCCGAAACTGTTCGTTTTTTGACCATTAAAAAAAAATACTTCTGTGCCATTAATCAGAGTCCTCGTCCTCAGGCATCGGCCTAGGATTGCAGATGATTGTGCCAGCCCACGTGATGAGAGTTCCCTCCTTTCCATCTCGCGTATCGATGCTCTCGCAGCCGCCCTGTGCAGCAACGGGTGCTTGTGACAGGACCTTTGCGAAGAAGTTCTTGGCTGCTTCATTGCCTGCTTCCCATTGAAAGACAACACATTCGCCCATCTTGTCACCGGGTTCTTTTCCGGGCGCGACGACGGGAACTAATTGGTGTCGTCGTCGCTCACGAGGTAGATCCCACCATGAGTCCATGACTGCCTTCCAGAGTTCAGTGCCGTATCCCTGGCGGCAGAATTCAGGTTTGATGAGGAACTCGGCTTCTGGCCAACCAGAGATGGAGGAGGACATGGCCAGGACGTCTGGCAGGCCACCCTCGCCTATGAGCTCATTGGTCGATTTAAGAAAGGCGCCAAACCACCAGTGGCTTTGGTCGTCCTGAACCAGAGAATGGAGTTGTCTCTCTGTCTCGTCCTTGTCTTTGGTTGCGCGCCCGCGAGCTGTTGAGTGGTTCTGAATGTCAGGACGTTTGCGAAGCTCATGGAATGCATCCAGGTCGTTCATTGTGAAGGGTCGGATGATCAGACGCTCAGTCTCCAGTGGGGGCCTGTTCGAAGCGCTGGGAATGGGCCGCTCCGGCAGTGTGACTGAGTAGCTGAACCATGGCGTCATGCCAAGGTTCTCAAAATCCTCAGCAGTGAAGTAGACCTCGAGAGGGGGAAGGGCGTGATGAAGAGGTGCCATCGTTTCCATAATGAAGATGTCTGTTGTCAAAAGAATTTGAAAGACACTAGTGGGATGTGAACGGGTATTTGGATGAATTTCTGGAAATTGGAGTAGAAAATGAAACTAGGGAATAAATAAGTGCCGAGGCCTGTCTCTTTTTAAGAAGGATTGTCTCGTATCATGTCGATTTGGTTAGCGACGTTACATAGTAACACGGCAGAAATGAGCGGTGAGTTGTTCTCGCATTTCACTCCAGACAGGCCCCCCGAGGAACGCGAAAAAAGCCGTTGGACTTGAAGAAAAAACAAGCCCCAGGGATTGGGAGGATTTCGCATGCAGGGATTGCGCGTCGGTTAAGCAAACATGTTCCCGTACAGAGTAGCTAGGGTCCTTTCCCCTCCCAGTGGATTGCGCACCTCGCAAATAACAAAATACAACATCACTCCACTAGGATTCTGCGGTATTTGATTTGTCTCTCTCTTTTTGCACAGTGAGACACCTCCTGAAACTGGAGACACAGAGTCACAGAGTAGGACTGACTGCCGAGACTACGGTTTGTTTGGGTTTGGGGCGAGCATGCATGCAAGGTCGAGAGAACAACGCTAGCGTAGCACTCGGGCCCCTGACACGTATTGAGGTCAAGTCGCTGGCGTGTTTGGCAGGACAAGGTTCAGCACCGGGTATTTCTGGTGGACAGCGTTGCAGCTGTTGGTTGTAATGGCGTTGGGGCCCATGCATATCTTTACTGCAAACTGCAAAAACACAGACCGGAATACGGTGCCGTCCGTCTGCCAGTGTTGAGTCTGGGATGGAGGCGCTGATCACGATGGCTCTGATAGGTGCCGTGTCTCAGTCTGAGTCAATAGAGACAATGGTTATTGGTCGCATGAATCAGCTGATGTCAAAGCACTGCGGTGCGAGATGTTGAATCGCCTCATTGACGAACCAACAATCATACCCTACAGGCCTTGGTCATATTGTACAGTATTTTCTCGCCTCTGAGAAAACAACATGTTATAGATCACATCAGCGGGTATGACAGATCCACAGGACAGAATGATCGTCCAGCTATTCCTTGCGCGTTTTGCTCGGGAAAATTGCATCCGTAAAGTGCATTTTCGTAAAGAAGGGTTTGCGAGATGACAGTGTCTAACGATACGGAGTATGCACCACATGCTCAGTACGCCAAACCACTACAGCTCCATATTCCCAATTCCATGGAAATAACACAGAGTCACAAATATCCAAGCTTTCGGTAGACATAGGGCTGACACATATCCCATTCCACGCAATATCAACACTCGTCACACCCGAGGAAGAGCCCTAAAACCGTTCGGATCCGCAGAACCCTCCTCCTCCGCACACGGTCACATTTACAGTGCGGCCCCTGTCACCTCATCCCGCGCCGGCGCGGACCCATCTAGGGGAACAGGCTAGGTAACACCCGCCCCTAGAAGATTCCAGTAAAAATCAAATCATACCGTCAAGAGAACACGCGCATGACTGTGCCGCTCGCCCCGTGACATGCACCGGCCCCTTCTTCCCAATATCACGGTACCGGTAAGCTAAGCCTCTAGGGTTACCTGTCAACTGCAACGTCGTAAGGAATAAGACGTGAAACGTGAGTGGGGGTCTGTTATACCGAGGAGATATTGCTCGAGATTGTATGTTCTCACGTGTATTTGGCCGTATAGTCGTGTTCACACCGCAATCTACGAACGAGAGACAACTATTCTCTATGCAACTCTGTCATGTATCATGGAGACGTCTCATTATAACATATCCACTATGTATCCCAGAACCAACAACCAACAGCCCAACAACCAACATCAAGCAAATGGCAAATCCTGTCGATTAGACGAAGAATCACACCCCGCGAACCGCCACCAATCCTGATGCGTACGAACAAATAGCCATCGAATAGCAACGAGTGCAATCCAAGGAAGAGGAGGAAAATCCGCCCAGATACCGCCCTCGAACTCCTTATCGTGAAGAATCAAGGCCAGCGGCAGAATCTCGTTACGATGAGACGCTTTCTTCATGGCGTTAGAGCCTATCTCGGCCCCTGTCTTCTCGAACCACGCTCCCCAGTCGCACTTGTCGGCGTACCTCTCGAGCCCGACAAGGGTGTCTATTTCGTTGTGCAGATGTGTTGTGAGGGAGGGCATGAATGAGTCGATGATTTCTCTGACCTTGGAGCCGTTGAGTTGCTCCTCGTCTTTGCGGATTTTCTCGATGTAGGTTGTGAAGCGATGCAGACCCTCGTGGAATAAGCGGTGTTCGTCGACGTTGGCGTCCATTAGGCCCGGTACGCCGGTGATTTTGTTAATTTCTGGAAAGATCTTTTCTTCTTCAATATGGTGATGTTCTTGGATTTCTTGGCTCCATGCCCATGCGAAGCTTGCAAAGTCCACCTTGTCTTTTTGCGTTCCGCTTTCGGCGACATTGATTGCCTGGAGGTAGATGGCGTTGACGCCGCGCAGGAATAGGTTATGGACGACAGCCATGCCTGCAGCGCATTTTCGAGCACCTTCAGCACGCTTCTCGAGCTACGCGTGAGTTCGACCATTAGTGACTGTATCTTTATGGCCTTAGTGGCTTTTTCCAGGAGTCATACCGAGTCACCTGCTCTTGACGCGCTGATGAGCTTAAAGGGGCCGTCAACCCATGGCTTCTTGGGTTCTTCCATTGTAGTATGTCACGGCAGATCGAAACGATAAGCCCAGCATTTTGAAAAAGGACAGCGCATTAGTTATATGCTCATTATGAGAGGTGCAGCAATATGTTAGTGCTGACGTTGGATGTCTGGAGAGTAATCCATAGGTCCGTAGGGCGACCAATCATGAAATTGACATTGTGTCTGACATGCATCTCTTTCATCCCGACATTAATTTCCGTCAAATTGAACAGAAGATATCAGGAAGCATATTCGGTCGCGGTTGATATTGGTCCTCTTTCCAGCGGTTTAAATGCTGACTGTACTGCTCCATGGTCTCTGGAACCAGATAATAGCAGCGCTGGATAACTGAGCAGGATGATCTCACGATAGCCTCAAGGTCCAAGCTTGCTGACTCAGATGTAATTGGGGGTTGTTCATAGGCCACTTTTTATCTTATAGCTTATCGAACCAATGTCGTCGTTCCAAGCGGAATCTCTGGGATCCTTGCTTAGTCGATGCTCAGACCAGACTTGTTTCCGAGCTCCCGATCTTTGGGTTTTGGAGGTCCCCGCCGAGAAGCAACCATGAGCGGCGTCTCGATGTTCCCGATATCCGATAAGCTAAGCTAGAGGAAAAAGGAGATATGTCTAAGAATCATAAAAGTTAGAAGGCGTATGTGTTCTAGGTAGCTTCCTGCCTTAAATGTTCCGAGAAAACGCGCTAGGGGACTGAGAAACTTCATTCCATAGGGCCAGGACACGATAAGTATATGTAGGGTAAGTTGGTCAATTTGACTAAAGTTACTATATTCTGCTTCAGAGACTGTCTGCTATAGCTCGAGTCTGATAAATGGTTAATTAGGCTCGTTTTTAAAGTGATTTACACTATAGCGATGTTGAAGCTTTAATGAGCCTGTGTTTATGTAATCATGTCACACCCAGATGCTTCTACATTGCTTTTCAACTCCTGCGTTGAGCATGAGTTCGTATAATTGGGTAAGTCAGCGGAACCAATCTAAAAATAGCCCGAGGACAAAATATCATCACGTGCTACAGTCATAGTCTCGGCTCCTTTGGCCCTGGATCTTATCAGATAAGTATCAGATCAGATCAGAGCATCAAGTCATGAGGCCCGAGTGTCTCCAAGTCAAGATGACAGCAACACTACCGAACTTCAACTCTTGGAATCTGCCTGATTCTGCCAAGCCCAGCTCAGGTTGACGAGTCTTTCGTGGCGCGCGCCGTTGAATGTCACAAGCAATAGCCAATAGCCACGACTTGGACCCAGCGCTAACATTTACGCGCTATTTCGAAGGAGCCTGTCATAGCCAATGATGCGTATCTCGTCCCACCGCACAGACATTTAGGCGAACTTTCCGTCGTCTTGGCAGAACGCCAAAGTTGTTGTCTCTACGAGCGGGGACACAAGTATCGTGATAGCGTGACCTGCGGAATTGTGCGCTATTGTCTTGGGCTTCTGATGTATCGTTGTTAGTGACACGCTTGGGCAGCCACAACTGGGGCTGGCTTTAGGTGCAGTCTTTACAGAACAAAGAATATCACGCCATGTATCGACAGAGTGAGAGGTAACATACTAGCATCAGAGTAAGGGGATAGTGTTATGTTCGTTACTACATGAATTGATCACTAATTACATTATCATATCCTCCAATCATGACCAGTATCGCGTATACCATGAGCCAGTCTCCTGTAGGTAATATTCTGGAGAGCAATCTCCTTAGATGCTGGTGCCAGAAGCACCATCGGTAGCCAACTGATGCTTGCGCGCGTTATCCTCCATGCGAGCGATTCGCGAGTTCCTCTTTGCCTGCTGTCTACGACGCAAGAAGAACAGAATCGCACCAGCAATCAAGACAACACCAGCGATAGAGCCAATTACAATACCAGCAATAGCTCCACCGCTCAACTTGTTAGACTTGCCCGACTTGGTCTCCGCCTCAGAAGCATCAGAGCTCTCAGAAGATGTAGACGGGTGAGTTGCAGTTGGGCTGGGTCCGACAGTAGCACCAGCTGCCTTGTCATCGTCACCGGGCTCAGTGGCGTTAAAGCAGGGGATCTCAAACTTGAACTCGGACTTTGTGACAAAGGTGATGTCGGCGCAGGCGTAGAAGGTCTGGTTGTGAGGGGCGTCCCAGTCGGCGCGGTAGATGATTTGCAGAGTTGCGTTGTCGCCGGCTGAGACCTTTGATGGGGCATCGGGGACTTGGACGCAGGTGTGGCCTGGGTTGAGATCTGTGATGCTCTTTTCCTGGATCAGAGTCTCAAAGTCATCATTTGACTGAGGATCTACAGAAAGGAAAGTGAATCAGTAAGATGAATAGACGGCTGAAAGATGGGGTTGCTTACCCTCTGAGTACGAGATGCTAATCTTGGTGTTGTAATAATCATCCTGACCAACAAGAGAGACAGCACCGCCAGCTAAATGATAGAGTTAGTAAATCTGGCAAAACGATCGTGTCAGAAGAAATGAGTAAGAAGCTGACGTACTCAAGGGAAAGTCGGTTCTGTTCCCAGCGGATGCTCGTGAACCGCAAGGAGCCTTGTTGTCCATGTCCCCAGACCAAACACGGTCCGGGGGCCACATGAAAGCGGCAGGTCCCATGTCCTCATCCTTGACAGTGGCATCCGTAGGAATGTCATCTTGCCCAAAGGCAAAAGACGCCAGAGTCAGGACAAGCAGATTCTTCAACATGATGACTGAGACGACGGAGTGACAAGAACAACAGAAGTTAAGGTAGCGAACTTTAGAAAACCGTGGTTACTCTCTTCCAACGATGAGGGGAAATCATGCTCGAGATATACACCATTTCACGGATACACCATCATCACCTGGTACATGTGACAATGCGGGACTTTTGAACCGCCAAGCTCACCCACTGAACCCTTTGAGGCAAGAGAATTGCACTACCACTTGGCCGTTGACATCTGATTGACCCATCCGGCAATCGTGTGCCACCTAAATCCGGTGAACATCAGTATCCCCCTGTTTATCAGATGATCAGATAAGATTTTGATGCATCCCGACGCTCCCATTGGTGCGAGGCGCTAACCGAGGACCGCAGCTAGAGCACTTTGGGGATAACGGCGAGGATTAAAGTTGGTGCGATATCGGATATACAGGTCTAGAGTATGCACTTTATCTTGGCATCAGGTCATGGATTGCTTGTCTGGCCAATCAGTGAGGTTGAGGGTGTAGCTGGGTGGTCGGTGTTCTCGGGATGTGACGGATAATTGACCGGAATGCAATTTCCTGCTTTGCGCTGGACATGGGACGGATTTGTGATTGAACTTAAGCTTAGTTGAGAAAAATTGGCTTGTGCTGTGAGGATCTTGCAGATATATAGCCTTGGTCCTCCTTCCATCCATCTCTTCTCATCAACTCACAGCCTCATCTCATCACTTCCAAGTCCTCCAATCGTTAGACTTCACTCGTTCAAAATGCATTCTCTCGCTGCATACACTCTTTTGGCTTCTGCCTCTCTTGCTGTTGCCATTGATCCCCGCTTTGAGTTCCCCGACACTGTCCCCCTCGTCAAGCGTCAGCAGCCTGGTACCCCTCAGTACGCCTGCCACGAAGACTGCGGTAAGCAACCATCACAATCGCTCCCATGCATTGTTTTCTGACAGAGTGTAGGCCTCTTGATCACTCTTGCTCGTGATGATGACGGCTATTGCGATAGCGATGAGTGGAACGAGCGCTACGGCCGCTGCATGTCGTGCGCCAACACCTACGGCATCTGGAAGTACTATGGCAGCGGCGTAGACCGAGTCGCCCAGGAGTGCGGTCTTACCCCGAAGCCCAGCCCCTCTGGCGCCTCTGGTGCAGCTTCTACCACCGCTGAAGCTAAGCCTTCTTCCACCGCTGCTGAGGCCAAGCCCTCGACTACTGCTGTTGAGAAGCCTGCTACCACTAAGGTCGAGGAGGCTGAGACTACCAAGGCTGAGGAGCAGGCTACTGCTACTGAAGAAGCCGAGGTGGAGGCTGCCTCTGAGCATGCGCATGAGGAGTCTGAGCATGCTCACAGTTCCACTGAGGCTGGGCACTCTGAGGCTCATGAGCATACTACTCTTGCTACCCACGCTGCTGAGACAACTCATGCTGCCAATCCTACCAAGACTCACGAGACTGGTCACACTTCTGTTGATGAGATTGGAACTGTTGGTGTTACTGTAAGAGACCGTTTATCCTACATTCCTGCACAAGTCACTAATGATATCTCTAGGCTACATCTACTCCTCCCCCCTCAACTGTCATCGTCAACGGGGCTGCCAAGCAGGTTGGTTTCTCCACTGCTATGGCTGTCGTCGCCCTGGCCATGTTCGGTCTCTACTAGGCAATTAGCTCCTAAAAAGTGCTTGGGGAATTGTTTTCAGACGGATGGAAATGAGTGCATGAGTAATGGACTTATGCTGTACAAGTAGGAGGATCTAGGGTGTTTTCACTTCTATAGATAATTTTAATTGATCATTTAATACTTTGAAACTTAATACTTTGCACCTTGATACCTTACAGCATTTTCATAACGAATGGATGTGAATCTCCTGAGTATATGATTTATAACTTAAAGACTTCAATCAGGAAGTTGATGATTGTAAATCGCTAATTGTCCTCACTTGCAAGTCGGGACTTAAGCCTTAGCGTATCTGTAATATGATAGAAACATAGTCTTGTTCTAGATATGAATTCAGATAGCTCAGTGTAGTGCTCTCGTAGGAATAACAGTCCCTTATCAATAGCGAGATGCATGTTTTATTGCAATTAATCTCTTGTAATGTGTAAATGAGCAAAGCCTATACCTATTATTTAACTATTGAAACCCCTGATTCCCTGCTGAGATTGTTCAGAAGGGGTGAACAGTCTGTAGGTGCAAAGTAAAGAAGCAGATCCCGTGCCGAGCTGCCATGTGGAAATCTATATCTAAATTTCCGGGACACAAGGAATTTCATTCTCTTAAAGAAAAGCGTGTCTGTTTTAGGATACTGACTGTCATGGCATATCCTTCTCTTGACTTTGATATCCCTGAGGTAGAACCTACGAGGGGATGCATAAGTCTTGCCAATAGTCCAGCTCAAAACAAGATCGATATCCGCATTGTTTTGAATGAATGCATTAATAATTGACCACATTGTGCTCTCTTCAAAGACATGGAAGGAATTGGAAGCAGCTTTTGCAATGAAGTAGAATAGAAATCGAGTCCATGGTGACATGGAGCATGAAAACGAAGGATGAGTATACCAAAAGTTGGGGCCAAATTCGTCGCGAAGAAGAACGTGTAAAGACTCCGTTGGTGATCGGTAGCGTGAGATTTCTTCAGTCGATGAAAGAATGGCAATAGCGGTAGCTCGAAAACACTCATTGTTTCGCCAGACCGAGCTATTATGTATCGCCCAATGTAAATATCGTAAAAACCCTTGTTCACAGCTCTGGAATAATACCATGGGAATTTGTTCCCTGGCCCTAGGTATGCAATTTGGGCTGCTGTGGAAAGCTAGGAATAGGTCTCCAAATTCTTTAGTTTGACGGTGAAGCAGCGCTTCGTCTAACAAGCCCAAAACTTGTAGCATCGAGTCGTTGTGTATATGCTCAATCTGAGACAGTAAATTTCCTATCGTAAGTGTCATATTAACGCTAGCAACTCGGTAACAATTGACCTGTTTAATCAAGCACTTAGTTATCATTATCTGAGTGTCAACTCGAGGTCGGAAGGATTTCTGGCATGGGCGAGTTTTTAGGTACTCGTATATTGATCGATGAGAGAATGCCAACCAGTCCGATGCTGTGTTTTCGTGGAAGCGGCCCCTAGCAATCACATCTACCATGCCACGGAAAAGCAAGGGGACCCGCTTTCGGAAGTTGTCGACAAGAGCCTGTGATTTTGATGTCAGGTCTTTTGGCCATGGTGTGCCATCGGAAGTTCCTTGATAGTCATCAGGATCTGATGTTAAGCCCCTCAAGAGTGAATAGTGATAAATGTTAAATAGGCCCGGAATGTTCCATTTTGCTGTCTCAACAAGGACATCCAACACGGCCCAAGCTTCTGGTCTGTCGACCTTGCGCAGAATCTTGTCGTAAAACGTTTCCAACTTTTTCGGAAAAGTATCAAGAACTTGATAGAGGGCGTCCAGGGAGACCTCGGAATCAAGTTCTGCTTCCAGCTCATGCAAAACCAGTTTGACCCAGATGAAAACACCATCAGCCATGTTAACGAACCTGCTGACGAACCTTTCACGCTCAATTGGGTCAAAAGTTTGGAGGTGGCGGTCGTCAGATAGATAATTATCAATCATTCTCCGAATGTCTTGTTCTGTTGTGAGATGAATTTTCAGCCTTGGAAATTTAACAAAATAGGTCGTCTACGGTGGGTACTCGCGACTGGAAACGCAGATTTTGGTCCCTTGATGGCTTGCCCATTGGTCTAGCTGGGTCGCCAAACGGTGGTTGGGGATGTTTTCGTCTTGGAACTCGTCTTGGAACTCATCCAAACCATCAATAAAAAGGCAATACTGATAGCTTCGAGTCGAGTCTGTAATTAGCTTTTGTAGAGCGGTCTTTATCTTCTTTCGGCTAATTTCAAGATGCTGCTGTGACACCAAGGGCTCCTCACTTGATGCATCCCGAAGCTCCTCAATGACCTGGGGAATGAGCTCTCTGTGTTCGCTCAGGATGGTATGCAGCAGAGTCCTGTACATACCATCCATGTTCTTCTGCTCCGCTGATCCGAGGTCCCATAGAAACACTGAAGCAATAACGATGCTGCTTCCATTGGCTGCCCACTTATCCAGTAGTGATCTAGTCTCTGGATGATTGGCGAGAAAATTCATCATTGTCGATTTGCCACTTCCTGGTTTTCCAGTGATATGAAAGATGCCCTCTCCCTTTTCAAGCCAGCTTCTAAAGGATTGCTTGAGATGCTGGTGTGAAGGAGGTACCATTTCATCCTTGACCATCCATTCAAAAGACTTTTCTGCTAGCTCGACCTTTCCGATTTCATGACGCCTCGTTCGAATGTCCCGAAAGGCGATAGCCTCCAAAATCTGATTATATATACTCTCTTCTTTGGCTGGCTGCGATGCTTCGAAGCGTTTTTGAAGCTCAATGATATGCTCAATCGCTCTGAGTTGGTTGTCAACCGCTTGATCAAGTTTGAGTTCCAGAGATCCTATCTGTTTGATAAGGTAATCGGACTTCTTGGAAATATCTACAAACGTAGTCTGCAGAGTATTGCGGATGTTTGCGATGTCGGTCGAGCTTTTTTCACAGTATTTGGCGAATGCGACGTCGATTCTTTTGAGGGTATCGGATCTGTGTTTCATTAGTGAACGTGCTGCTATTCACTGTATATTTCCTCACCTCGATACCAAGATCAGATGAATGCTGAGCTGCCTGCTGCACAGGTCAAAAGCCTGTCTCAAACCCTCTGCTTCGGGTTTGTCCCATAGCATGCGTAGCGTGACCTTGATAGTCTTGGTAGATAAGCGACCCGCGATTCTTTTCGCCGATAATGGTGACTCGCGGCCAATTTGAGATCTCGGCCCAGTCTGATATCTGTCCAACAAATGAAAAATGCGTTTGCTGACATCTCGGCACTGCTCGGCAACTTGCAACATGCTTTCCTCTTCAGGAGAAAGTTGAGCCTGGCTTTTGTGCCCTTCTATCAGATTGGCGATACGGCCCTCCAATGCAGAAACAACTTCTCTCAGCCGTTTGTGCTCGTCGAGCTCACCGCTCGCATTTTCGTGCAGTTCTCGAGTAATTGAAACTATCTTGGCAATCGTTTCAATAAAGGTAATAGCCGCGGATGTGGTGCCAATGACACTAGCGGCATCCATGGTAGAGATGAACGATACTGTGAAGCTTTTGATTGATGTCGAGGATAATGAAGGTTGAGAAATCTGGATTGCCTTTGTGCCTTTGTCTGGATTCAATTTCAGCGTCCAGCCTGATTGTGGCCTGACCTTGCAAGGGGGTTGAAACCTTGATTGTTATTGGAGGCGGCTAGCCCTGCCGTGACGAGGTGCAGGTCGCCCTATGTCATCGTTGAGGGGTTTGCCATGCAACCAACCAGTGGAGGATTGGGTCGCCATTTGACCAACGCCTAATCTTCTCGGAGTGCGTAACTTGTAGTTTTTATTTGACCCTAAATTGGCAAAAGAATGCTAAAGCCGTTCCAGGGAAATCAGAGCGAGAATGTGAAAAATCACAGCTCAAGTCCTTTTTATTGGCCATGTTCAGCAGCAGCATCAAGGTGGGGTGCATAAAGAGGCAGCAAGGCAGACATAACACTAGACTCGCAGAGGCCAGGCATACTGATCCACGTGGATTCAGTATTTATGAGATTAGACGACAGGTAAATATAAGGTCTCCTAACGACAAAGCCAAACTACGTCTTGTTCTCACCTTTGGGCTGCGAATCTGGCGAAATGGCAACTGCACACCACCCTCGGAAGCTATGCGCTCCATGCAGCGCCCTGACGTTTACCATGCTTCGAGACGGCTATACTCACCTATTGACTTATAGGGAAACCATCAAATCCGGGGAAACATGCGCATTATGTCGATTGATGATTTACTCAACTGGCAAGCTTTCCGTCAATCTTGAGTCCTATAAGGTGCATTATCAGTATAACTCGTTGGCTCCAAGATTACCCGAACTACTAGCAGTTTCCAGGGAAGAAAGAATAACCTCGGGGCTATCACCAGTCGTCGAAAGGTTAAAACCATTGGCCGAGTTGCACTGGAGCACGAACCAATATATTTGTGACCTCAAGAACAACTGGGAGGCAAGAAAAGGAAACTTCAACGATGGTGAGACCATCCAGATTACAGCTCCAGCAGGTAAGTAGTTTTCCCAATTATACTTTAGCAGAGTCACCACTCTTACGTATGAATAAACTCATTGTATGGAGCCCATGGATTTGTGCCACTTACCGATGTCGAACCGGCATCATCTGAAAGAAACTATAAACTGCTTCGAAAATGGCTCTCTACCTGTATGGCCAGCCATGGAGGGTGTCGCGTATCACAGTACATGACAGACAAGTCAGCCCAGGAGATCACGGCGCTACCGACTAGAGTTATCGACATAGGCGATCTCAAAGAGCACCGGTCTAAGCCACGGCTTTTTATATCGCATAAAGCATCAGGACAGTATATTGCCCTCAGCCATCGTTGGAGCAAATCAACCGCCACAAAACTGAAAGGTGAAAACCTCAGCCAATATCAGAAAGAGATCCCGGTGAATGATATGCCGTCAACGTTTCACAATGCTATAGAAGTGACACTCCAACTTGGTTTCCGTTGTCTTTAGATTGACTCGCTCTGCATCATCCAAGATGACGAGTCTGATTGGTCGCAAGAGTCCCGTATGATGGGAACTATATTTAAAGAGGCTAGTTGCACTATCGCCGCTGTCGATTCTGTGGATGACGTTGGGGTCGACCACGGATTGTTTTTACCACGAGACACCGATCCCCTGTCATTCGTTTACTCACGATTCCTTACAAGAAAGAACCTCTCGGTAAGCTATCCCAACGAGTATTCAAAATAAATACTGCAGTCTACGTTTGGAAGACGCGATGGTTGAGGGAAATACCAACCATAGAAAGTTGCGACAAAAACACCATCACGATTCGTCCACGCATTCTGTCGTCACGGAGACTTATTCCACGCTCCAATTGGCATAAGAGAGGCTGGGTCTTTCAGGAGAGGCTCCTCTCTCGACGGCTGATATATTATACCAAGAACAAGCTCTCCTGGTCTTGCTTAACCGAGAGTGGCGAGGAGGAGGGCGGTGATCCCACACTGGCTGACAGGTTACCTCTGATTCCGATGCGCAGAGGAAGTGATCGTTCAATTTTCAGCATTTGGGAATCTATCATTTCAGAATACCAACGCTGCCAGCTGACGTTTAGCAAAGATAGATTGGCCGCTATTCGTGGTATTTCTGCTCGGCTAGAAGCCCAAATCTCGTGCAAGATCTATGCCGGAATCCTGTCCCAATCGCTTGGCGCCTCGGCGGAGAATTTGCTCTGGTATGCCAGTAAGGCACCTTTGGGTACCTTTAACGAGTTCCATGCGCCGTCATGGACCTGGGTTGCTTTTGATGGCGAGATATCGTTCTTCATGCCAACACCATGTGGAACTAGCGAACTTTTGATAGACAGGCTAGACTTCAAGATTCGTAATCAGTGTGAGTCGTTGGACCCATCCAGGGATTGCAAAGGAACTTGTGTATCTGGGAGTGTTTCCTTCGGAGGTCCGACCGCAAAACTCACTCGGGGAGGCAAGTTGAAGGATTTAAAAATTGCTGGAGGTTCAATTGATCCAATTAGCGAAAGAGAGATATTGGCTAAAATTATAGGCTATACTCTGGTGCCAGGTATCAGCATACCTCGGTTTGACGAATTGGGAAACATGGTTCGAGTGCCATATAACCCGCCAGTACCTGATCACACAGAGATACTGGAAGATGAATGCGGCTGCATTATCGGGTTTTTTATACCAGACCTCGAGGAAGAGCTGGAACAGGCTTTAGGTGAGCAACAAATCATATGTGTGGGCGTAAAGCGCTATCAGGACCAGCATGGGCAACAGAACGACACTATAGAGATCATCGGACTCCGTGAGATACGTCATTCTCCAATGATGTTTCGGAGGTTAGGAAAAGGCAGAGTCGTGTGCAACGCGTGGTTACGGAAGTGCATACGATTATTATTTGAGATATGTTGATATCTAACTAGATTTACTTTCGTGTCTACTACTAAGGAACGGGGAACTCAACGTGACTCAAGGGATTGTTGGCTGTATATTTTAACCTAGCCCCAATGATTCTAGATCCGAATTGATGGACAGGGGGATAGGGACAGGATGGACAACTTGAATTTGAAATGGATCTACAAGGGGAAGATGACGATGGGGCAAAGTAGAAGAATGTTGCAACCAAGAACGCTAACATAAGATGTAATTTACAATGTATCTTTAAATTGATGCCATATTGAGCTTCTTGCAGCTACGTCTGATCGATTCAGCCAGTCTATAATAGACAAAAGCTTTCCCACGACTCCCCAGCTCGCACCACTTAAAAACAACCGGAGATGTTAGGGAGGAACCCAATTCGACTCAGCGCATTGGAGAACATGTTATCGCTGCCAGCACCGAATTTTATTCAGGGAGTTATCTAGTATCCAGTGGAAATATTTGTTTGAGTAATAGATTTAGGCTGAAGAAACTTTTCTATAGAGAGTATATTAAATAGCACTACCTTAAAATAGGACATTCAGTCTCTATCATTATATAACAAACTTGATGAACATTTAGCATTGTAAAAAGTGCTGCAAGACGTGAATTCGGAGGTGTACTTTCAGTCGCGAGACTTAGTACAGGTGTAAATAGATTGCGCCATCGGCCTAAGTGTCTCAGAAGCTGTGACTGTTCTGTTTGGGCACTAACCATCAGATTGACTGATGTGTGTACCCTGGACCGTTCCAACAGACTGATAACGGCCATTGAGATGGATGCGAGTTGTTGTCGCGCGTGAAGCATGCTCTGGCAGAGATTGGGTCCCCCTAGGTCATCAACCATCTGCTGCCCCATCTCGACCATGCCGAGAGACACGGGTGGGAATGTGAACAGGCGGTCAGGGCATGTCAAAAACATCTTGATAGTGAACAGATCCACATTAGGCATCTCGTCCACCACGTTAGAAGAGGGCCGACCGCACTGGTGCGTGATCTGCACACCACGCACGAAATGCTGTATCGCTGACGTGAAGTTGTTGAGCGCGGTCTCGATACTGATGAACATTTGGCAACACAGTAGTGCTGCCTTTCTGGTAGCCACTTCGTTATCTGCTAGTCTCGTGGCGAGCGCTCCCAGAGAGTTGGTGTACTCCTGGATGCCACGTTGCAGTGAAGTTTTCATCTGTCCAGCTACGGAATTACTTCCCCTCTCGGCGTGAACCCTCCTCAGGGTATTGAGTGATGCGAGGGCATGCTTTATTGCGGGCTGTGAAGCGGCGGCTAAGGTGAGACGGGCTTCCTTCTCGTATGTGGAGCTGTGAGTTGGGACAGGCTTGATGGTGAAGTGCTGGGCGAGGTGTAGCACCTCTTGTAGCAGTGGCTGGTAGTATAACGGCGCTTGTACTCTTTTTGATGGTAAAACTAGACGAGCTGTGGGTACTAGGCTTGTAGTGGTCACCATGCGGAAGTTTGACATAGCCTTCACATTTGAAGCGTGCAGTGTGACATCGCATGCATATCGGCTTCGTCTCGTCACATTTGACTTTGCGGCCCCTTCAATGGCGGTTAGTTGGTACGTGCTGAACAACAACAGGCTGGTGGTATATACGGACCTGCAGGTAATGCAGCCTGTAGAGGACTGTCCCTTGGACACGCGCTTACGCTTGCCAGAGGCATATGCAGTTTGCATGGTTATGCGGCCGGACAAAGGACCTGCACAGGAAGCAGCAAGTACGCTTTATACTTTCTACCGCTGTCGCTTTGAAGAGAAAAGGCACCGATAACCTCGTAATAGTTACTGTACTTGATAAGAAAGGATGACGGGTCGTTGCAACGGCTTATTTCAATGTTTATCTCCGCCTTATACTTGCCACTGGAATAAACCGTCACTAAGCCCTACGTGGAAAAAACATCGACCCAGCCAATCATGAATTTAAGATAAGACCTCTCTGGCCCGATGCAACCTTAAGCTGCATCAATTTGGCCGCCTCATACAGATGAATCACTCTTTATTGGTAATAGGGTAGCCGGTTAAAGGATTAAAGAGTAACAGTTAGGTCTTGGATGTAATCGTAAGCTCGGTATGTGTCAGGTTGAGCTACACCGGTAGCATATTATTACAGGGTTCATGTTCATCTTATGTCTTATGCACAGTCGTCTTATCATTCTAAGCTCGGAGCACACACTCAGATAATCTCATCTCAATTCCTAAAGAGCTACAAAAGGCTGACCCGAGCCAGATGTTGAGTTAGGGGAATGAACCTTACATCCCAATCTCTCAAGTAACCTCATCATCTCAACACCGCTGTCCCGACATCAGGCCTCACCTTCTTCTTTTACAATGGCTCCGCAACTCCTTTGGATAGGGCTTGGTAACATGGGCCGTGTAAGAGTATCCAATCTATGTATGCAATCACACTTACTCATTTGTGTTGCCAGGGAATGTGCCTGAGCCTCGTGTGGAGAGGTTCGCTCCATAAACCACTTCTCGTCTACAATCGTACTCAAAAGCGATGTGAAGAATTCGTGACCGAAGTCGGCTCCGAGAATAACAAGACGTGTGCCTCATTGAATGAGGGTGTCGGCTCGGCAGACATTGTTTTCTCCTGCTTGAGTTCAGACTCTGCTGTAGAGACTGTATAGTCTTATATAGCCCTTAAAATGAAATCTTTTATTTTTCTATTCTGTTCTAATATAGAGATTAGGGACCTAGTATAAAGGCTACGTGCTAATTATTACTGGGGCTAGTACCGGTATGGGCTTCCCTCAGGTCGCCCTGTCTTTATATCCCGAGCATGTTGTTGGGCTTCAAGGTGAAGAAAGAGCTTATCGCGATTGTGAAAGTACTTCCCGCACGTCAAACAGTTAGAGCGGTAGTTTCCACGATGCTTCAAGAAATTATCCTCCCTAGGTCGTTGCGTATGGGCATTTCTTCGTGTATCGTAGGGGTTGTTGTACCCATTGTACTGTTGGCCATGACTGTTCGGAAATGGAGGCGGAGTGCTTTGCGGCTGAGGCGATCGCCGTTTCAGCTCGTTGATCTGAGACTTGAGACTCTGTAACATATAGTCCTGACGGTTCTTTTCAGAAGAATGCTTAGCTTGTAACCGCTCCATCTCTGCAGCGTGTTCCTTGTCCCTTTGCTGGGCGCTCTCACGGTACGCCTTGTTTTCTTCATGTTGTTGCTGAAGCCGAGCCTCAAGTTTTCCAACCCTCTCTGCGTGCATCTTTTCCATGCTGACTTTGAGCTCGTCCATTTCTCTGCTCCTACGTCTTAACTCAACTCTCTGGTTTTCCTGCTCCTCGCGAAGAAATTCGAACATCTCTTTGTCACGAGCCTTGAGAGCCTCCCTCATTTCTTGATCGCGCGCATCCATTTCTTGCTCCATCTTCTCTCGTTCCTTTGAGAGTGTATCCTGCAGTTCCTGACCGGCTGCTGTATTGTTCAGGTCTTTTCCAGAGTCGACCATCTCTGACTGAATGGCAAGGTTAACCTCATCTGGTGCTCTGGCCGACCAGCCTGGCACAAACTGCTCCACAATGTACAGGGCAGAATCTTGAGTATTTTCGTGCCGGCGAACAGCGGCGCCTTTGTCCACAAAATAACCCCAGAACTCTTTAGTTGACTGAAGAGTCGACTCGCGTCTTTCGCCTTCGGCCTGAGTGACTTTCTCCCAGTGAGTTGTGACAAATGTCACATTCTTAATGCCTTCAGGGCCGCAAAGACGCTTAAACATGACGAGATTCTTGTGTGCACAACCTCCCATGCGGTTATCGGAAATGCGGTGAAGATAAAGGATGCCTCGTAATTTGATCTTCTGTTGGTATGTTTCGGTCAACCAACCTGCAATTTCTTTGAGGATATCGGTGTCTTTGCGAGTAGTGTCGTCAAAGCCAGGTGTATCCACAAGATATACGTTGGCAAACGGACTGAACTGTTTACACTTATGAACCCGAACCTCCTGTGTACCTAATTCTTTATTAGATCAAGAAACCGTGATCAACTGTAGACTATAGACTTACAGGACTCGAGAGCACCCGGCTCACTGATACGGACTTCCTCTTCCGTACAATGCGAAATAAAGGTGCTCTTGCCAGCACCTGTCATTCCCATCAGGGCGATGAAAACATCAGATGAGCTGGGCTTGAATGGGGCCTGAAACGTTTGCTGAAATGCCCCAGCCGAGGCTGGAGCATTCATGAACATCTCCGCATCACGATAATGAGCTTGAACCATGTTGAAACGAGTGAAGATATAAAAGAATTCACCAGTGTTGCTTTACTTGGGATGATATTAAACTAATCACATACGTATAGAATGAGCGAGGAGTGAGCTTTATATACTACGAGTTGGAGTGAATAATCATAACATTGCAGACAAGGCTCGCGCCAAACTTCTAATTTTAGATACTACTGCAAAGGCTTCTGCCTCTTCGGGCGCTTACCTCCATTAATGTTTCATTCGGTCAGCAATACAGAGCTAATCGACCCATTCAAAGCAGCGATTTCTCAGCCTGATTTTAGAGAACCCTGCTATCTTACACAAGGACCTCCAGCTGAGCAACCATTACGGTGTTGCATTCCAGAATAAGTCAATTCTCCAGTTAAGCTATTAATAAACACAAGGTGAAGCGCCTGTTCTTGGGAACCATCGACCAGTCGTTATGGATGGATGTCTATTTTGAGGTTGAAAGTTATGCCTCTGGCCCCCAACCTTTGTATCAGCTCCCGATGCTAAACGCTGTGCCCAGACAGGAGTTGCTTTTAGGCTGTGCACTTACCCCTTTGTTTCCTTTGGCTACTGAAAGAGAAATAAGGCGCGGTTCTCCTGAGCCTGCCCTTATGTTTAAATGTTGCCGCGCAAGGGCAGATGATAACGACTCAACGCAGATCTTCTCATCATATTTTCTGCAGTATGAACCACGACTTTTCGCTTGCGACACGGTAAGTCAGCGACCTCGGTGGTGATCTTCACATCTAACAAGAGCCAGTTCGCTTTCTGCTGGAGACGCTGTCATCCTTGTGATGGGTATCACTGGTGTTGGAAAAAGTACATTTATCTCCAAGCTCACAGGAGAAGACGCGGGAATCGGCCATGACTTGGCATCTTGTGAGTAGAGTCAGCATACTAATAGGATATTTGCTAAAAGCTTTCAAGACACAAAAGGCATCGGAATCTACAGTATGAATGTCGAAAACCGAATGATTTACCTTGTAGACACGCCAGGGTTCAATGACACCTGGCGTTCCGACCTTGACATTCTCAAGGAAATTTCGTACATCACATCAACAATCTACAAGCACGGAATGAAATTGGCTGGTATACTATATCTACATCGTATTTCTGACAACCGGGTCTCTGGTTCAGCCGCCAAGAACTTCACCCTGCTACAAAGGATTTGTGGTCCCGATGCAGCATCTCGGGTCTTTCTTATAACTACTATGTGGGATCAAATACACACAAGAGGGCCAGACTATCGTGAGGCCGAAATGAGAGAAACCCGCCTCTCATCTACGATAGAGTTCTGGGGAACATTGTGTCAACAAGGCAGCCAAACACGACGGTGGCTAGGCGACTATGAGACAGGTATAAAAGCAATCACTGAGCTACTGGCGTTGAACGAAAATGGGGGCTACTTGACTCAACAACTCCAAAGGGAGCTGGTAGATGAAAATAGACCCCTAGCAGAAACCATGGCTGGGCGAGAGTTGCTTATGGAGTATTCATCAGTCGAGAGAAAATGCGTCCAGGAGGTTTGGTCTTTCGAGCAAGGAGCCTGCAATGAGTCAGAGGCATCCACTTCTCTTTTGGAAATTCGGAGTCAACTTCAGGAGATGAAACTTGCTCAACAAGAATTGCGCGTCTCCTTACGGAGCGTGTTTATCGAAAGAGAGAAGGCGTACAGCAAAGTCTTGCAGAAAGTTTGCACTGAGCAAAAGCAACTGGCTAAAGAGGTCGAGAAAGGCACACGTGATTATCAACGACTCTTGCATGATAATAGCGCCAACGATGCTTTGTTGGGGGAGGAGCGGCAGAACTGGCAATTGAGGCGACAAGAGCTTGAAGACGAAGAAAGACTTGGTCACAGGACGAGAGAAAGTGCCCAGGAAGAGCGTCGTCGGATTGAGGAGGAGGAAAACGATTTCCACGAATCACTTCAACAGCTCAGTCTGGAAAATGAAGAGCAATGCGTCGAGACTCAACAGATGGTAGAGAAACTACGCAAACGCGACGTGATGAAACGAAACTTACTACCGCTTCTAGGAGTCCTTGGGGGAACTGGGCTTGCCATTGCCGGTACGGTAACGGGACTGGCTCCGCTCGCTGGAGCAGGAATAGGCGTGGGTTTTGCATATGCTTCTAAACTAGAGTTCTCTCGGAAGACGGAAGATCATACGAGCAGCAAGTTCTCTCTGTGGGAGGGAGTTCTGGGAGGAGGCCAAGGGGCCGCCGGGGCAAGTCTAGACTAGTTAGGGAGTATGTTATTGATGTTTTGCCTAAGGTAGTTTAGGTTCTCGTAAATGTAAGGCCTCTGATCAGATCCTATTTTAGCAGACGATCCACAGAAGGATCGACTGATCCTGCTGATTGATTACTTAAAGAAGCAGATAAAAGGCTTTATTTGAATTGTTGATCTGGAGTAGAGGTCCACACCATATGCGTTAAAGATCATGATTCCGTCGCCCTGAGGCACTTCATTAATACGTAGCAATTTGTAATCAAGGACAACGGCTCGAAGTAGGAAGCGAGACCGTGATTCTTACCATTGGTGCTTGGGATAGGAATCATGAGCAGAAGTGACCCAAGCAATTCTGCCAATCCAGGGCAGATCTAAGAGGTGAGGCTCCAGTAGCAGCGCCTGAGACGTGCGTCCATTAAGGCACAGCTGTTTGATCGATAAACCATCAGAGTCGCATGAATCGTGGTTGCAATGCTGTTTAGTGTCAAGCGCTGCAGCAATATTCACCTCAACGACTATATCTTGGATGCCAATCACGCGACGGATTGACAACTCATCAGGGCTCTCTGATATCATTCCCCTACAAGGGCTACCTATGCGATCTTACTATAGCTATTTCACTACAGCTCCAGCTATTAACTATTCATCTGTGTCAACACCACGGGAGTATTCCTCAAGGTAGGTTGAGAGAGCCTTGTCTATAGTAAAAAGAGAGATTAGTACTTATGATAATTTAGTTAGTTGACTATCGACTTACAGATCTTTACATTTTTATGCAAGCTCTTTTTCATATAATCAGGCCACTTCTGTAAAGACTGTTAATTATAGCATGCAGTTTAAGATCATAATGACTTACAGCATCAGATGCTCCTTTTTTTAACCAGATCTCGATAGCCTCCGCATCAGAGGACGCTCTTACCCAATATCCTTTGAGAAAGCCTATTTTGTCCCAGAAGGTTCCAAGACCCTCATTGCCGAGTGATACTAGCTCAGAACGAGCCTTTTGTATCATCTTCAACTGACCTTCGTATTCCTTCTTGAGCTTCTCCTTTTTTTCCAGCTTGTTTGACAATACTGATGATTGTATCTTAGTAAGTCTCTGGGTCATAAGAGGAAAGCTTGGACCTACCCAAGTAGGTCGCGATGAATCTCATAGCGGCGACACCGTTGAGACCACACAATATAAGTCCAGCGGCCTACAAGAAAATCAGCCATTGTATCTTAGTCACCAAGAAAGCCCATTGATTGAATTGCTTGTACTCACAATCAAGATGAAGGAGAGCGGGGATAGACCCGCTGCAAAAATCATAGCACCGATTACTGTGCCAGCAAGTGCAAATCCTAACGAGACAATTACCTCAGAAATGCGAATCTTGAGGTCCCCGATCTCCTTTATTACCTGTGTTAGCTTCTCATCCAGTTCCTTTTCTTTATCTTCAGCCCAGGCCTTAAATTCACCAATGAATTCAGTGAAGTCATTATTCAGCTTCTCAAACCGCTTTTGCATATCCACAGAGGCTGTCTCGAATCCCTCTGCCTGCTGAATGTCTTGTCAGAAGAGTTTGGTATAAATAATCCAGGAACTTCTTACTTTTCTGAAGCCCTCAATTCGGTTTATCCGTTCTTCGACAGAAATGGTTTTGTCGGCGCAAAACTCTACTGTTAGTTCATCAAATTCTGTATTGATGGATTCATTAGAACTTTTACCAAGGATTGGCTATGTAGAAGAGTGCGCCAACAAGTTACGTACCTTGACCATGTTGGCTGATTTCTCTTGCCAGAAGGCGGCTTTCCCGTATCAGGTCAGAGAATGTCTAGACACAATTAAAACTTGAAATGCATATCGTCATATACTAAGGTGTGACTGACCTCTTGATGGCGTCTAAGCTTTGGCACGAACCCCGATTCGTGAATTTTGTCGATCTCCATGATTTTTAGGAGTAGACGGTTGAACACCATCTCAATGTCCTTGACAGCGCGCGTAGCAGTGTTTGCCACTTTCTTGAGGTGCTCTTGAGCAACGGGTAAAGAAGCAGCTTGTTCTGCGCCCAGTTGGAATTTCTCCATGTCCTTCTCCCCAACAATAGGCCCAAGTTTGCTGCCATTCTTGTCACAAACAACTTTGCAATCTGCCAGGTTGAGTGAGGCCATTGCGTCAAGTATCTTCTCAGGATCTTTGCCGTTGCCAAGCGCGGCGGTGAACTTTTTAACGACATCTTCATAGGACGGAGGCGCATCTTCAGCATTGTACTGAGGGGGTGCAGTCTCCATGGTTGGAAAGGAAAAGTAAGCTATGAGAGAAAAGGCTGCTGGTGAGAAATGAGATAAATAGAACAGTTGAATACTAGTTGTCTCGACAGCAGACCTAGAATTAAATTCCAAGAAGGCGTATCTTAAGTAGTTTTCTGAGTGAAACGAATATCTACCGCCAGGTTACTAGCTGAAAGCAGACGAGATAGAGCCTGATACCAAGACCTACAGAAGAGGATTGCATTGCATCATGCTCAGCTTACCCACTCAAAGGCTGATGACAGTCACACAAAAGACACTGATGTGGCAATACAACAACCATGGCCCCAATCCGACTGGTCACCACAAGCGGTAAAATGTGATTTAAGTGAATTAGAATGCATAACCGAAAACCGGCAACCCGCATTTAATTTACGCGCAAATGTCCCCAGATACTAACATGCGCGTCCCCCAAAGATCCATTCGAATGAATATGCAGGCGGCTCATTTCAGTCAGCCATTCAATCAAGTACATGCCATTTTTCCACATGCATGTCTTCAATACCCTTTGCATATCCACGCAAGTATTTCGCCATTGCACCATCTGCGCCCACTCATTAGCCCTGTAGCGAGAATACCACGCCAGAAACTTACAGATTTTCACACCTTCGTTCAGACTTTTTCTCATGTACGAAGGCCAAGACTTTTATGCTTGTCAGCTTATGTGTCAGATACATGGTGCCTTGTTTGCGAGGGAAACTTGCCGCCATATCCGCTCCGGTTTGCAGCCACTTTTCTATCGCACGAGCGTCAAGAAGGCTATAGAACCAGCATTGGCCCATTTTGGTAAAACTCTTGTCAAATAATGTCAAAAGACGGAGGGCATTGCCACCTGATTCCTGGTCCTCAGATTGGGTATTCTCTTTCATTGCCGTACGTTGGGCGTCTGGATATAAGTATATTCAGAACCCACTACAACTCGAGAAGAGATCAGGGTGACTCACGAGACGTACTCACAAACAGGATTTGGCTTGCAACCTCTTCACGGTTCAAAGCCATGAGGCCACCGATCTAAGCATCATCAACTGGTGTTCCATAATCTCACCGAGATATAGAACGACTCCACGGAAGCTTAAAGGGGGTGTAGATAGTGCTGACTTCGGGGGCTAAACATACGGCAAGGAAGGGCGGTAAGGACCCTGCTAGATCAAATCCCAGTGAGATCGGGTGACTAGATCACATCCAGCAGACAGGCAGACCCAGTCGATTTGATCCACTTCCTGTTCTGTGTAGGTCAATTTGGATTTCCCGTTTGAACGCCGAACATCTTGGATTAGGTCAAAAAATTCGTTTCTAATACTCTTAAGCCGGCCCAGCATGTTATTCGACATTGCCTCGAGGGTTTCGGCGTGCTATAGAAGAATCGTTAGAATTCCGGCTCCTGCTGCTGAATACTGAACATACTGTGATGTATTCCTTGATGATGAGCTTGCGTCTGTTGATTGGTATACTTGGATCTGCACATGCACCGACGACGTCACCATCAAATTCTGGCAAAGATAATGCGTTAGAGTCAAGCAGTGAATGAATTGGGCAGCACGAATGTCTCACCTTCTCCATGCTGAGCGCCATCTTTAGCCAGCTGCATGCTATCTAATAAAAATTTGGCATATGCCTGTTAACTTAGTATAGCGTGCCGTACCGTGCCGTGCCAGCACATCACCTGCATGCAGGAGCAACTTACTCGAACAATAGGTACCATGCGATCAGCGTTGTGCGTACCTCTCTCGCCATCCGACATAACAAGTGCCATGGTGATTCCCATGAATGCAACGTTGATGTCCTTTGCATTCTGGCATGTCAGTTTGGCTGCCTCTTCCATTGAACGATCTGCATCCTTTGAGCAAAAGGCCTTGGCGACGGAAAGGATGTATGAATCAACCTCTGAAGAATCAAGCGTAGCCATTTTCTTTGGAAGTGGAAACCCTAGATCCTCGACGTTCGATAGCATACTGCCTGCCACCAGATATTCTCTAGGCCCGGGATTCTGGCATAACAGGTGCGATAGCTCTACGAGCTTGTTTGAGGAAAAGTTGAGTGCCATTTGTTGAGGAAAAATATGTCGAATCTATTCCGCAGTAAGTAAAATAAATGTTGTTTGGTTTGGTGTGTCTCTGTGTGCATATATTCAAAGAAGTCTCATTGTTGAGTTTTATGGTAGCGATCATCTGTGCCCGAAAGACCAAGTCTTGCAAATTCCACAACTACGACCCAACATGAGATCATCCTGTCTTGCATCCACTATGCTGCGGTCGCAAACAAATTCAGCTTAGGCAATCGTGCCGTGTCTCTGTTGCCGGCCAGTTTGGTTATGATCGACATATCCTCAGCTAGCCACGAAATTGCATTTTCCAGGCGGTAATTGCTTTTCTCACTACAGTGGAGAAAAATCATTGAAGGCCTCAATCTTGTGACAGCTTTGAGGCAACAAAAACAAGGACTCAACGTCCCAAAATGTAGGAGAGTTCTAGTGATAAATTAACCGAGTCATAGTTGATTAGGAATGGTGTGATTGCTATGGTTGGTACTCAATGTGGAAAGTCTAAAATACGGGGAGATTTCCATTGCATTGGCATACACGGCTCAAAATTTACCGATAGCTAATAATTATCGGCTTAGAGCTACTGTGGACACACATAATTCCAACTGCTGTGACCTAGTTCCCCTGAGATTCGACCCCTCTGGCATACTCTTCCATGTACTGCGCCATAACACTGTCTGCTACCAAGTCAGTGATAGCTAGAATTACTACAAGACAAACACTTACAGACAGTCACTGCGTTGTTCAAGTTGTCCTTCATATACTTCGGTTCCTCCTGGTCATCGCCTAGTTAGCAAATTTTGTGAAGCTGTGATGATGCGAGGATAATGCTCACGGCGTCCCGGGCTCCTTTTTGAAGCCAAGATTTGATTTCAGTAGCATCCAATACTGAACGTTGCCAGTATCCAGAGAGGACACTAACAGAAAGTTTGAAGGATAACAGAGACTCACTACCGAGAGTCACCAGCTCGGTTCTTGTCGCTCTGATCAGTTCTTTCTGATCTTCCAGCTTTTTTTTCTCGTCTTCTTTCATTTCAAGCTCGTGCTCAATCACTATCTTTTGTTAGAGTCAATCACGGCTAAACTATCTGGTGGGGAACGCACATTGTATAGCAACCAAGAGACCAATAATAATAGCCATGGTAACACCAGCAGCAATGAGACCTGCAATCTGTAGATATAAGTTCAATTGTTGCTTGATTGTTGAGTTGGAATACAGGACTTACCAGAATGGGAATCGCAGCTGGTTTAAAAACCTCTAAAAGGATAGCAAGTATAGGCAAAATGCTGGCCCCGATAAGGGCAAACACATCTCGGGCAATCTTGAGGTCGACAAGTTTCTTCTTCAAGGCCTTGATCTCCTCCTCAACCTTTTTAATCTTATCGCTCAACTCTTTCTCCTTATCCTTCGCCCATTCGGAGAATCCATCCACGAACGTCGAGAAATCCGTGATAAGATCTTGGAATCGGCTGTCGAGTAGAGAAGAGTCCTTCTTGAACCCTTCGGCAGTCTTCATCTGGTCATCAGTCTTGTGCTAAATAATTCCAGATAATAGTAATCTTACGTCTATAAATTCCTGAATCTTGTTTTCGCGATCTGGGATGGATATGCTTTTATCGGCACAAAACTTTATGACAATGTCATCGAAACCTAGATGGTATTAGCGCGTAGCTCCCATCCACTGAGTCTGGTAGTGTAACTTAATTTTTCCGTGCTGTGCGATTCTCATTGCTGTCTTTCGACTGTCTATAAGAAGTTGCATATACGTCTAATCAACATCAGGTTAGAGCTTTCAACATAGAACAACATGCTTTAAAACCCACGTCTTTGTGCTTAAGAAGGACTTTAGCAAATCCAGACTCATGCACTCTATCCACCTCCAAGATCTTCAGATGTAGCTTTTGGAAGATACGAGCAACTTCGTTTGCTGCCCTCGAGGCAGACGATGAAGCGGAGGTGATCTGCGGCTTGAAATCATCGGAAGACGTGGCGCTAGCAATGCCGAGTGCAAAATCTTCCTTTTGCCTCTCAGTCTTGAGCGGGAACTTGGCCTTGGAGTTTTGGACAAGGATCTCTGCTTCCTTAGGCGAGACACTTTTAGCTGCTTTAAGGACTTTCTCAACGGTTGGATTAGGGCCGATCAATTCATTGAGTTTCTTTTCGATCTCCTCATAGGCTGGAGGCGAGCCAGAAGAGTCGTAAGGAGGTGCGGCGTCAGACATGTCTGATACAGTGAGACGAAATTCAAAGCGTGTCAAGTGAGTTTCTCGAGAGTACTAGGAACTGGTTAACTGCTTGGGTGTTTTTTAACTTATGCCATTTGATAAGAGCGTAGCGCGCTAGACAATGCTGAATGATGTAATATGTCTTCAGCCGCATTTGACAGTTCACACATGCATAGGAAGGGCTCCCCCAAAGCATGTCTCAGCCGTTAGCGTTGTGGACTCCGGATATCGAGACATTCCAGTTCTCCAACAGGGCAGTCAGTGGAAGCAATTCGTTGGATGCAAGCCCCGCTACGTAGCATGCATAGAGACAGGGACCTTGACGAAAGGAATCCTAATGCGGACCCATGCCGCCCGCTAATGCATTGTGATAAGCTTCAGATGTACACTGGATTGCAGACACGGGCTAACATGCTGCTTTAAGTGTTGGTTGATCTTTCCGTATTTAAGCCAATAAGAACCTGTAGGAAGAAGGCCTCATTTTGGATATCGCTAATCCTGAAATATTAGCTATACGCTGTACTAGTTAAAGAGCCTCTAAATGATTTTATTTTTGCCTGATTATCGGCAGACCCTGCTGTCTAGAGTCTGGTTCACCAGCCTATAAAGCTATACGTTAATCTCACAATAATTAAGAAAGCAAGACTTATCCTAATAGACGCTGTTAGCACCTATAACCCTAAAATCCTTCAGGGTACAATTCCCTTTTATAAGAACTAGTATAAATATCTAGCAGCCTAAAGTATAAAGTTACAGGATGGCAGTGCGCTTCTGATGATGATTCTCAAGTAGGGCTCAGACTATCAAATTGTGGACCAGGAGCTGGCCTTTGAATTCCTTAGAACACCCTTAGGAAACAGTTTTAACCGTGTGCCCGAGAGTGTTTCCCTTGCGTAGCAGTATCCCGAATAAGGGCATAGTACTAAACAATCAGTTTATATTTACCTGTACCTTGATATTGTCCATTGGTCGCTGCCTCCTGACCGTCGATAGTCGAATGCATGATCTCGAGTTCATGAGCGTCATACTGGTGTTTCTTGAAAACTCCCCAACAGAAGTCAGGACTTGATGCTTGATAAGGGAATTTCATGACCCTGAAATGGTCCTTCGATGGTCGTGGCTCTCTACAAAAAGTTGATAGCTTCCAGCACACACCAGTCTGTGCATATTCCAATCACTGTGTTGGCAGTCAGCTGAGTAGTACTTGGCGTCGTAGCACCCAGAACATCTGATCGATCTGGGCTTCTGACAAGCGATACATGTGACCTCTGTCTTGAGTGCCTCTACATCGCACCGCGCAAGATCCCGAGACGATGGCGGGGGTTTATCAATGCTATGCCAGTAGGAATGTTCTGCAAGACGCACCGTCATGGCGTCTAAAGCCACAGGAGGACTGGCAATCTTAGTTGCGGCTTCGCATATGGGTAATTGAGAAATGTAGAGAGGGATTGGAGAAAGTTCAGACGCGTTGTCAGGTTCCTTGGAGGTCGAGATAGCAGATCAGGCTTGGATATAACAACCTACCAACAACATCAGCTGATAGGCTAAAGACGAGTCACAACTGCTAGAATCCGCTGGTGTTAGCAGTAAAAATTAATTAGAGTCTGACATAAGCGAGATGCACTACTTCAAGGCTTGGGAGTAATAATAAGATTCTCTTAATCAATAGCTAAGTATAAGGTCTTATTATCCTCAGGTTTCTATGGTTTTTTCTTTCTTAAAATATGCCCTAATTTGAGTTATTTATAAGACTAACAAGGTCGCCGCCATCATACTTAATTCCAAATGAACTCAGCAAGTTAGTCGCAGCTGTCTCACCAGTAGCAAACGCTCCATGAACGCATCCATTAGCAACCAAAGTACAGTGCTCGCCGGCAAACTGCAGACGGCTATATTTGTGATTCGTCAAGGCGTCAGTGAATAGGCTGGGTTCATCACCGACCTTATCGGCCGAGTATGTTCCAAAGCCAGCCAATGGATCCTGAGTCCATTTTGTGCACTCGATACTCACAAGCTGAGGTAGGGCCTTGTATGGTTCAGTGCGGTAAAGATTGAATAGAGGCCGGAAGAAGCTATACAGTTCCTCATTACTCATGGCTTCGACCCGCTGCGTCAAAGGCTCGGCGACCTGGACACATAGCTCCTTTCTCCCCGACATGAGCCAGGTGTTAACGGTGACAGTAGGATGGGCTAGGATACCATCTGTAACAAGCCCCTCTTCTTGATGTTCAGGGGGTGCCGGGTAGTAAATAAGCTGGTCATGGTCCTTGGTCCAAAAGACCTCGGCAAACTCAAAGAATACTTTGCCAAGGGCACCATAACTGAAACGGCTGATCCCCTCACTTATATCACCTGGAAGAGAGGGCGTGAATGAAATTAACTGACGACGTAGGACGCCCAAGGGCACTGTTACCACGACCGCATCGGCCACCAAACGCTCTTCCTTGCCTTGGGCGTTCTGACAGGTGACGACGGCACGTGAGCCACCATTCTCGCTCCACTGAACATGGCTGACATGGTGATTTAGTCGAATAGAGTCGAGTATTGACTCAGCTGTCCACCCAACAATCTTCTGATAGCCACCATGTAGAACGTAGAGGTTACGCTCCGTAACAAAATAGCTGAGATGCTTGGACGATGCTGCAGACGTACTTGTGCCTATCCAGAGCTCTATCTGTATCAACGTTAGCTTGTGCTCGTCGATACTTGTGGTGGGGCCATAGAAGACAAACGCCTTTCCATAGAGGTTTACTGACCTCTCTCGTAGCTTGTGGCGCCCAGAGACGCTCATCTTCAGTGATGAGATCGTGCTTCTTCACAAATGATCTTACTAACTCGTCGACGCTTTTGTCCTCAGCATCCGGATTGTTCTTATAAAACCACTCACAGTAGTCGGCGAATTCGTCCGCCACTTTCTTGGCTTTGAATTGAGCGCCGGCTTTACCGTAAGGTGTGTAGTACAAAGGAGCCCCGTCATCGTAGTAATAGTCGACTCCCAGCTTCGGGATCAACTTGGTCAATTTGTTTTGCGACGTCTCATGCATCCAAGCGGCACCTTTATAGAGAAGAAAAAAGCATATGTTAGCGTGTCTAACGATGATGACAAGTTGTACCCTTAGAAGGAACGTATGTGTTGACATACCTACACCGGCATTGGACATGCAGGTGTGATAGGACGGCACACAGCCCAAGTTCTGAGGTCTGCAGCTTACTGTTAACCACATGTGTTGTTGGACTAGCACGTACCGAGATCACGCGTCTTGCCGGGCTGGCTGCTTGCGCAGATGCGGCCGCCAATACGGTCACGGGACTCGACGATTACAACATCGAGGCCATGGCGGCGCAGGACTGAAGCAGCTCGGAGCCCAGAAATTCCAGCGCCGACTACAATCACCTTCTTCGGTGGCTCTACGCTTGGGAGAGGGTTATCTCCCCGCATTCGAGCCTTCTCGTCAGCGCCAATAATGACAGAATGTTTGAGCAGGCTTTCATAATTGGAGCCGCAATTGCTTGGTTTTTCCAAGGCGCTGGGTATAAGGGTAGTAGCCATGTTGGACGTTTTGGATAGTGTTTGATAGTAAGATAACTTGGGTTTGGGGTCAGGTTTGGACTGGGGTGCTTTGTGTTTGCCGTTATCCAAGTATCTACCCCATGCGATATCAAAGGGGCTCTTAAATCATTGTAACAGTGACTGGGGAGAGGGGGCATCATTAGGGACCAAGGTTCGGCTAAGTGGCAGCCGCGTCATTTACATGAATGCCCTTATCAAGATGATCGTAGAGCTAAGCCATAAGAGGACAGTCAATGGAGACGAGGTCCTGTTAGTTTAATCGTTATCAGGTAAGTTTGCGGGGAAATCTGATGAATCTCCATGCCGAGTCCCGAGATGGTGATAACAGTCAGCGGCTGACTGTTATCACTATTAGCCTGTCAGGCCCGATGAGGCATGTTTTCCGTCCATACGGTATTACCGGCTTATACTAACCCAAAGGAGCCACACATTGTCATTTTCCATTGATTGCTACCTATCGACGAAGAGAAACACTACTCCTGGAGGCATCACGGTCTAAACCAATGAGGCGTTAGTTGTCCCGAACTTCCGAAGATATGAACATTCCGGGGTGTATTGCGCCGTCTCCGATATAATAAATCAACGGCCTTCATGGCCTATCTGATAATCATGCTGAAGCCAACATCGTGCTCGTCACAACTCTAATCTTTCTTGTTATATTCCAGCCAAATAAACAACATGCAGTCTCAAGCGACCGACCTTGATATTATTGGAACGCAACGCATTCTCGGCTCCGAGGGACACCTTACGCTTAACCCCCAACCGACCAACTCCCCCAACGATCCTCTGAATTGGTCGCCATGGCGCAAATACTGGCATGCATTCCTCGTGCTCTTCATCGTGGGTTTGACTGCGGCCACCAGCAATTCCGCCGGCAGTGCTTCAGATGCGCTGCTGGCGAAAGGCATCAGCGACAGCACTGAGAACACAGGTGCCGGTGTCTTATTCGCCGGCATCGGTTACACGACACTTCTTCTCTCCCCACTGCCCGCCTTGTACGGCCGCCGCAGCACATATCTTCTCTGCCTCCTTTCGTCCATTGCTGGGAGTATATGGTTCGCCAAGACGTCACACTCTGCTGATGCTATTTGGAGCCAGCTCTTTGTCGGTGCCTCTGAGTCATGTGCCGAGGCTGCTGCACAGCTGTCGCTCTCGGAGCTGTTTTACAGTCATCAACGCGGTATGGTTCTGGGCCTTTATATTCTCGCCACCAGTGTTGGGACTTTTCTTGGTCCGCTGTTTGCTGGCCTTATCACCGATAGTAAGCTCGGCTGGAGCTGGATTGGGTGGCTTGCTGCCATCATCAGCGTGGTAACCTTTGTTGTCTTTCTTTTTGGCTTTGAGGAGACAAGCTTTTGCCGCAGAGCTACTCTCGAAGGTATTAGACTATCCAATGCAAACGAAGAGGCTCCCAAGATGGAGAAAACCAACTTTGGAAGCGACAATGTATCAGAAAGAGGTGAGCAGGTGAACTTGTTTCAGGACTTGCCCAAGACATACTGGCAGCAAATTGCGCTAGTGACGCCGTCGCCAACGCTCATAGGCTTTGGCTTCAAGCAATACTTTTCCTCGCTTCTTGGAACATTCCGAGTCTTTACCTTCCCTGCTGTTCTCTATGCTGGGCTGCAATGGGGTGCACAAGATGCGTGGCTGACCTTTTACCTGACTGTCGAGGAGGATAACTATTACGATGCCCCATGGAACTACGGCGATACCTCGGTAGCGTTGATGAACATACCTACCCTCATTGGTGCTGTTATTGGCTGCTTCTATGGAGGTTGGTTCTCGGATAAATTCGTCGAGTGGATGGCACGGCGCCGAGGTGGCATAAGCGAAGCTGAAGACCGACTATGGTTGATGTATCCGGCAGCCATAATCAACCCTGTTGGTCTTATTATTTTTGGCATTGGATCTGATCAGGGGTGGCTGTTTCCCAAGCTTTGGGCCGCTTATATCGGTCTGGGCTTCATAGGTTTCGGCTGGGGATGTGCTGGAGATATTGGTAAGTGACAACTCCCTTCTTATACAATTAGATTTCTTCTACTAACCAAAATGTCAAGGCATGAGCTATCTTGCCGACTGCTACCCGGATATGATCTTGGAGGGAATGGTAGGTGTGGCTGTGATCAACAATAGCATCGCCCTTGTGTTCACCTTCTGCGCGAGTATCTGGATGGACAGTCAATCTCTGACGTGGGTTTTCACTATCATTGGCCTGCTGTCTTTCGTCTTCTTCATGACAACTGCCCCTATGCAATATTGGGGCAAGGCAGCTCGGCGCTGGACAGCACCTATGTACTGTAGATTTATTGAACATAGAGATGGACTTTGACAAGCAGAGTCCTACTATGTAGTAAACGTATTTGTTGTTATCTTCCAGATTCGTGTCGAGTTCACTTATCTTAGGCTTCCAAAATATCTAGCATGTCCAAGCCACCAGGGTTCCCAATGTATGTCTCCCACAACTCATCAAAAGGCAAGGGCATATCGAGCTGATCGAGCTCTTGGGCCTTAGATCCCGATAAACCGAAGTCGATAGGCGTAGCATCTTCAGTATATGTCGAGATCGTTGTAGGTGGTGACCAGACTCCATACGATACTAGCAGCTGCGTCAAGATATCTAGTAACTTGGCAGCCATCTTGGAATGATCTTTGACATTGTCCAGCTTCTTCAGAACCTCCATCAGCTCGGTTAACTGCGTCTGGCCATCCCGATTGCAGCATATATCCGTAGTCAGAACAAGTGCCCCGATGAACATGTGGAAGATGGTGCCCTGGATTTTCATGAAATCTGCAGAGTACAGCAAATCTGTCATGCTCATGCCTCGCTGTGAAGACAGGACAGCTCGAGCAGCTTTCAATCCAGCCTGTCGTGAGAAAGCGTGCAGAGCCTTATTGAGACGTCCAGGAAGATACGGAAAATGTAGTCCGCAGCGGAAAATGTTGATAAGGAGGTTGATCAAGAGTCGCTGCATTGGGGTATGTGGGTACTTTTGGTCAATCTGTTTGGTCTCCTCAGATTCTGACCTGTCCATCTTGAAGAATTCCGGGAGTTCGTGTAGTAGCGACTCAAGCTTTGCATCGAGCGAAAGTATCAGCTCGCATGATGCTTCACGTGGATCATGTGGCATCAGATCGGAAATGCAGCGAACTACCTCGGCGACTTTGATGCGTTGGAGATTATAGGACATAGTGGTTGGCTCTGAGAGAGGCCTCTCTTTTTTATCAGAGCTACTGAGGTCGGCATCGTTAATATGTCTTGGAAGGTTGGTACTGATGAGGTTTGGTTGGATGAGGTAGGTAGCTCCAGATGTTCCTGGGTCAAGTCAGCACGACAGCATTGTCTTTAATCACAGATACTCACCTTCTGCCTTTGAAGATGCCCAATCAGTTGCTACAAGATACCACCAAACCCTTCTCTTTATCTCTTGTGTTATTGGGTCCGCATCAACCCTGGACTGGCCCGGTCTTGCAGATACTCGGTCAACAACATGGAGCCCAAGGCTATGAGAAACCGCGATAGCTTCAGCGATCAAGACGCGATACCGAGGAGAGAAGGTCTCGGTATGATGGATGCCAAAGCCAAGAAGGATCAAGGCCTGGACGTTTTCGAGAGTGTGATCTGCTCGTCGACGATGCTGCTCCAGGCAGTCCATCGCCATTCGAATGTAGGCGGCGAATAGCGCTAGCCTTTCCTTGAGTGTCGGAATAGCTGTGGCCGAATTCCCATCTATGGGCTCGAGGATTGCCGCCAGTGCTATGACGGATAATATCAAGGCGAGTCCTCGAGGTGCAGTCGTTGCAGAGACGTTGACGATCTGGTCATATGCATTATTTATGAGAGTGTCGGCGTGAGGCCGGTAGATGATGCTCTGGATGTGGCCCAAGTATTTAAAGTATACTTGAAACAGTCGCATTGTCTCCCACTTGGGAGGGAGTTGTATGTGGCGAGGTTCGATCAATTTCTGACATCTGTAATCTGCTGAGATGGATATACTAAGCTCGTGCGTGAGCGCGCGATACTTGACGCTGTCAGCATAAAGATGATTATGCTCAGTGATGGTTGCAAGACTTACCAAGAAGCTGTCATTGACCGAGTACTTGGTGGCTTGCATTTGATCCTCAGGAGGCATCGACTCAACAACGTCATTGGAAGCGGGGTCTTGGTTTTGCGAGACGCCGGGCACGTTGAAGCGAATGGCATTCAGCTGGTCGCCGATCGGGGTCGATATAGAGACATTCTTGCTTCTCTTGCTGGGGCTGAGGTAATTCTTAATCTGGTCTAACCTCGAGAGTATGCTTGACAGTGTTGAAGAGTCTGAGTCTTGAGGCAACGGTCTCTTGACTGCTCGGCTAGGAGGCAAGTCTTGCTCGGTACACTCAACCGACCGAGCAACGCAATTCGCGCATGGCTGTTGCCGATCGCACTTGAGCTTTCTCTGGCGACATGAGAGACATGCATTTCTCTGGGAGCTTGGTGCCATTGTGAATGTATCTGCATTCAGTTGGTCGGACCAACGGATCCGAGACATCCGTCAGCGCACGGTAGATCATCGGGCAAGAAATAGAACGAATCACAGCCACGAAATCCTGACTAGGTCCGGTCCGGTCCGGTCCGTGGAGATTGGACATCTCGGATCCGACTCAAAGATTTAGTTATCAGATTTGGTATATATAGGAATGCTCAGTGTCTAAATGATGTGAATATTACAGAAAAACAGCAGCATTACTTTCTTTCAATTCCAAAGTCAACACACCTTGCTACCAAATCATTTCATAGCCATCGCCATGCCCGACATTGACTTTAACGCTATAGCGGCTGCTGCCAATTTCGACAATTTCCGCCAGGCTCCGATTTTGGACACTCTTGCCAATGATGCCCTCCTTTCTCCCAACTCCAAATTAGAACAAGCCCTCGCCAACTCAACCGCCAAGGGCCTTCCTCCCATCAGCGTCACCCCAATGTCTGGCCAGCATCTAACTATCCTTACTCAACTCATGGGCGCCAAGTCGGTGCTAGAAATCGGCACACTTGGTGGATACTCAGCTATATGCTTTGCACAAGGCGGCGCCAAAGTGACAAGCATTGAGATCGATCCTAAGCACCGCGACGTCGCACTTGAAAACGTCGCAGGACTTGACGTGGACGTTATACTCGGAGCTGCGCTTGACATCCTACCCAAGCTGGCAGAGGAGAAACGACAATTTGATTTGGTCTTTATTGATGCTGAATTTGAGGATCATATTGAGCATTTCGACTGGGCTGTTAAATTGACCCGGCCTGGAGGATGTGTCTTTTTCGACGACGTGGTGCCGGCGATGTTCAAGAATGGCGAGGTGAAGCCTGGAGCGGATTCTATCTTGACGCATATTGGAAAGGATCATAGAGTCAAAGCTGCACTGATGCCCAATGTGGCGTGTCACCCCATGTTACCCACGCCTATCTTCAATGGTTTCGTATTGGCTCTAGTTAAAGGGCAGTAATGAAGATGGCAGTAAAGCTCGCTGCGATCAGTGCCGTAGTAAACACTGTAATATACATACTTACCGCTCTTTTGCATTTCTGTCTCTCATTTAGCATATATAATACTTATTGCTTCGAGACTAGACGTAGTGATGAACCTCAGTAACTTAGCGCCAGCTAGTGAATCGGACCATTCTAGTCCCAAAGCCTGCAGGATTTATTCCTGGTATGTGGGCTCATCATAGTGAGTACCTAGACCACGAGCGAGTCCGAGAATATGCTAAGCCCCCTTGAGCCTTACCCTTTTAAGCTTATATGTCATCAGCGATCCAAGCCACATTCCTTCGGGAGGCATCCTACAAGACAAAGGTCCTTTTTCACAGCCTTAAGCCGGACATTTTGGACCTTTATATAAAGCGTAAATGGACCAGAAAAATGCCAAGCAAATCACTAGACCTCAATTCACACCGTACACTTACTCTTTGTAACTTACAGGCTCGATTGCCGGTCCTGTAGTCCAGCCGGGTTATGCGACTATTATAAAGCTTGTGGCCTTAGCTGCATCGGAAAAGCCTTTCTCCTCCCGCCACATTCTGCCTTGCCTTGCCGAATTCCGGTCAGCTCATAAGCCCTATAAATAAGCTGCAGCAGCAATACGAAAAATAACTCGAGCACCTCCTCAACTCATCCATTTCAAGACTGCAAAGATGGCCTCCAGTCTCTATCCCCATAGAGGCTTTATGCTGGATACGGGGCGAAAGTTCTTCCCTGTCAAGGCCATTCTTCACTTGTTGACCTTGCTCCACCAATACAACTTCAATGTCTTTCACTGGCATATCTACGATGCGGAAAGCTTTCCTCTGCTTTGGCCTGGGGGCGAGGGCTTGACGAACGCCAGTGTCAAGTACAGCCAGACTCACATGTTCTATACGCCTACCGACATTCAGAACATCGTCTCTTATGCAGAGAACCTTGGGATTATAGTGTATCCGGAGACAGACATGCCTGGTCACAGCGATATCTGGTACGTCATACGATACCCCCGCTTCAACGTTACTAACGGCATTTTGCTAGGGGAATATGGAAAAAGAATTTAGTTGTAGGCAAGGCAAGCTTGACAAAGCCAGACGCCCAACTCGACATCAGAACGAACAACAAAGCAGTGTATGATAATATCACCAACTTGGTAGCTACCGTCGATGGGTATTTCGGCTCACCTTACCATCACTTTGGCGGCGATGAAGTCGCGTACATGTGGAACACCAAGGACGACAATAAGTTATTCAATAATTTTTTGAACTGGCTCAAGACACTCACTCCCAAGAAATCGGTCATCTTATGGGATGATCCTCTTACCGACTCTGAAAAAAGCATCACCTTGGCAAAAGACTGGATCATTCAAACCTGGCATAAGGGTACCACTTCAAAGATCCTTAAAAAAGGACACCGGGTTATCGTTTCCGAGTCTGACACGTTCTATATCGGAAATGCAGATGCTGACAAGATATCCAAATTCGTGTTCCCCAAGGACTCCAAGGTCTTGGGATTCGAAATCGCGTGGTTCACTTCACAGGATGATAGTCCAAGTGATTTGGATCAAGACTGGATTCTGGATCCCTTGAAGGCCGCATCGAAGATCCGAAGGAAGTAAAAAGGGGCAGGGAGGCTTGAGGAGCAAGTACACGAGTTAGGCTTGACTGTTAACTACTTAAAACTTAAGCTTAATGTACTAAATTCTATTAAACTCTAAGAGTTCTGTTGATTATTTATATATATTTCTAGTAAGCGGTAAGCCACAGCCCAGAAGTCAATATTCACAGCCGAGGTCGAGAGCTAACAAGCCTGTTGAACATGAATATACTGTCTTACGAGCTCTCTACGACTTATCAGAACAGTCGGTCAGCCATTGTCGATCAGATAGACTTTGCGGCTCCAATGACTCAAACGTCCTTTAGTGGAAAAGGCGTATGAGCTTCCAATCGTTAAAGTAAGATCAGAAAAAGGCTCTTGAACGAGCTTACAAACGGGTTTTCTGTACCTAAGCTTCATTATGGCTGACCTCATACTACAACATCCACTACGCTAGCAACAGAAAGTAGTAAATACAAAAGTGCCCAATAACATATACATCAGTCTGATTCTCTCCGCACTACCCTAGATTGGCAAACACAACACAATCAAGGTGGGTGGGTCTTTATGCTATCTTAAGGTCATCGCGCTATCGATGGCATTAACGATGCGGAACACTCAGTGGTCCAATTACATTCTGGCACAGGTATAGGCTTAGCTTTAGCAAAGACACTATTAGTTGTTGGAAATGAGTTGAGCTCCACTTGACCAGTAGCCTCAATGTAATAAAAGCTATGCTAATCCTCACTTCTTTCCTTTTCCTTTTTTCCTGTTATTATCTCTCGCTGATTATATCTCACCTCAGTCACTCCTTACCAGATCGCAATGCATTCTAATATTCTGTTGGCCATCAGCATTTTGATGGCTGGGTCTGCTGTTGCAGGTCCTTGCAAGCCAAGAACATCAGGTGTGTACGCCAAGTGATCCTTGCTCATAGAACAACGATTAAACGAGAAATTCTTCTGCAGCTTCAGATGCATCCACGGTCACGCTCACTACTACCGAGCCTACTCCAACCACCATCGCTACTGAGACTACTATTGCGACGTCAGACTCATCCAAGACAACTGCCATTGATTACATCACTACCACAACGTCTGAAGCTGATAGCAGTACCATCGCTCAAACCAAAACCACGACTGCTGCCTCTGAACACGAACATGAAAGCACCACTGCGTCATCGGTTTCATCTCAGCCGACGACCACAGGAGGCATCACCACGACTTCAGAGGCCGAGAGCACCACCAAGGCTGCCACCACTACCACTGCTGTCGCCGCCCCAACCTTTAGCATCCTCGCTGGAAGTGCTCCTCTAACTGGCGATGTCCTCCAGGCTGATGGTTACCAGGGGAGCTACCCAAAGTTCAATCCCTCATTTAACCCCCTAAATCCACCCTACAGCCCCAGAACATGGGTCATCGAGCCCGGCACCGACCATATCAAGGACGCAGCCAGTGGAAATTATTTATGCGCCTACTATCTCTTTGTGCAACAGAACGGTGGAGCAGCATCCATTTCTACCTGTAATGATGATCGTAACCCGGGCCCTAACAGCATGTACGGCTATTTGTCCTGTCAAATTGTGAACGGTCAGCTCTCGTGTACAGCTCCCAAGACTGTGTGCACCTTCGACGGAGACTACACCTGTGTAACCTCACCTGGCCAAGAGAGCGCTTACAATCAGATTGTAGCCTTGGCTAGTGAGACTAGTGATGCGTCTATCGCGATCTATGAGACTACGCCTAACAACTGGACACCAATGGTACTTGATGTTCAAGAAGTCTAAGCTACTGTAAACAGATAGCTATAGCTAGTATATATAAAGCATGCTACATACATATCTTGATAATGTTTTTATTTCATATGATATATTTTAATACTCTTTCATTTAACAAAGGCCGGAAGGATCATGGAACAAATATACATTAGTTAGGCTTGACCTTCAATGACTCAACTGTTGAGCTTGATATACTAAACCCTATTGGATTGTAATGTTCCCACCCGATATTAATGTGTGTTGACGTGAAGTGCAAGATACATATCTACCTGATCAATGTGTATAAAATACCTCGAAGGTTAAGTGCAGAAATGGTCATGATCATAAACCAAGATATGCCGGCCTGCATAGACTACAGTAAGGCAATTGGGTAGGGACTAGAGATGACCTTGTCACAAAAAGCATTATAGCAGCAAGTGAGAATTGATCAGATGGAACGCACGCGATCCTATATAGGGTGTTGTATGCGTCCTGGGTATATTGAAGCAGCCATTGATTCTCTTTAGCTGTCCTAAGACCTTCTTGTGGCTAAGCGTCAACCAAAGCACCACCAGTTTGATGTGAACTCGATTTTATACGCCAAACTTCCGATATGCTTACCCTCACTCAGAGACCTTTCTTTATCTTAAGATTCCCATTTAAGCAGTACCTAGAAACTACATTCAGGCTTCGTACGAGACCAGTGATCAAGATCAGCGGTGGGGTCTATCAACTCAAAATACAGGGAACGTGCTGTGCGAATTAGTCTACTCAAGAGGTTTCTTGCTTACAGGAACTTTTCAATAGTCCATTTGGTCCTTTTCTTTTGAGCTTGCGGAAACAGATGAGCACTCGCAAACCCTGTGCACTGGGCCTGTAGTGAGGGTGACGAGTATTTTGCCCGTGTGTGTTTATTGGTGTCTTTTACCTTTGGGACCTAGAGGCTGAAGCCTCTTTTAAAACCTTGACCCTACCACAGCCTGACTTCTTCATGAAGTCCTCATCTGGGACTTCTCAATTCTGCCGACACCATTCGCTCCATGAATCTTGACGTGCAATGTGCTGAGACTCAACCGAGGCTGTTCTCCTTGGTATTTTACATTTCAAACTGTTACTGCATTAGCAGGTTGTATTTGAGGTGATGCACGCCTTCTGTTAGCAGAATATTGATCTAATGGACGAATGTCAGTTGGCGGATACAAGGGTTGTGCGGCAGTCATGCGGGGTCATAGGCCAATATGTCATGCAATAGGAACTAAAATATCACTTTAGCATGGTATTGCAGATAAGCAGTTTACTCAAAGGAGTTAGTATACAATACATCAACTCAGCTGAAAGACCCTGTCGGCTTTTGAGCTATAGCAATTTCAACATTCGATTGGATGCAGACTGTAACCAAATCAATAGTCTCATGCAGCACTGCCACCCCATCAGCTCTTTCACAGCCTGAGCGTCGCCGCAACGGGATTTAAATTCCCCTTGAATCCACAAACGTTTTCCCATTGCCCTCATATCTCCTTGAAGTTGTTCAATCGCCTACTGCCATTTTCCAATCTGACATTACTACTATCAAGATGACCATCACCACGATCCACAGTCAGTCTGAGTTCCACGACCTTACTCAAAGACACCGTTTCGTCATCCATTTTGCAACGGCAACATGGTGCAGTCCTTGTCAAAGCATCAAACCATTCGTTGAGAAGCTTATGAACAACTCGAGTTATGACCCCGAGAAACTGGTTTTTGCCCAGTTCGATACCGACGAAATTCCAGCCCTTGATGCCGAACTCGGAATTCGCGCAATTTCTGAGTTCTTCGTTATGGAAAATGCAGAGCGAGTTGATAATATTTCTGGGGCTAACCCTCCTGCTCTTAAGAAATTAGTTGACTCTTGCATTGAAAAGGTGAACCCATCTTCGTCTGATGACTTTTAAAGTCATGGACCTTGCCGTCCTGACCGGCCCGGTGGCTTTTGGGTGATTCTTTTCTGGGCCGAAACGTGCGATCTGCCACTTGTGCATGCACGTCTCTACATATCACAGTAGCGATGCCACCTTAGCGCCAGCAGAATATCCCCTGACACTGGAGAGGGAGACGAAAGGCAACAATAGCCGGCAGAGAACAGGTGCAATCAGGCATTCACTGGTATCACGTAAGGGTAGTTGTTATAGCATAAAGAACCGGAGAGGATGGAGGAGGTTTTAGGGGAAGGGACCCTTAGCCATAAGATAATAACTTAGCTAAAACAGACTGACCATTTACCTTACTGTCGAAAGGATCTATAAATTCAAGACTGCGTATCACAAACATCTCATTCAGTGTATGTTAGATGACATTACACCTTGTTCTGAACATTGGATACATATAGAGAGCATATAAAGTAGACTTCACCTTGTACCAAGAGGTGAACGAGACGATGGCAAAGGTTTCAGAGACTTTGATGGCCGCCTCGACGTGTATATGTTGAGCTCGGGGGTTTCTTATGTAATGAAGCATTTATCGATTCTGACGTTGGAGATACCATGATCTCGTAAAGATAAACAACGATGCTCCTCAGGCTTGCTGGGCTCTTTCATTCTCTCTTGCGGTAATGAAATGCACTAGTGGCTGGCTGCAGGGCTTCAGCTAGACGAATTTGCATATGTTCTTGGCCGCGCTGGGAATTGTTGAAGGATGAAATTATTTTCAGATCTTAGACGCAACTAACGGTTTCCGCGTATTTTCAACCGACCGAGCTTTCAGATACCAGGTCCAGCATTATAGCATGTCGCCCACAATGCGGCCGCCCGGGATAACAGGGGCCAAGCGCGTGGGACGCGGGTAGTGGACCACATCCCGATTGCTCATCATTTGTCCACTGCCCTTGAGTACCGCTGAGTATTGCAGCGATCTGATATATTTATCTGCTTCTTCAAGGTCTATAAAATGGACCATGACTTGATCATCTTGAGGACTGTTCATTCCACGCCTACCTCTTACTAATGTTTTTCTTCTTGTCCTGTCGATGACCTTCTGAACGCGATATCTCGCTCACAATTATGACACGTCATCTTGTCTCTTGTAGCCTCAAATAGAAGCGCATGCTAAGCCTCGTCAGGGCTCCTCGACCGATAGTAGGTCTTTGAGTTGCGGACTTGATTAGAAGTACGCATGGCCAAATGCCGGGGCTAGTCACATTGGGAACGACGACCGAATAGGCCAAACCTTATCGTCAGGTCTCGCGCGCGCTTGCTGATTAACACGATATTGATTCATATGTCCCTGACTTTACTCAATCAACAACGAGTGCTTTGGTCACGGTTCGGGACGATAATTGCACCGATACTATACGTTCCGTTGAGATGGGGCAGCGCGGAAGCTCTCTTTTCAAGTCGCGAGCAGAGGAAAGTCTCAGTCGCCCTGGGTATATATAGACTCTTGGAAACCTGAGTTAGCAGAATTGATCGATCATCACCATTCACACCGTTCAAGTTTCGCAATGCGCCTCTTATCGCTTTCTTCGACCTTTCTACTCGCTGCAAACGCAGCGGCGTATGATACCCTCCTCCACTTCGGCCCAACAGCTTAAGTAGAGACACGTTCCATCGACCAGATCTATAAAGCTGCTCTCAAAGAGGGCGGGGTCGTTACAGCTTGGTTTGGTGGTGATGAGAAGAATCAAAATGACGCAGTCAAGAACGCCTTTGAATCGGCTTTCCCCGGCATGAAGCTCAATCAAACCGTCGACCTGTCCAAGTATCTCGATGGTGGCATCGACCAACAACTCGCCAGCAATAACGTCTATGTCGATACACTCGCTCTGCAAACAACCCAAGACTTCCCTCGCTGGAAAGATGAGGGCGCGCTGCTTCACTATGCCCCTGATGGGTTTGACAAGATCTATTCTGGTCTTAAGGATACGGATGCTGCTTACTACGGGTACACTGGTATTGCGTGGCAGCTTATCTGGAACGCTGATAAGTTGAAAGGCAAAAAGGCGCCGGCGGAATACAGCGACTTCCTTGCGCCCGACTACAAAGGTAAACTTGCTTTGACTTATCCCAATGACGACGACTCGATCCTCTTCCTCTTCGATAAAATGTAAGTCTTCTACTGCTATAAATCACCGCCTTAGCCTTAACTTATTGGTAGCCTCAATCAATACGGCGAATCTTGGTTCAACAAGCTCCTCCAACAAAAGCCTCGCTGGGTTCGTGGAGCAGCCACTCCCCAGACGCTTGTTCGCAACCCCAAGACACCTTACGTCGCGACCTTCACCTCAGCCATCGGCTTGTCAACTGGCGCCGGCTCTCTCAACGCTACCTTTCCCAAGAAGAGCAACTTCATCTCGTGGGCACAGCACACTGCAATCCTCAAGGACGCGCCGCACCCCGAGGGCGCTAAGTTGCTGCAGAACTTTCTACTGAGCAAGGACTTCCAGAAGACGAGCGGGTTCTGGCCTGTGACAAGTGACGTCGCTCCGCCGGCTGGCTTTCCTGTTTTTGTTGATCAATCTCACACAGACCCTCATGATTTCATGAAGTTTATGGTCGACCGGGAGAGGGTCGAGAGGTTGAGGTTCTGGTTCGAGAAGAGACTTGGTACTGCTCAGGGTCTCAGCCCATTAGATGATGATTTGTAGACCCTTATAGAGGGGCATTTTACTTCTGTAGATATGTAAATATTTGCGATACTTAGCTTAAGGATTTACTATAATTGTAGCTGCGTCTAACCATTAAGGTCCAGTTGTGTTACTTGCAGTCAAGGCAGCTAAAGCATTTAGCCGGAAGCCTTTATCAGCAGACAGAACTTGGCATCTGTGTCCTTATACGTCGATATAAATCTGACAGATGACGTAGACCGAGAGATGGGGCCAAGTTTTAGCTATCTATAACCGATGGTCCATTTAGGAATGTGGCAGCTGAAGGAACATGCTCCCGCACGGCGCGAAAACAATGCATAAGAACGATAAATCTTTCAAGCAGTGGAGAACCCTTATGCGCCACAGTGTTCATACTGTTTCTTTTTTGCCAGTTTTTGGACTGGTTATACGGCTGATGGGGCGTCACAAGTGGAGGATGCTGCCAGGGTGTCTTGGCATTGATTGGTGCGGTGCCGCTATCCTGTATTTTCCTTGCATGTTGTGGGCTAGAGTGACACGCCTCGAGCACTGCATCCCACTGAGAACGGGGAGGATTTTCGCACTGGCCTCGGCTCCTACAGCACATACAGTCGCGGCGACTAAGGGACTTTTGGACGAGGGACGGCCCGTGCATTAGTGTTGGCGCGTCGGCTTGTCGGCCATGTAGTCAGCAGTGAGCCTCTCTTCACGAGGCGATCATAAGATAAGCACTTGGTCTTGAATATGGACTGGAAGCATTCAGAAATTCACCTGGCTTGAAATTCCCGATAAAGTCCCGGGAGAGCTGCCAACAATTGGCCTCACGATCCTGTACGCACAAATTGTCAACCATCGTGGGTGACAACATGTCCGTTCTTGGATCACAATCAGGTCTTTCCGAACAAACGTTTTCGGATGCAGATGACAGCAATGTCCCAGTGCAGCATCTAGCGGACACTGTAGACAGACGGAAAGCTCAGAATCGGATTGCCCAGAGAAAGCATAGTCAGTCTTGTCCAAACCTTCCAAGTCACAGGTGCAATCGATGCGCTCATGCACAGACCTGGGTGTCTAGAATTGGGGAGGCATATGTACTCACCATTTCTCTAACAGGACAGAAACTTAAGAAAAGAATAGAGGAGCTGGAGCTGCAACTGGAGTACGCCGGCCTCAACTCTCGGCCGATGCTCCACAGAACGTCGCCTCACCCTATACCCATGACCATGTCGTCGTATTCAAATTCAACGGAGGAAAACATGTTACCTCATGTTGACCAAATCGAGGATTTCTTCACTAGACCTAACAATCAATTTAAGAGCTTCCGCAGCACTCAAGAACATAGCTCAGTATTTGGTCACTCGCCTCCACTTGGTCACGACACAATGCCGCTAATTGCTGAGCACATGTCACCATTGCCAATGCGTAACTCGACAAGCGAAAACCCCGGTAACAGACCTTTCAACCATGCCTACACTCGCCGTGGTGCAGAGCCCTCGGCACATTCTCTCTGGGCGACACCAACTACCCATTTCAATGAAATCACGATGCCCGGCGCTAGCCGCGGGCCTTTATTGCACCCGATGAATGACGCGGCAGAACTTATTGACCCAGTTACTCCTCGCTCATGGAACATGGAGCGCAAGATCGCCTACATTGTCGATTGCGCCAAGATGCTCGGTTTCCGCGACTTCGACTCTGTCGTAACGACCTACTACACCACCTCGTTTGAAGTCATGTCTCGAGCTCATGATATGCAAAAGGTCAGCAGGATACGTGGCCTTGGTTCTGTCCTTCGGGCCCTTGATGCCAGCGCCGAGGCCTGGCCACACCACGAGAGCCAAATCTTTCAGGCTGAGATTTTCAAAGCTGCTGAGCATCTTTACAGGGCTGAATTTCAGAAATCAATCGATAGCGGAGCGTTGATGGTTCTAGAGGGGCGCATGAAAGAGAATGAAATTAATGGACAGGCGGTCAAAGTTACATCTCATAAGAGTGAGCTCTTGTCACAGGTGAGTTGACAATTGTTTACAATTTCGAAGGAGCTATAGCTAATAAAATTGGTTGCCGGAATATAGTTGCCAAATCTGTGGACACTTCTATTAGAGCTTTCGGATTGCAACCCTCCAACATCCTTTAACGTGCTCCTACATTACTATTTGGCCTATCAGCAAGACGTAGCTGCCAATCAGAGAATATAATGGATTTGCAAAACTCATATAGCAAGAGTTACAGTTTAGATGAGGAAACGTTCGAGGACTTGTGGTTTTATTTAGAATGAATGAAAGTTCTGTGAACGACTATCTCTCTACATGTGCTTCTTAAACAGGCAGTAATCGTTTATGCTCGGCTCACTCCTCCCTATCATACGCTATTGCAATAGGAAAAGATGATATGACCACTATTCTAAGACTTGATTCCATCCCCATTAGCAAGACGTGCGGCGCAAATACCATGGCGAGCTGTCATACCCTCATCGGCAACCTTGGCGACGCAAATTCCATGCTTAGCCTTGATGCCATCCTCCGCAGACCTGGCAGCACAGATACCGTGGTAGGTCTTGAAGCCCTCAGCAGCCTTTACAGCGCAAATGCCATGACGAGCCGTGAATCCTTCGTCAGCGGCCTTGGCGGCGCAAATACCGTGGCGAGCCTTTAACCCTTCCTCAGGAGCTTTAACAGCACAGATACCGTGCCGTGCTGTGAAACCGTCGTCGGCTTTTGCCGCGCAGATGCCGTGACGAGCTGTCATTCCGTCATCAGCCGCTTTGGCAGCGCAGATACCGTGACGAGAAGTAACTCCGTCAGCACTGGCTTTTACAGCGCAGATACCATGATGAGCTTTGAGGCCATCATCAGCAGATTTAGCAGCACAGATACCATGTCGAGAGTTAACACCTTCACTGGCTTTTGCTGCGCAAATGCCATGACGGGCCTCGAAGCCATGCTCAGCTTTAGCTGCGCAGATACCGTGTAGAGCTTTGACACCATCGTTCATCTTGGCAGCGCAGATACCATGGCGAGCGGTGATCCCGTCATCAGCAGCCTTTGCGGCACAGATCCCATGTCGCGCTGTGACTCCATCGTCAACACCCATGGCAGCGCAGATGCCATGGTGGGCAACAATATCCTCGCCCTCCTTCTTGCTGAAAGTCCAGGCCGCTTGGAATGCGTCAAAGCCCTGTGGGCCAATGACCTTGGAGCCGATAAGACCTGTAGAAGGAATGACGATGCTGCTGCGGCCGTACGTCACCTCCATGGTCTCGTTATCAGGGTCGCCAGCCTCATACAGGCTCACACCCAGAACCTCATCGAGGCCTGTATCTTGCAGCACGCCGATAAGCTCTTTAACAAAGGCAGCTGGGAAGACTGGCCGATCGACCTTGGAGAGCTCACGCTGTGGCACGAACTTGAACTCGGTAGGCTTGAGCTCGCCATCGAAGACGCGCCATGTGTGAGGGAGGACTGAGCCACCAGTGATGGCTTCGTCGTCACCTACGACCCAGGGAGAGGAGACCGGGCCAAGCTCGATGATCTTCTCGTTGGGAGCAACGTCGTAATGACGGTGGAGGAGACCAACACCGAATACCTTATCAACGCCGTGCTTCATGAAGACGTCTCTGATGCAGGACTTCATGTGATCCAGACCATTGAGCTCCTGGAGTCGCTGGGCGGCCACGTCGACGTCCGTCATAGCATCAACGGCGCGGTGGTCGTAGGATGCGGGAGTGTAAGTCTGAACTGCTGCGGCAGCCATGTTGTAATAAAAATTGAGGAATTGTAATGTGTCTTGTTGAAGAAGCTTGAGAGGTTGAGTGCCGGTTGAATTGCTAAGGTCTTTGGCCCTTCCTATCGTTTTTATAGTTGCATCCAGACTACGTCTTGACTTTGGAATTAAGTGCCCTCGTGTTGGACAGCTCAGTAAATGAAGATCATTTCTGGACATGGTGATACAGACTAGATGCTGCATGCACAGTCATCTTATTCACTGACGCAGGTTTACTCATGGCTTATGTCTTGGACCAACGGGTTGGCATTCGGAATACCCATGTATCCCTTGGTCGTTGAAATAGGCCTTGACTAAGATGACTACAGCGCTGAGGTGCCGAGAAAATCATTGCTAGATCTTGAGTCGATCACTTCCAGATCTGGGCATCTTATCTTTGCGTGGAGACGGGTTGCTACAAGGATCGGAGCGATAGGCAACCGAGGTTGCATTTTGTGGCAGAGTGCAACCCTTCCCTGTGGTCTGAAGCGGCAGGTCGCATGTCATCGTCACATTCAGGTTTCTGAAGCGATGATGCTGGTTCCGAGACCGTACAAACTCAGCGCTCAATGCTCCCACTTGTCGAGTCAGCATATCAATCCCTTCAAGCCCCGTTGGCTCAGTGGTAAAGCGTATCACTAGTAATAGACACGACATGATAAGATCACTGGTTCGATTCCAGTACGGGGCAAGTGGCATTGTTTTTGCTGAGGTTGACTCGGAACTACCTGATTGCTTTTTTATTTTGACTTGACATATATTCCTAGGATATCACTCTATTGTAGGCCTAACAATTCACGTTTCAAATGGTTGTGCAGAATGCATGCTAGCACCCTGTTGAGGATCGACACCAAATTCAACGCTAGGCTTCGGACGAGCAAGACTCTGTGGACATGCCACTAACAAGCAGCGCTGCAGCAAGGGCATAGAGAACCGAAGCAACAAAGAACGGCAGGCTCACAGCAATACCTCCAATGTCCAAGCCGACAGAGAATGACAGCCCAAGGAGTGGTGACGCGCCAATGGTCGAGATACCTTCAAACACGGCGATTGCAGTGAATAATAGTGATAGATGATCTCCATGTACCATGGTTGTCAGGAGAGATCGCAAGGCGGATGAAAAGCCATTTCCAAGCGTATATCCAAGAAACGCTAGAAATCAGTGAGTTTTCCCGAACGTAGGCTGGCACTGTACATACCAATTACAAACGCTGGAACAGCAGCAGCGAGACCCATGCAGAGTGAACCAACAGCGAGGAGGAGAATCGACACTCGAGCCAGTGCGAGATTTGCAGCTGAAGATGTCTTCATTCTCCTGATGAGCCAGATATTGACTTGCGGTAGGACTACAGCAAAAAGCAAAATCTGACCCGCGGCTTGGATCGAGAGCAGGAAAGCTGTCTGGAGCCCAGTATTAGTGATCGCGGGAGAGAAAAGAGGATATTTCTGTCAGTTTCCTGTTTTCGATAGCACGTACCTTGGCCAACGGCCATCCAAATCTCACAGACATGTATTGCAAGATCAGTTCTAGCATCGGTCGAGCCATCTTTGCAACAACCAGTGCTAGAAGGCCTACCAGCAGACTTTTATGACTGCCCAAAGTATGAACACCGTGTTGGATATTATGTGAGATATGTGATAGAGTCTGCAGGGCCCTTTCCTTGAACGAAACTGGATCAGATGTTGCTTCTTCGCATTGACTGCTATGTGATTGGCTTTGATCTGCCTCCGTAGTCTCCATGTCGTTGCTAAGGACACTAACAGATGCCCTTGTGTTGGGGATAAAGCCGAGCACCACAAAGGCCAGAGCTTCAAGTGGCACGGCCGTGAGGAAAGCAAAATGCGGTCCTAATGTATTCATGAGAACTGCACCGAGTGGTGGCGCAATCAGCTCAGTAATGAGAAGTACAACCTGCACCCAGAAAAAAGCCCTTGTTCTATAAAGATTTGGTCAGTCATCAGCTCCATGTTACTCAGTAGCGTTGTACTTGTGACGCTAGACATACCGTGACTCTTCCGGGATTGCAGCAGCAATGATGGCCATGATCATGGGGCTGATAACAGTAGACCCTCCTCCGAGGACCAAGAAAGCCGGCGCAGCATAGACAGCACGGACAGGAAACACTCGATGAAAGAATAGTGCAGTAAAAGCCCAGATGTCTCTGAGTACAAAGCCTAGTAGACTAAGGCCCGTGACCAACCTGCGGCCCTTACTATCGGCCAGGACGCCATATGGGATAGCGAGTATGAGACCAGGGATACCCTCAATCATACCGAAAATGCCTCTCATCTTAGCAAGAGCGCTTTGAATCTCGTGGACCTTGCAAAGATGCTCGGGAACAGAGCCGTCGCGGCCGATGACGCTTGGGTCAGTTGCAGCGTAGTAATCGCGGCAAAGACCCAACTCAAGCATACGCAGCTTTGGCACTTCGCTCAGGAAGTTAGGGACGTCGACGAGGAGGATCAAAAGGCTGCAGACGTACAGGGCTGACCACTGGGAGAAGTGATGCTGCCATGCCGTCCGCCACTCATCGCCTTTGCTTAGCTTAGGAAGACTCCTGTTTGGGGCGTCGTAGTTGAGGTTGGGCTGTAGAAGCGGTGTCGATTCGGAGACACCGTGTTGAACGTTGTCCATGACGCAAAATAACCACAGAAATGTTGTTTGATACGCAAGAGGTCGGCAGTAGTTGGGGTACAACAGATGCTGGCTGACCGGGACAATTGTTGGTTCAGCTGGCTAAAACAGCGTCCAGAAACCGACAGCCAAACAACAGCTCAGTGTGTTTTCGCTCAAGGTGGGGCCCAACAGTAATCGAGGTGCTGAAACGGCGTTGGGAAGGTAAAAGAAACGCGTAGTGACGTATTATTCTCGTATCGCTGCAATGCACAGTAATCTAAGTCAAAGCAAAGTTCGTGTTGGTCCTTCAAGTTGTTTTCCTCAGGCGGGAAGCGGCAAGACGTTTGGCGATCCCTACTACTACAGGGGTGTTAGGGACTTTTGGTAGGATTCGGTGGCGCTTTCGTGCCGTCTTATATCACAGCAGGGAACTTTAGTGCAGTACAGTGTTATACAGTGCATCGTCAGGGGGGCGGGGGAAAACAGGGCACCAAAGACAAGCATTGAACCAACATGCAGACCCCATTCAGCTGTGCCGCACTATGCATGCAGTGTCAGTAGATAAACAATAGGCCCGTGATAAGCTCCGATTTCCAGGCCGGGAATCCTTTCTTGCTTTTCCCGCAGACCTGGAGTATCAGTATCACCATCAGCTGAGTGGTTACTGGTACTGTAGTTACCACTGGCACGACAAGAAAGGACTATGTCGTCTTTCAGCGCTTGTCTCAATGATGACTCGCTGGGGCCTGCTGTGCGTGGCTGTAGAGGCAACTTTGACTTTACTGTCACATTTGAAGATGTCGTGTTTGTCATTGCGCCAGCTGCTCTCTTCATCTGCCTTGGTTTCTCTCGTATTTGGACACTTTGTCGTCGCCGTCGCCCACTAGTCAGTGCTTCGGCAGCTCAGTGGTCGAAGCTGGTATGCATCCCCACTTTGGTCAATTGCATGATCGTGCTAACTGAGGCTTTCTTCACGGTGATGTAGGTTCTTGCAATAGGTTTCGCTGTCCTGCAGCTTATTCTCATCGTTCTTGGACAGAACTCTTCCCAGTTCGCTTCAAAACGAACTTTAGCCGCAGCTTCTCTTGCTTTTATCGCAGCCCTACTTCTTGTACCGCTTTCATGGATTGAGCATTCAAGGGCACCGCGACCTTCAACGGCCATCGCTGCCTATCTTTCTGTCACGTTATTATTTGATATTGCTCGTACGCGGACATCATGGCTTCTCGTCCCATCAGCTCTGGACCAGAGCTATGCATCTGTATTGACAGCATCTACTGTCCTCAAAGCCGTCATGGTTTACTTAGAGTCACGACAGAAAGAGAAATGGCTCGGCTGGGATGTGAAGCAGCACAGCCCCGAGGAGACAAGTGGTATTTGGAACCTCGGGGTCTTCTTCTGGCTGAATACGTTGTTTATGAAAGGCTATCGTGTCATCCTGACGCTGGATAGTCTTTATCCCCTTGACAAGGCTCTTGCAGCCGAGACACACCAAAAGCTCGCTGAGCGAGTTCGCAATAATCCATACAAGGGCCAGAAATACGGTCTGGCACAGTTAATGCTGAGAATACTAGCGCTCCAGCTAGTACCACCGATCATTCCTCGTGCAGCGCTGCTCGCCGCCAGCATATGTCAACCATTTCTCATTCATGCCCTACTGCACTACCTACAAAGTGATAACCAAGAACAAAGTCATGGATATGGACTCATTGGCGCAACGGCTCTAACGTACGGGGCAATTGCGTTCTCAACAGCATTATACTGGTACTTCCAAGAGCGTTTCGTCATCATGATTCGAGGCATCCTCGTGCTCGCTGTGTATGAAAAGACTATAGAGCTTAGGATGCCTACGGATGATGATTCTGGCGCCCTGACATTAATGAGCACCGACGTCGAGCGCATCACAAGAGGTATTCTAGACCTCCATGAATACTGGGCCAACACAATCCAGATTGCTCTGTCTTGCTGGCTCCTCCAACGAGAACTTGGCGCTGCATTTGCTGCTTCTCTTGGTGTAGTCGCTGTGTCAACGCTCACTGCATTTGGGATCGGCAAACTCCTCGGACCACGTCAAAAGGCATGGATGAAAGCAATCGAGACGAGAGTTAATGTCACCGCGGCTGCTATTGCGCAGATGAAGCTGGTCAAGATGTCTGGTATGACACAGCCAATTGAGTCTTGCGTCCAGAGACTGCGAGTAAGAGAGATTGAGATCGGTGGGCGCTGGCGTATGCTCCTCGCTGCAGCGGCTACTATCTCTCAGGTTCCCATGACCTTATCTCCCGTTATCACTTTTGCAGTGGCAACCAAGACGCTCGACACGACGTCGATATTTGTTTCCATCTCCTACCTTACCCTTCTCGCATCGCCTCTGATGATACTCTTTCAGAAGATTCCCCAGTTTCTTGGGGCGCTAACCTGTCTTCAACGGGTCCAATCGTATCTGGAACGCAACCCAAGGTTTGAGTATCGCCGTCTTGATCCACGTATGATGTCAGCCACGTGTGTGGCTTCGATTTCTCCTTCACCTTCTATCTCTGGCACTAGCATCACGGGCATCGAGATGGAGACTCTGCCGGGGAAAGGCGCCACTCGCGTGGTAATCAAGGACGGCAGCTTTGGTTATCTGGAGAACGTCACTGTTATTAACCATGTCAACATGACCATTCCATCATCATATCTCACCGCTATTGTTGGTCCTGTTGCCAGCGGAAAGTCCACCCTATGCAAAGCCATTCTCGGCGAAGTCCCCTTTGCGACTGGATCCACTGCTGTCCTCGGTTCCACAGTCATCGGCTACTGTGACCAACAGCCATTCTTGACAAATATCTCCATCAGAGACAACATCATTGGCAATAGTCACTTCGACGACAAGCGATACAGTTCCGTGATACATGCTACCATGCTCGACCGGGACATTGCAAACCTCCCTCAGGGCGATAGCACAGTGATTGGAAGTGGTGGCATTGCTTTGAGCGGCGGACAACGCCAGCGAGTGTCAATCGCAAGGGCACTATACCTTGTAGACGCCAGCCTCTTGATATTTGATGATGTCCTTAGCGGCCTGGATGCTAGAACAACGGATCATGTTTTCCGAAATGTCTTTGGGCGAGATGGAATGCTTCGTCGTCGAGGCGCCACTGTTATTCTGTGCACACACAACCTTCGGCACTCTCAAGCTGCGGACCATATCATAACAGTCAGCAGTAATGGAGAAGTGTCTGAAGAGAAACCCACGACTGACAAGAATTTGCTTCCAAACTCTGATCTAGTCTCCGATTCGGAGCCAGCTTCGACTGGAGCACTTGGAAGTGCACAAGGTCCAGCACCCTCTTACTCACCACCAGCTGAAGGAATGACGGCGGAGGAAACTGCGGCGCGAAAGTTGGGTGACACAAGCGTCTTTGGCTATTACATACGCACCATTGGTCTTGTTCCCATTGTAGCCTTCACTCTCGCTTGTATATGCAACGGCTTCCTCAACAACTTCCCACGCATATGGCTCACATTCTGGGCTGACGATGCGGCTCGACCACAGAGAGGCTTGTGTCAAATGCACTCTCAGACCTACTACATCGGCATCTATGGAATGCTGCAGGTACTAGCCTTGATGTCCTTCATGGCTGCTGTCGTGCTTGTTCTGGGCCCTTTCATCCGTCTCAGTGGCTCGGTACTCCACCAGAGGGCGTTGGAGACCGTTATCAACGCACCGCTGCAACTCTTAACAACATCAGATACTGGGACTATTACCAATTACTTTTCTCAAGATATAACCATCATTGATAATGAGCTCCCTATGGCTGTAGCCAATGTAGTGCTGGATATCTTTGGTGTCATTGGAATGGGTGTCCTTATCGCGTCGTCATCGCCGTGGCTAGGACTTACTTACCCCGCTATGATCCTCATCCTATGGCTGGTTCAAAGGTTCTACCTGCGAACGTCTCGGCAGCTGCGACTGCTGGACCTCGAGGCAAAGAGTCCGTTATACACCCATTTTCTAGACACATCCAGAGGCATCGCCACCATTCGTGCGTTAGGCTGGGCGGGAGAAAACATCAAGCACAATCATCGACTGCTGGACCAGTCCCAGAGGCCGATGTATCTACTTTCAATGGTACAGCGCTGGCTGTATTTGACCTTGAACGTAGTCGTTGCTGTTACGGCAACCGCTCTTGTAGGTTTGATAACTCAGCTTCGGTCTAGTTCAAGTCTTTCTGGCGCGTCACTTGTCACGCTGATGACATTGAGTCAGTCTTTGAGTGACATTGTGCGGTTCTACGCTGCTTTGGAGACATCTATCGGAGCTGTAGCTCGGCTCCGAAACTTTACTACCAAGACCGGGACGGAAGGTGTTTTGCATGGTGATGTAAAAGTCAATCAGCAGTGGCCATCGAAAGGAGCCATCGAAGTCCGAAAGGTTTGGGCGACATACAAGTAAGTGAATTGCTAAAGCTTTGTCACGAGGTGCTGAGAACTCTGACTTGTAATCCAGATCCAGCGAAGATGCTAAAGAATATGCCCTGCAAGGAATCGACGTCTCGATCCGAGCAGGTGAAAGGATAGCCTTGTGCGGTCGTACAGGAAGGTCTGTGTCTCAACCTCACAAAGATCTTCAAGGCAGTCTTGCTAACTGAAGGGTACCGCAGCGGAAAGTCTTCTTTTATTCTCCTCCTTCTCGCCCTGTTGGAACCTGTGCAAAAGGATAATGTCAAGTACATGCTGTCCATTGACGGTGCCCTTCTCTCATCTATAAGTCCTCAGACGCTCCGAGAAAGAATAATTACTGTACCCCAGGACCCAGTATTCTTACCCATAGGCAGTACCGTTAAGCAAAACCTAGACCCGCTTGGGGCAGCAACGACAGAGCAGTGCCGTGAAGTTCTGCAAGCAACGGACCTCTGGGACATGGTTGAATCCCATGGCGGGCTAGACAGTGTTCTATCAGAATCTTCACTCAGTCAAGGGCAAAAGCAGATCTTCAATATTGCTCGAGCAGTACTTAAGCGGAAAACAAGCGGCAGCTCTCTACTCCTCTTGGATGAGTTCACCAGTTCGGTGGATGCCGACACCGAGCGAGCCATGCTTGCGATAATCGAGAGAGAGTTTGCTAGTTGCACTATAGTTATGGTCGCCCATCGACTGCACATTGTTTCCGAGTTTTGCGACAGGGTGCTTGTTCTAGATGGCGGAAGAATTGTAGAGGACGGTGACCCTCGGATGCTGGCAAGGGTCGATGAATCGTGGTTTGCGAGTCTGTTGGCAGCTGGTTGATAGAAGGCACCACCTTTGTTTCACCAATAGCACTAGCGGGATCGCCATGTCGGCAGTTTGTCCTGCGGGATACAAACATCCACATCGTGTTTTCGAACTGAGAAGGTGGTGAGGTTTCGCGTGGATTGTCTGTGCAAAAGTACGCGTGGTCAATTTCCTTCGCCTTGCTTCTAGCCCTTTTCTTTTACCGGTTCGTGATTGATCGAATGTCATTGATCATACGCCATACCCAGGTAGGCAGGTCCCTCGGGCTTTGCTTGTCAATTTCATTTGCCGGCGCTATGACTCAACTAGTAGCTCTCAAGTCAAAAGATGGGTCCAGGGCCCTATTAGAGATGTCAGATCCAACAAACCGCACAGGTACAAGCCTAAGAGGAGTATTTAGAAGATTTTTGGCTTAGTGAATGCGACACTGAATAGTCCACATAGCCGACTTCGGATAAGAGAAACCCCACTGGAATACAGACAATTAGGCCAGATCAATGCAGTTCCTAAAATACGTAATATCGCGTGCCTATCGGCTGTGGAATAGCGCAAAGTTTAACCTTATACAATGCCATACTTTGATATCTATTGGAACAAAGCTGGCACTAGACGACACGTGCGTTTGAGGAAAGACTCGCTTCAGTATTCATTAGCCGAACTTGTCGACCACTCAGGGAATGCCTCATAGCCTCCACTTTAAAGGAAAAGATTCCATTTATCATGGGTTAGAAAAGAGACAAAGAGGATACGAGCCAGGTAGATCATCACGAACGACCAGATCATGGATCTTCGGCATCGTGTCGGCAAGGACGGCATGCCATGCTGATCCTAAAGAGTCAAGGACATGAACAATCGGAGACCGCCTCACCTCCCAGGATGAGACCAACCTCAGGAAACCAGTATCAACAAGGGAGACAGCCGATTCTTATCATAGCGCGCTTCATTGCCAGATAATCAAGCTATCCCAACAGAGAAAGGGTTCTGGGTAAGGACTTTGCGGCGATGCGTGTAAGTGGCTTCTACTATTATCTAAGTAAATATGGCTTCTGGTTAGATCGTCAACTCTGCTACTGTGTTTCACAACACTATAACGATTCGGAAAGTGGTGAAGAGTTGCTAAATACGAGAACAGCCGCATACACGGCTGCCGATCTACCCGCCTGCTCGGCAAGGTCTCCGATAGGGACCCGCGGGGTGACAGCCGGCATCGCATTCCAGCAATGCTGAAGCCACTATAGATGTCAGTATAGGGGAGAGAAGAAAGTATTGCGATATTGAGATCGATGCAAGAAATATATCAAGTCCTGATTTATTCCCTATCAACAAAGAAACAACCAGCAAGCCCCTTCACATCAACTTCATCATCCTCTGACCACTTGATTACACAAGACCATCATGTTCATCCCAGCCTTGCTGGCCGCTCGTGGGCCTATCACGGCTCTGACTATCTTGGTGAGCACTGCAACTTTCAGTGCTGGTGCCTTCTTCGTCGCTCTTCGCAACACTGCTCTCGATTGCCCTCGTCACTCTGCCACCAACGCCGCCTGTGGTGTTGACATTCTCACTGATCTCGTTACCTTCATCGCCGCTGCTGGTGCCACCGCTGGAGCTACCTTTATCGGACTGACCACTCCCACTCCCCGTGATTCCCCTGTTTTCCGTGTCGATGGCGTCGATGTTGATTGGTATGAAAACGCAAACTCGCATCGGCATGGACTCAATAGGACTATTGACAATCCCGCTGTCGTTGAGTGGCAGTTTAATCATACCTCACCTATCCAGAAGTACATCACTTATGAGAAAGATGGCTATCTGCACAAGCGCCTTGATACTGGAGTTGACATCCCCGACCCGAGTGGAAAGAGAGCTATGTGCCGCGCTTACTACGATACCCGCTTTTGGTCCAACGACTTGCGCAGCTGGGAGTACCGTACAACCCCTTCTGCTTCTGTCTGTAAGTCACAACATTATATGCTATCTGTCTAGACCATCAAGCTGACACAACAGAAAGGGGCCGACATTGGTGAAGATCTGTTCTACCAGTTCGTAAATCGAGAATGGAAGGCAGGATGTGTATGGTTCAGAGGAAATAAGGCAGCTAGTGGCGGTATCTACGAGGCCTCTTTTGAGCTGGGTGCATCTTGTAGCCAAGAGGAGCCTGCCTATCTCAACTGTGGCAAGGCTAACTACAACGTTAAGGTTGCCGGCTTCAACTTTGAGTCATGAGATGCCTGTATTCCGATATTGCTTCTGCTACAGCATAACCAATTACAGGAGACAAACAAGAACAGGACGAGCGGGGATGTAGTGCGCTGTATCATTCTTTATCCAAACTATCAAATAGGTAGAACACACTCACTAGTACTTTTATATATTATAGGTTGTTCAAATCATGAATATACTTTGTTACGACGTTAATGTAGCATTCAGCTGGGCCTAGTGAGCTTGGAGTAAATTTCTTTACATGACTTTGAATATTGCATGAGCGAGGCGAATGATGTTATAGTTTCGAATAGAGGGAGCATTGATGTTACATGACGCATTGACTATTCGCTGGCAAGGCAAGTGGCTGATTATACCGGGCCGTTAATGAAGGCTGGAAAATCTGGTTAGTCATCTCTTCTGTCTTCAACGATACCTGTCCCATAGTATAAACATTAAGTATTTATGCTTTTTGCCTTTAAGTATAGGTCTAAAGGCTTTTAATATATAGTAAGTTGTAGTTCAATGTCTGATTATATAGAATCTCATTTTTTAATAGTCTTCTATATACTGTTTCGTAGTCTACCTCTACATTCCAGATAAGCAAGATAACAGGGAAAAGTCAAGGCCAACAGTCAGAGCACGTCATCGCCGAAGATGAAGAGCCCCTCTTTGTTCAGCCTCTGTAAAAACCCTATCAAAATATGCCTCGACAACCCTTCCTCCAATATCTGTTCTTCTCCATTCTAATTCTGGCAATGAGCCCCACCAGGCACCGTTAAATGGCTATGCTTCCGATCTTCTGATTCTGGTCGTTGAAGATGTGGAGGGACTTTGCGACAACGAGATTGCCCAGTTCGATTGCAGCGGAACTTGAGACCTTGACAGCGGTCCCGGCAGCATTCAGGCCCAGGTCAATGACGCCAGATACGACCTTGGTGCTGAAATGGAAGATGGCATTTTGCGCGGTCTTGAATGGGTTCTCTGCATTTTCGAAGTGGCTAGCAACAATTTCACCATTGACCTTGACGTTCGTGAGCTTATCGTAGAAGGCGTTGATACCCTCGTGGTTGCCTGGGAGTTGATTGATGACGTAGTCGATGACGATGATACCCAAGACTCTGCCAGCTGCATTGACAACGTGGATCTTGAAGAATGAGTTGATGGCTCTCTTGGATAAGCCTGAAGTTTCATCGTCACTCAGGTCACGAGGGACGATGGCAACTTCGTTCGTCTCAGCGTTGGCAGTTTGCTCAAAGTCGCCGGGTACGGCCAGAGCATCAGAGCTGCTAGCGACATTGTCGTTGAATGTAGCAACGTCAGAGGATGGTACAGGCGAGGCTGTCACGCCTGCAATAGTGGCAAGGCCGAGAAGGATAGGACCAAGAGAGAACTTCATGATGAGAAGAGTGTTGAAAGTAGACTGTAAAGAGTTGTAAAGAGAGAAGTAGTGATCGGTTGAAAGAGTTGCGAATCTGATGAGGAGATAGACAATGTGAAGGAGCGATGTGCTGGCTTATTTATATGTAAACTTCCTCAAGGACCTTGATGATATCTCTTGGCATACCACTGAACACTTCGTGAAGCTTCATCTTTGAAGACGACCTGGATAGCAGGCATACCGTTACGCGAATGGTAGGGGCGAGATGAAGGGCAGACTAGAATACGAGAGTTCTGGTCCTATCGCCAACTAAAACGGCTCCTAGAATGGCAGGCCACCCAGTAAACTGCTAGAGTTGAAAGTTAAACTTAAACTCTAAACCTTGCTAGTACTAGCACACTTCTCGGCCTTATTATATATATAGTTCGCGAGTCAATCTAGTTCGGCAATCACGGCACAAAATGCCACTAGAGTTCCAGTAGCTGTAAGCGAAGAGTCGGGTTATCGCTTAAAATGACTTAGACAATCGATATAGAAGACGCCACATCCCGCCAACCTTCCCAAAACATAGTAGTCTGCTTCGTCGTATAGCAGAAGCGCAGGTAGGTCGCCAGAGGCCATTATATTAAGTAGGAGCTCGGCAGATATAACCCTGCAACAACATGCTCACGTTCACGATTGACTACAAGCCATATATCTTTCTCCCCATAAGTCGAGGTATCTATCTCTGGAAAAATCTGCCGAACTCCGGCAAATCTGACTGCTCGTCCGATACATCTGCCGCGTAATTCAAGTCCCATATGATCATCTCCAACTTTCAGCCACAAGTTTCAGCTGCAAATAACAGACCTAGCTTACGACTTAGACATAAGTACCTAGCACACCTATCATAAGCTCAAGCCTTCAAGTTAACAGCGCGAATCAAAGACGGCTATTTGACAACGTGGTTGACGTACGAGGTAACGCACGCGACGTACTATCTAACAGCTGTTTGGCTCAAGAAGTCAAACTAACAGTCATAGAGACCCCCAGGGTCCAAATCGCTCGGTTTATCCCTACCTGTAGCTGTGGTGTCTTTCTAGGCACTTTAAAAGCCTATGATTTAACCTTGTATTTTGGTTTCATGCTTCTTGATTTGTTTTTGACCATACCACGAAATGCAAATGACTGATGAGCCTGTGCGTGATGGCCTTAGAGTGCCTGGTCTGATGATGGAACAGTTTGTTGTATCTCTTTTTATCTATTAAATGGATGTGGCCGTCTAGACCCGATCTTGTCAATGGACTCGTTGCAGAACGACAAGCGACACAGTGTTATCCAAGTTAGAGGGAAGCGAGAGAGGAGAACTAGTTGTGTTGTTTACAGTTGAGACTTCTGAATGAGAGGTTCAACCGACACAGAGAATTTATAGAAACGGGGACAATTACAGAGATCAACATCAACCTTGAAGTCAGCATAGTTGACACGTAAGTTTGACTGGATTCATATTCAGACTTGATGCTTCCTCAACGCCAACAGACTGCACAGGTATAGCCGCAAAAAATAATGCTCGACCCTCTTATATAAAAATAAGGGCACCGACTTTTATAGACTGAGGCGAAATAATATATAATTCACTACAAGAATGGTTAGGCCCCCTGTCTGTGAGTTTGCACTTTACACCATTATCATCAGTAAAACATACAAAGTCTCTACTATAATAAATAAGGTGCCGCCTTACCCTGTAGTTACTACCCCAATAATTGCTCATAGTACAAAAAACATATATACCTTGCTAGTAAGCGGGATAAACAGAGTCGCAACGGTGTCGCCTGGCCGCTGCCGTTAAGATGGTCAACTGCCGTGGTCTACAGCATTCCAGAGATAAGAGAGGAAGCACGGCGAATGCCGCATTGTAACCAAGATGCCAGGCCGGCTTCACATCCTGGCAAGGTCGCTGCCGCCCGTGACTAAGAGGGCTAGCCAATAATGCCCTTTCTTTCAACCCATGCAGGTTTCAGGCCCCACAAGTCGGAAAAGGCAATCAGGCCAAGATCTGATAGATAACTGACCGGTAGTTTCAATCTCGCATAAAGATATTATCCCTAACCTGAAGTAAACACTTTATATTAATATTGGTAGCTTGTCAAATACAAGACTTTATCACAACCAAGATAGACATTTAAAAGAAAGGCGCATCATTGATATCTCAGACCGCGGAAGCCAACTTTAGTCTGGCCACTCTCAACGTTGACTTCAGTGTCATCAAAGTTCAGGCTCCGGTAGAGTATAATCCCCTAGTGAATGAATTAACTCCTTCATGACGGAGCGCGTCTGAGGATAGTATGCCTCATGTTACAGATAGGAAATCGGGTGTATCGTTCCAGGATTGGATCCCTTCAGTACCAGATCTGATCAAGACCTATGGACGTCGTGCAGTTGAGATTGCGCATTGTCGGTCGGTCAATCCCAAAGCCTCAAAGTCGGATGAAATCTTTGCCGATCACATTGAAATAGATGCGACTGGTATATGAGCGGCTGCCACTTGGGTCCCTCATGCTATTCCGGTTTATTTGCTTGTCAGCATTGACAAGGAACAAATGAAAGGACTAGTTAGATACTGAGCTTGACTTGTAACCCTATAGTAAAACAATAGTTTACGTCTCTTGCTGAGCATCTGTATCTGTGGCTAGAGAGCCTCTCTAGCCACACTTCCCTCATGCAATAAATTTTCGCGGCTGCCTCAGTAGTTTACAACCAACACACATAAAGTATCCTGCAGGAGGCCTGCCAACATGGCTTCCCCGCTCCGTGCCTTCGATCCCATTTGGAAAAAACACCCTCTTTCCTCCCAACTTATCACCTTAACCAAAGAAGCCTCACTTTACGAATAAGATTCATCAGCACTTAGCTCCTTCAACATGTCGACGACTCATGAACCAGAACTGTTGCTTCAAGCCGTTTTTCATCACCTAGTCCTTCCTTCCAAACTACCCAGTAAGAACGACGCAGGTGATAATGGGCTGGCGTATGATCTTGGAAGTCGACTTCGGCGCGCCTTGGCCAAGTTCAGTGACCATCAAGACCAGGATGCTTGGAACGTCCTGGTCAGCTCTATGGAAGACACAGCATTTCTGAACCAGGGCCAACTGATCAGCCACGAACTTCTGGAATCCTTTCAAGGTATCGCTAGTGGCAAGAACAACACATGGCTTGCCCTTTCTGTCACTCAGCAGAATTCTGCTTTGCTAATTCATCGCGATGACATGTCGGTTTCTCATAGCCTTTCTCAGTCTTGATGACATATCAGCTAATCACATAATAGTGAAGATACAGTCGTTTTCGAAGCATTCCAGACTGATGCCCCGGTTCAAGATGTTCTGGCAGCAAAGCATTGCCTTATGTGGGAATTTCCCCATCGTTCAGTACAAGTGCCATTCGACGTTTTCAATGATATTTCCTTTCAGAGAAACTTGGCTCAGCTTTTGGCACAGGCAAGCAATGAATCTTTCGATGTGTTTGCCGCGAAGGCTTCCAAAGGCGGAAAATCGATTCCTGAGACCCGCAACTCTACAAACCCTGCCCTGATAATTGACATGCTCATGTCACTTTTGGAGGGGCTTGGAAGTGGCGTCCAAGTACAGTCGGTCATTAAAAAGGTTCGAGATGACGTTGTATTGGGCTCATCCGAGATTCCCTGGCGGCGCTCTTCGTACTGGCTGGTTCTTCGCGTAGCATTGAGACGCATGCTGCGGGAGTTGCTAGACCACAAGTGCGCAGGCATGGGGCGGGTCTATTACAAATTTATTATTTGTACCATGTTGTCCGACCTTCTTAAAGACTCCGCAGAGCGTCTGCACCCAGAGATGACGATCCAGATTCGATCAAAGCTCTGCCGTCGCATGGCGAAACTCGAAGCCGATAGCGCAGCGTGTTCACCATCTTTGCGCCGATTGTATAACCAAATTTTCTCATCTACTTCGGAAGACTTTGGAGATGTCGTGAAGTATGCAACGAAACGTGTTTCTTCACAATGGGATGAGTTCAAGGCCAGAGCCACTCGCCGTATTCCATCTCTTCCGCGCCGTGTCGCAGAAGCTGATCTATACATGAGACTAGACAATAGTGGCGCATTTCTGACATCTCAGCTGTCACAACATCCTAGCCATCGATACCGTATGACCACTCCGGATGGGCTTCGGTTACAAGAGGGGTCAGTTTTTGAAGTTGGCCGCCTGGCCGACCACTATATTTCCCTCCAGGATAGTGAGAGTGCGGCGGCTAAAAGAATTACCTCCACCTCAGAGAAACCTCAAGAACTGTGCAAATTACTATCTCAAAGCATCATGGACCTGCTTACCAATGTGGGAAACACCTTCAAGAATGACTCGATTCCGATGAGTCGCCACCTTCTCAGACTCTTCGAGCTTTGGATAAAGATGGACGAAGCGGCAACTTCCATGTGTCCATTACTGAAAGAATATCATCCTCTATTCATTCCTGATGCCTTGGATGTGCTCTGCTTGATGACCAGGGACGAGATGGAAAGGTTGTTACTAGTACAGCGATATATTCGCAATCGTGTGGCTTCACATAAGAAAGGCCTGGGTACAATCTTCGACAATCCCAGACAGGGGTCAACGTTTCCTGCCAAATACGTCTCTTCCACTGCGGCTGGTCGTCAGATGTTAGTGACTGCTACACGGATAGATGATGCTTCACTAAGGGTGCGACAATCAACCCTGTCTGAGTTAGAGCGTCTGACAAAAAGTTATGACAGCTTGACACAGTCGCTGAACGACCTTACCTGCACGTGTACCGTATCTCCTACTGGTAAAAAGGTCAACCATACTTGCCGAAGATGTCCAAAGTTTTGGCGACGAAAGAAGCTCAAGATCAGCGTCCACGAAGACTTTCTTCCATCCCCAGACACTGATCAGCGCAAGGCCCAACGGGCAGCGATTCTTCTTGAGCTACTTATCCCTGACTACTTGTCTGCCTATCGTACAGCAACCTGGCAGTTATATCTCCTTGGTACCCCAGTGTACTCAAGCACCAAAGGCGTCCCCAAACTGGTCCTTGAAGATATCGACGATCTCAAGAAGTTCTCCCTAGAGGTGAACAAAAGCTTCACGCTTGCTTCCCGCAAAAAGTCATTCCGGCAAACTCACTATGGCAAGTTGAAATTACCGAAAACACCTGACCAGGTCACTTTCCGTTTTGGGCCCGAAATGTTATACTATGATACTGTCTCAAAGCTTTGGGCGGATGAACTCCCCAAGGTTCCATGGTATCAGCACCTCTTAGGCCCCTGGCTTCCACAAGGCATCGCGGATCCGTATGAGGCGCCCAGAGGAGTTCTAGGCATGCTTCTATATCATCCCTCTTCTTACGAGATCGTAGCAAGAGAATCAATGGGTCCGCAATCCACATCTGGTAACGATTTCTGTGCCTCCCAGCGAGTGGTTTCTGCACGAGGTCGACGTTGGCTTGAGATTCTGAAGGAATTGGCAGCTTCTAATTTTGACTTTAGTACTAGAGCTGCAAACTCTTTCTTTCATCGCCTTGCTATACAGGCCGGCCCAGCTTCACTGGAAGAAGGACTGCTGCGTGAGGCTCACTGGGTGTTCAACAGTGAAGGGTTCTGTCACAGACTAAAAGAGCGGCTCGAGGCCTGGATGGACACGATGGAACAGAATTGGAGACAAGTCGATCGGATGAGTAGCGTTGTTATTTTTAGTCTTCGGCTATATCACCTTTGTCCGCCGGCATTTGAACCGCAGGCTCATGAGCTCTTAGTCAGAGTCCGTTCCATTACCTCAAACTGGATTCTTCAATTACAGCATGAGGTCAGATCAACACTTGACGGCGACATGGCTGGCAAGGCCGCCACTTTTGCTTTCTGGGCCGCGTTGCTTTGTCGCCAAACATTCTGGGGATGTTTAGGTCATGCTGGCTTTGAAGAAACGGTGCTCAAGGATGATCCGTTACCTTTCTTCCGATCGTCAATCGCCCTTCAGGAGAACCTGCTTGATAGTTCAGATAAGCTGCCCACTCACTTGCGTAGTCTTCTCACCCAAGACATGTCTGCCTCTTATAACATGAAGAGTATTGTCGAGAAGTGGGTGGAGAGTCACATCGGCCTGGTAGAGAAGGCCATCAACGAGACATGGACTAGTGCCAGCGCTCTCGCTAACAGGTCTTACTCCCCGTGGAAGAAGCTCCCAGGCAAGCACTCGTGGTGGATTTCATCCAAGACCGCCCCCAGTGGCTCAATAGCTCCACAGCAAGTACATTATCATATACTTCAAGGTCACTTACTAGTGGATCAAAAGCCCTTGGGGAGGCTTCCCCTTGAGATCAGAGATAATGAATCTATCCTCGAGCTTTTCGAGGGGCGACACTTACTAACACGGCCATCCGGACTCTTGGACTATCAAATCCTTGTCGACATGGAAGGTCACCAGGTTCATGTTGGCATCAGGGATAGCAAAATAACCACCAAAGCTCTTTTCAGAGGCTCCATTCTTCAGTTCATACCGCGTTCTATGCTGAAAGGGCCCATGGGCTGGGACCTACCCGCAGACCTAGTCGACGACTGCGTGCACTGGCTGGACTTGACTACTGGGAATCTTGAGATGCGTCGAAAGCCACGGATCTGGAGGCGCAAGAAATCGAACTGGATACTCGATATCCGAAAACGAAGAGCCACCAGAAACACGGGAGCCAGTCTTGTTGAGCCAAACTCAGAGATTGGGAGGAAATTCAGTAGTATTTTCCGGGATTTTGAGGATTCCAAGAGGTTGACAATTTACCAACCTGCCAATGGAGACTTGTCCGTCGAGTTGAAACGCTTGGAGATTCGGTTCCAAGTCAATCACAGAGGCTTGCTTTTTTGCCCTCAGCTCAAGGCTGAAGTCGACCCTCAGCAAGATATTGGGACGCTCCACGGTTTATGCAGTCGAGTCACCCTACGCGATGCCTCGAACCCTGACAGAAGGATTGTTCTTATCCCAATAGGGAATATCCAGTGGCAGAGAGAGGGAATCCATGTCGCTGTCAGGATTTCCAACGAAGGAGTGTACGCTAAATACACCCTCAACTCTGTCCTAGGCCGACTGGACTGCCCACCTGAACCTCTTCTTCTCTATCTCAAGGCAGCAATACATGCATTAACGTCTTTTCCACTACCAGATGTCTTCACCGGGAAGACAGGCACAGAGGAAGCTCGCCATTGTCTGCTCTCGTCTCGCAGTCAACCCTGGGCTCCTTTGGCAGGCTTTCCACATAGAATGCTGTCCGTCATCAAGTCTCTATCACCGGAAAGAACCCTTTACCCCCCAGGCATCGATATATATCAGAAAGTGCGCTGGGATCAACATTTGACTTCTACAATCCAACATGAAGACTTGGCTCCTCTAGTCACTTTCATTGAACGTCGGTCACGAGATCTAGAGGCTTTTAGTATGACAGAACCTCACCAAGACAATATGTCCCATACCGCGTCTGTGGCTCATTTGCAAATCAGAGGCCGTATTAGAAGGCAGCTTTATGAGCGTGTCTGCTTTGAGTCCGATTCGACAGTACTTTCTCAAGCGGCACAACCGGTTAACTTCATCCCTAATGTAGCTCAGAAGTCATCTGAGAGGAGCTGTCGAGTGTACCAGACCATTCGTGCAGTAATGGAATCTGATATTGGTGCATTTCGCCTTCCTAAACTGGCCCCAATTTTAGAAACCTGGAGCACATTTCGAGGCTTCAAGGAATCCTTGTCGGATATTGATTTGGCAGCGACTCTAGGTGTTGGAGCGCCACAGCTGTGGGGCTCTGTTGTCCAGAAGCTTCATGAAAAAGACCCCACAAGAACTCATGACAAGCATTTTTCCCTAGCTCTATTCGCGTTCGACGACGATGTTGACATGGCTGTCATAATGTGGCTTGTGGCACTGTTGAAAAGCAGTACATTGAGCCGCATTCAGCCGCCTAACCATACCCTTTTCACAAACTTCCACCATTTTGAAGAACCGTCCAAAGATGTGTTATTGTCGCTAGTGCTTCCAGAATCATTCAATGAAGATAAGAGGGGGCTCTTATCTAAAGCTGATCCTAAGAAAGACGCCGTGTCACGAATCATCTCTCGCATTCTCAAGATGTGGCCAAATGCACCGATTTCGAGACATGAGTTCGAATCATCAGTCAGAGGCCTAACCAAAAACGTCAAGGACTTTAGCCTAAAGAAAACCTGGCAGAAATTGTACCCCGAACTTCAGAGACTGAAGAATAATTGGGAGCTGTCTGTCTATCTCCTTGCGCTGGAGAGCGCAGGAGACATGATGTTGGGCAACCGATCAGAGACGGAGCAATGCATGTACCAAGACGTCTGGACTTTGAAACCAACGCGTTTGAAAACCAGAGACCCAGAGAGACCTAGGGAGCATTCCACCGCTCAGGTTTCGATGATTGACTTGCTATCGAGGCATAAATTCCACGACAGGCCCGATGAGGACTCTCAATGTTGGCTAAAAGAACAAGGCCACTCTGCTGTTGGAAGTCACAACTCCAGCCTCCAGACCCAGGTTTCGGAGTTGCCGGTTCAAAAACCGGAGTTTGATACACTCCAGGAAATTACACAACGACTCGTCTCTTCCCCTCTCACTTCGCAACGGGCTTACGGGGAGGATCTTTTGGTGTCACTAGCCGCTTTAGCTCGACTGCAACAGAGTGGAAAAGAACTTTATAGCAGACCACAGATGGCTTCAGTGAAAGGAGAAATTACTTGTTGCCGCCAACTATTACGAGAGCAACAAGACAAAATCGAGCAGTTAGTTTCGCAAAGTGACGAGGGTTTTGCATGGCTCTCAAAAGGCCAGCTTTGGCCCTGCTTCTCACCGGTTGCAATTCTTGAACAGCTGAGAAATGGCAATAGACCGCTAGTGCCTCATGTCTTAGTTAACAGAATGGTGGAGTACGGGGTCCTGACTACGCGTCTTCAGCGTTATCTGCGGATAGAAGATGCGATTCTCCGCAGAGATGATAGATGGTTGGAGGAGAACTTCGACACAGAGGGGCACTCCAACTGGAATCCGCTCAAGTACCCAGAATGGCTTCTTCTAGAGATCGACAACAACATGCTTATTCGACCAATTCAATTCGAAGTAGCCCATGCTATCATTTCACCACCATCGATGTCCAATTCTGTTCTACAGATGAACATGGGTCAAGGTTTGCATATGGCACTGATATGTCACGAGGCATCATAACTAACTATTGCTGTAGGCAAGACTTCCTGCATCATGCCAATGGCTGCAATCCTGTTGGCCAACACCACTGATCTGTGCCGACTAATTGTCCCCCGGGCCCTTCTCCTTCAGACAGCACAAGTGATGCAAAGCCGGCTTGGAGGGCTGGTAGGTCGAGAAGTTTGCCATATACCCTTTGCTCGACGATCACCTACCAGCGATCAAGCTCTAGACCTTTATCACAATCTTCACAAGAGAACTCTCGCCTCAGGGGGAGTCATGTTGTGCTTGCCAGAACACCTACTTTCCTTCAAGCTGAGCGGGCTTCAGAAGTTGGCCGACAAGGAAGTAAAGAAAGCGCAGAAAATGATGAACATCCAAGCATGGTTGGAGTCGTCGAGCAGAGATGTCCTTGACGAGTCTGATCTCACCCTTTCGCCAAAGACGCAGTTAATATATCCGAGTGGCATACCCACCATGATTGATGGTCATCCTCAGCGGTGGCAGCTTATCGAAGACATACTATCTTTGGTTGAATCCCATGTACCCCAACTTCAAGCCGAGTTTAAAGATGGGATACATGTATGGCGACGACACGGTGGCTTTCCTGTCATTCACCTCTTGCGTCCTGAGGTTGAAGAACATCTCAACGCTCTTCTAGTGGATGATATCTGTCATGGGCGACTCTCGTATGTGCGATTCAAAGCTGATACAAGTACTGATGCCAAAACAAACATTAAACTATTACTTTCAACTACTCATCCATCCGCATCCGTTTGGAAAAACGCAATCGGGTCGTTGAACGATGAACCCGCTATTACAAAGACCCTCCATCTTCTTCACGGGCTCATTTCCCAGAGGCTGTTGATCCTCTGTCTGAAGAAGTCATGGAATGTTCAATACGGCCTTCATTCTGACAGAGCTCCCATTGCAGTGCCATTCGAAGCTAAAGGAATACCCTCGCAAACTGCGGAGTACGGTCACCCGGATACGGCGCTTGTTCTTACATGTTTGAGCTTTTACCATGCTGGCTTGACCAAGTCTCAACTTCTCCAGAGTCTCCGATTCATCGGCAACTCTGAAGATCCCTCCTCACACTATCAACGCTTTACCTCCTTGCAACACCTTCCGGAAACTCTCCAACATTGGCATTTACTGGAGATGGAAGACGAGGCTCAGATCTCGTTGCTCTGGCGACATCTGAGGTTTGAGAAACATGTGGTCAATCATTTCATGAATAACTTTGCGTTTCCACAACATGCCAAGCAGTTTGGAGTAAAGTTGCAAGCCTCAGCTTGGGATATCCCCCTGCTATCCGAGAGTATGGAACGTCAAGGGATGACAACAGGCTTTAGCGGGACCAATGACAACAAAAAGATCCTGCCACGTACAATTCGTCAGGATGATCTACCCAGTCTCGTACAAACCAACGCTGAAGTCCTGGTACATCTCCTGGAGCCACGTAATCAAAGATGCTTTCAAGCTGTTGATCAACATGGACGGCATCTCAATGAAATTGGGATACTGGAACTACTTCGAAGCAATGGCATCAAGATATTGATAGACGCAGGTGCCCAGATCCTTGAGATGGAGAACCACCAACTTGCTGCGGCCTGGCTTGACGTCCATCACGAAGCCCAGGGCGCGGTGTATTTCGATAAGAACAGCCGTATCATGGTACGAGCTCGTTTTCAAAAGACGCCCGTGCCGCTTTTGGCTAGTTCCTTCGCAGACAATCTCGACAAATGCGTGGTCTACATCGACGAGGCGCACACGCGCGGGACTGACTTGAAGCTTCCAATATACGCGCAAGGAGCTGTGACATTGGGCATAAATTCGACCAAAGACCAGATCACGCAAGGTAATTGCATACAACAATCAGTGGACAGTATGAGGCTAACCATGATAGCTGCAATGAGACTAAGGCAACTCGCGACAACGCAATCAATCGCATTCGTTGCCCCCCCAGAGGTGTATACAAGTGTTTTGTCTCTCCGATGCGAACACAGTCCAAAGGTTGCGGCGTCGCAACCATTAAAGTCTACCGACATTATACACTGGCTCCTAGAGCAAAGTTGTCAAGCCAGTGATAATATGATGTCCTTGCACATCGCCCAAGGGTTCGACTTCTGCAGACGTGAAGATGCTCTATTAAAGTTCAGAAAGTCCTCGCAGAGCAAGAAGACGAGAGACAAGCTCCTGCAAGAAGCTCAGCAGCCCGAAGGACAGACATTGGAGCAACTCTACGGGCCAAAGGAGCAAGCATCGTCGACTGGCTTGAAAGCAATCAAATCTGCCCATTTAAAAAGCTTTGTGAAAGAACTGTATGGGCTGCAGGCGGATCTGGTTAAACACCAAAGGCGGGCGTGTTCCTCTGCTTTCGATGAAGTGGAGCAGGAAAGAGAAGTTGAATTCGAGGTCCACCAGCTTCGTGAGAAGCAGAATCCGACACATCTTACAGCCCTTCAGTTTCCGGGTCTCGACAAGGCCCTTTTAAGATTCTGTGAGGAGCCTGTAGTAGAGCTGGCTAGCCTACATTTCATCAAAGCTCTTGACCTGATCGGCCATACCTATCTTGGACTTAAGTATGGTATTAAGCCCAAGGCAACTTCCTCGAAACTACTTGTCTCCAAGGAGTTCTCTAGAACAGTTCAACCCTCGAAAGCCGATGCTTCTCTTCATATTATGGTACGTCTTCTAGCAACTCGCTGCAGACTAAAGATGCTAACGATGTATATATAGCGACCAGTTGAATGGGTACTCTGGAGACCTGATATCGAAACAGCCTTGGTGGTCATTCCTGAGGAGGCTGAGCTCCTTCTTCCAATCCTCCGTAGGATACACACCCTCACGACCTTTCTTCTTACATACACATCTCCACATACAAGATCTCTCTTAGAGGTTGGCCATCTTGCGTACTATCCTGTACCGACCCCGAAGAAGGAACTTGCGATCCCTTCCTGGCTGAGCATTGAGATTGGTCTCATGGCCGGTCGCTTGTATCTTCCTTATGATGAGTATACGCAGCTACGAAGCTGTCTCCAAGTTGACGAAATGGCAGAGCCTTCGGTGATAACGGATAATGTTCATCGCAGCAGGAAACAGATCCTTCCCAATTTTGGTGTTCTCAATACTCAGTTGCTCTCAAGGTTTTTGGCCGAATGGATTCCTTATCGATCTCGGTCATCTGATATCATGCACAACCCTATGGGGTACCTGCTTCAAAATCGGGACCTTCCTGCGAATCACCCATTCTTTACTTTCAAACCCAAATCGGCAGCTATCGAAACCAGATCATTAGCTGTTTATGGAGTGGCCACTAAGTGCGCAGATGACCAAGATAGTGATGATGAAAGCGAATAGAGCTATAGCGGTAATGCAGTAGATAATTTAATACTATATACATATTGGGAGAACATTTGCTTGCATAGCTCTGTTTGAACCAGGGTATCTGTCTGTCATTCCATATAACTTGAGGAATGTATTAGCGATGGCCACTGGCGATTCCATCTTCTTCACAGCGGCGCTTCTCTGTGACCCCATTGAAGGCGCTTTTCATTCTGAAATCCGACGAGTCTGGGGAAGCATTGAAAAGCCCGAAATAGCAATGTTGATCCCACCGAAACAGCCTCAGATCCGTGACATAAAGCGAAACTGGAGGGTTGTGACTCGCAATATATTTGACGGGAGCTTGAGGACTCGTTCCAGTTAACTACTCGACACCTCCGGTTCACCATTGACGTTGGTACTCACGGAAACAGAGACTTCGAGGTGTATTCCCTAGAGTCTGTTGTGTCTATACACGATCATGGAGATCAGGCTGCGGACCTTGATATATTGGGCCAACTTAACAGCCCACTGCTACGGCTCTTAGGGAATGCGTGCTCGCTTACCCACTCTGACACGGCATATCACGCTCTTATTGGGAATCCACAGTTCACCATGGTTGACAACTGGGACGAAATACTTGAACCTTTTGGAAATCCCTCGATCGTGCGCTCTATTGGCAATTGGCTTGGCCGTCTGGCCACAATGGTTCTTTGCCTGCAAGTGGGCCATCCGACTATTGTTCTTTCGAATCAATTTTGTTGGGAATGCATCATTGAAAAGTGGAGAGAGATCCATTCGGATCGTATCCGAAAGTCTCAGGCCTCGGACTCGGACCCGCAGCCTGAGTCAGGATATCCTGAAGATGCAATTTCTCCAGATGCTGCAGCTAGTGGGTTGGGCTAGCACCGCAGAATTATCGGGTCCGTTTGAAGAGGCTACAGAACTTCTGTGGAATCTTGAATTAAACAAATGGACTTTCACTTCCCGCGTACCGGTTCCCAATACCCAGGTCTCTGACCTTACGATCAGTAAGAGAGACGAGCCCAGCAATACAATCTCAGAGGAAATGTCGGATTTGATGATTTATCTGCTAAGGTTTCTGGCATTAAGTGACAGTTCAATTATTATGGATATTGAGATTGTTAGAAAAGCTCAGGAAAATCTGATATATTTTGGCTCTTCATGCGGAACTTGCCAATTTACACCAGCTATCAGATGATGACTGCTATGACAGATGTTTAGCTTGGATGAAGGAATAAAAACTTTAATGAATCGCAAAACTCAGGCTCTTTGTCTGTGCCTATAAGTTATAAGTGTTTGTTCTCCCTTTATCTTTTATATATTCTACTTCCTGTCTCTTTAAAGGTATAGTATAAAATTTATTCTCAGCTGGAGATGAGATATAGGGTACCTTGTGGCTAAGTCCCGCTATATAGTGGCTGAGATTCTTGAAATCTATATAGCGTAAGACCGAAGCCGTTAATTATCCGCGGAAACAGTTGGCCCGTCCTTCCGTCCCGTCCCTAGTCCATGTTGAGGACTATACCAGATTAGGAATGTCGGAAGTAACGCTGGTTCAAGAAGGTTACATCTCTGCCTGAAGTGACCTCCAACAAGCCTAACCCAGCCATGCTCCATGACAGTGGGCTGCTGTTAGAAACTTTGTTAGCTCGCTTGGGAACACTTTTCAGAATTGCTTTTGGTCAAAATGATTGGCACAACAGATCTCTTATGTATTGCCAAGCAATACGTAGCCGACTACCAGCAAGCGAGTTTCAAGGGAAGTGGGCGACTTGGCGACCAACAGGGTCAAAGTGCCTGTTTTTCATCGTATCAGCCGCAATTCACCCGAATCCGACACTTGACTGAGAGAGGAAAGAGAGTATCCGGGTATTTTTAAATCCCGGTCTTGTTGGTGAAAAGTACAAGAGGCCACTCAAGGTTCCATGAAATATATTACTGAGGACAAAGGTTAGATCCCTCGATTCTCAGGTTGCTGAAAGGAGAGTTGGAGTTTTTGGGAACAAGGTTGAAAGGATCAATGCAGAGATCGAGATTTCGTGGCTAAAAGCTAAGCCTGCTGGTAGCCGCTGCTTTGCAATGCAAGCAAAGGAACATAACTTCAACCTCCTAATGACTCAACCACCACCAGTCCTGCTAACATAAATGACAATGCATCGTCCATGAACTTTCTTTTTTCCAACAGCGCATACAGCCCATAAATTACTGCATGCAACGACCCTCGTAAATAACCGAGTCGCAGATTGATGGTCTCGTCCGGACTACTACAAGGATATGAATCCAGCATCTGCCGTGTGTGGCAATTCCCTGCCAACCGTACCAGAGTTCTCAACCGCCTTTAAGGTTAAATGCCAAAATGGGCTGTTCGTATGCAATGCGATGCTGCAGGCCATACGCGCATACATTCTGATGTTTTAAATAAGATGCATCTGTGTCTGTGTCTCTTCCCGTTCTTCCTTCGAGCTGCTCATTCAAAGCCCAGTCTCCATCAGAAGCCCATGTCAGACTACTATCAAGGGCCGAACAATTCGGCCAAGCTCAAAGCCGTAACGCTTACGTTGCTGGCTAGTGCTACTATTTTAGTCATATGGAGAATATCCTGGCGACTCTGGAAGAAGGTTATTGGACTCCCAGATTACCTGTTGATCGTTGGGCTAGTAAGTGTCGTGCAACTCAATATTGTCTGTTACATGTACTAATTATTTAGTCTCTGAGCATATGTCTTGCTGGTTTTAACCTGGACCGTAAGTATCGCAACATTCGTGACGAAGTACTTCTGACAAAGTAGCAGCTTACTTCCGATGGGGCTATGGCTATCACAAAGATGATCTGCCGCCAGATATCCAGAAAGCCCTGACGCCCAAGATTGTAGATCGTCCCACCTACCCGCTATTTCCATCCCGCCACTGACAATGATAGTGCTTCTGGCTCAACCAGGTCTTTTTCAAGGCGACAGCAGGCGTGATCAAGCTCTCCATTTGTACTATCTATATGAACATCTTCAGCAAGCCTGTTCTCTTGAGTACTAAGATCGCGCGATACGCCAACTTTGCCTTAATGGGTGTCATCATTGCTTATTACACTGGCGGCACACTGGTCTCGACATTCCAATGCAACCCGATCCGTAAAGCCTGGCAAGGTGATCTCGACGGCACATGCATCGACAACACCAAGTTCCGGGTGGCAAATGCCTATATCAACTCTTTTACGTCGGTCTTGCTTGTCCTGATACCGTTTCCTGCCCTTCTGTCAACGGGGCATCGGAGCAAGGAAATATGGCAATTTCTCTTCTTGATTGCCTTGGGACTTGCGTAAGTTGACACACGTATTGATTGTAGCTTCTCGAAGTAATCAGCTAATGACTTAGGCATACTGCTTGCGCTGTGGTTCGCGTGGTAATGATCTACGTGCCGAACGAGGGAGCTGCTACCGATCCTCACTGTATGTTCATTCCGTCTTCTCGATGTTCTGTCGTTGATCTAATTATCTCAGGGTATAATACGACGTCGAACACTCTCGCCATGGCTGAAATCTTCACGGCCGTTATTGTGTCCACTATCATGACAATGCGCCCTTGTTTTCAGGTTGTGTTTAGTGGGATAGCGACGACGGTGACGAGTACCTCGCGCACGCGAAGAACTCGAATGAATGGCTCAGGTGTTATGGATACAACGACGAGCCAGAAACGAAAGGTCGATCGTCAAGGCTTTAGCAAGATTGGGGCGAATAAGAGTGAGGTGCTAAATATTGAGCTGCAGAGCAGAGATCGCAGCACTGAAGAGTTATTTGCACCTGGTCAACACCCGAGTAGAAAGCTTGAAGATGCATAGAATAGACTGATTTATGTAAATTTCTCTCATCAATATTGATCTGGGGTAAGGATACATTCAGTGCCACCTATTTCATTGTGCAAATTAGAAATGGCGTTTGTAGTCAATTGTAAAGCTTGTGTTGGATGGCGAGGCGAGTTAGGCAAAATAAGGGCTCTGTTCAAAGTTCTGTACGCGATCGCAGTGCAGATGCCAAATTGCTGTCTATTACGGAGTGCCATAGAGAAAGAATCGCCGTATCTAAAGAGCAAGCATATTGTCCAGTCGATTCCCGTGTCTACGACCCTGACATGTTATCCACACGGGTCTGTTGATGCCGCCTCGGCTTATTTAGAGGCAATGAGATCCCACCAATAGTTTTTCGCAGGCTCAATACCCCCACCAATGTACTCTCTATTACCGTTATCTGAGTTCTTTTGCATTTTCATCATCCATGAAGAACTCCATATCTCCACCAACCCCAATTAGGATCAATTGTGTGAAGATCTCTGTACATGAACGCCAAACTAAATCCTGCACCCCGTTGAATCAAGATAAAGCCCGCGCTTCGATGGGGGAAGTGCGGGGATTGAAAACTTCGATCTCAGGATTCATCTGTCAACTTGATTGAGTAAAACCACTGTGGAAAAGGTAATTGACATATTGTTGATACTCGCATATCTCTACGCATTCTGTTGCGGTCGTTGCCGTTGGTTTCATGGATCCAGGAACAAACTCCCCTAGTGCTTACATGAAGTGACAGCATCCATCTACAGCCCATGGTGCCCAATTAATCTCCTGTCATCATCGTCCGATTTCATCTTCCATCTCCGCCTCAATCTCGGGGAACATGAACTGCAGCGTCTGTGCCGCGCCCCTGCCTCTCGTCTACGGATGCTACGCCCTGCCCTGCCAAGACCTATCCTAGTCATCCTTCGGCTATTTCGGGCGTACAAGGATTAGTCACCGAGAGACATTTGTCGGGCCACATTTGTCCCTCATCCTATCTCCTCCTGCCCACCTCAATCACTGCTTCTTTAACTAGAGGCTGAGGCACAGCTCTTCAATATTGACGGACTGGGTAATACTAAGGCAAAGGAGCAATGTATTTCCTATTACGTATCTCCTGGTGTGTCGTTGTACTCAGTTGCCTAGCATCTGTTGCTGTTTGCCATGATGACAAGAGAGACTTTCGCACCAGATGTCTAGCCTTCAAGCCAACAAGGCTCATCGACAACTCAACATTGACGCGGCAAGAGTTTGTTTCTGCTGGTACAACATTGCAATTGTCAGACAACGTCCCAGCTTGTAATCGTGCCTCTCAGGCTGTCACAGTCGACCTATGTCGCATTGCTCTCCAGATTCCTACCTCAAAGAGGTCCTCCATCAGCTTTGAGCTATGGCTGCCCAGTGAATGGAAGGCATCGAGATACCTGGCAACAGGCAATGGCGGAATCGATGGCTGTGAGTAGAATCTCGATCAATAATTCTCGTAGTACGGAAAAGCTGACCAAAGACGTTTAGGCATCAAGTATGAAGACCTTGCTTATGGCACAACTAATGGTTTCGCCACCATGGGTACCAACAATGGCCACAATGGTACAACTGGTATCACCATGCTTAATAACCCCGAAATTATCAAGGACTTCTCCTACAGAGCGTGAGTACTACAGCCCTCCTCCTCACCTCTCATTCGTGAACCATTAGCTGATCATCGAAGTCTACATACTGGTACTCGTTCGGCCAAGAAGCTCATAAAGGCTTTCTACGGCAAAAGGCCAGCTCACAATTACTATATCGGCTGCTCCCTTGGCGGTCGCATGGGCATCAAGGCTGCAGAGAAGTACCCCAAAGACTATGACGGAATTGTAGCTGGGTGCCCAGCGGTTGACTTTAACAATCTCCAAGGCCAGCGGGCCATGTTCTACCCAATAACAGGATCGGCAGACTCGCCAAACTACATCCCCATTGACACCTGGAAAGGCCTGATTCATGACGAAGTTCTCAGACAGTGCGACAAGATTGACGGCGTTGAGGATGGAATCATTGAGGTCCCAGACAAGTGCTTCTTCAACCCAAAGACTCTTCAATGTAGCCCTAGACGTCCCAAGAATTGCTTGAACTCGGCTCAAGTCGCGCAGCTGCAAAAGATCTATGCTCCATATACCTATCCCAACGGCAAGCTCATTTTTCCTCGCATGAACCCCGGCAATGAACTCCAAGCCGTATCGAAGCTCATCGCAGGCATTCCCTTTAGCTATTCTGAGGATTGGTTCCGATACGTCGTATATAATGACCCCAACTGGGATGCCAGCACCTACAACACGAATGATGTCCGAAAGGCCGATGAGCTGAACCCATTCGACATCCGCACCTACCCTCAGGAGCTCCCCAAGTTCAAAAAGCGCGGTGGAAAGTTGCTCAGCTATCACGGTGGCCAGGATAACCAAATCACTCAATTCAACACCCAGCGTTTCTGGAACCGCATGTACTCTGCAGATAACGACCTGCAGGACTACTATCGCTATTTCCGCCTGTCAGGCATGTTCCACTGCAACTCGGGTCCTGGCGCCTGGACTGTTGGCCAGGGTGGTGGTGCCCCTGCGGCGGGTATCCCATTTGATCCTCAGCATAATGTATTGGCGGCCATGGTGGCGTGGGTTGAGAGGGATCAAGCGCCTGCGAGTTTGACGGGTACAAAGTTCATCAACGACACTGTTGCTAACGGAATCGACTTTCAGCGCAAGCATTGTCTTTACCCCAAGACACAGACATATGTTGGCGGTAATCCCAAAAAGACATCGAGCTGGCATTGTAGATAGTTCTGTATAATAAGGACAAACAGCATACATTCATTCCCTTGGTCCTATGTGCGATCTGAATAGTAGTGTCGCTGTTTAGATGAATGGCCTTCAACATAATATATCCATTTAATGTAGGAGTTAGTATTGTTGTTTCTGATCTCCTTTCGGATATTTACAAAAACTCCACCACTGGCTCTTTCACAGGCTCCTGTAATTTATCCCCGCCAAACTCACGCGACTGGATCTGAACGTGAAACTTGATCTTCTCCTTGTCATCGGCGTTGCCTTTCAATACTTCCAATGTCTTGTCGTCAATAGCGATGAAAGAGTTCTCGTCTAAATGATCCTGACAATTGCGGCATCCTGCGACATTCCATCGGCTTAGTACGGCTTCGCGTCCGACTTCGACCATTGTACCATCAGGCATCTCAACATGGGTGCGGATGACGAAGGAGCCGGCGTAATCTGCACGACTGACGTTGTGCACACGCGCGATATTAGCGATGGGCTCCATGGGTGGCTCAAAACGGGCTGGATCATTGTCAAGGGAGCCAGGACCATAGCTGTACCCAAGGTCATTGATGTCGGTCACATCGTCCGAGGTATAGAATCCGCCGCCAGGCTTCTTGAAAGGATCCAATGGGCTCTTTGTGTCCAGAGCTGTACCCTTGGGGAAGGTTGGATCACCCAGGCTAATGGTGCCCTTCCTGCCAGCCTCGACCGTCAGACTACCATTTGCTGTCTTATCATGGCGGAGCTGCCACTGCCAGAAGGTATAGTCAATGAAAGCGTGGTGAAGGAAGAAAATGGGGTCAAAGGCGGCTGTCTCATTCTCGCCCATGTCGCCGTTGGCACCGAGAATCGGATCAGCGTTATAATTGCCTTTCTCGTAGAAGCCGCCAAGCGCAAGATGAATGGCATTATGCGGCTCCTCGAGGGCGACGCCGTAGTGTGGCTCGCCATGATTTTCAATTATCCACTCTGCCATGGAGGCCTTGTTGGAGAACACAGTGTAGTTTGGCGCCTTGAGGCAGATCTGAAAACGAGAATAGACCGAGTAGGTGTCAGGGAGTGTGGTTTTAGGGTCGCCGTCGGGTGTAATCTTGACTGTACCGTCCATCCAGGCTTTGACATTGGAATTGAGGATCTTTGTGTTGGTCTTATGATCCATGTACTTTGCGTTATGCCTGTCACTGTCGCGTTGATCTGCGGGGTTTCCAACAAGGCCGGAAAGTGGGTAGCGAACGGTCTCATAACCGGCAGGCTTGGTGTACCTGCTCACGTCCCGAGTGCTATGGTTGTCGTCTAGGCCCTTCTGGAGCTTGTACGAGAACAGCGGGTTGTCTGTCTTGCCATCCACAGGGAAAGGCAGCTCGCGAGCAGTCACGAACCAGGGGATCGGATTCTCGTCCGTTCCATGAGTGACACACTCATCCCAGAACGGCAGAGCCAGGTCTGGGGCCTCAGGCAAAGCATTTCGGAGTGCATTCTCCAGGCGAAGAAGATAGGCTCTGTGCCAGGTTGGGAAGAGGACGGTCTGGTGCTGGCAGTATCCACCCCACCAGTCAGGGTTTGTAGGATCTTCCTTGACGAAAGGCTCGCCGTGATAGCCAGCAATGACGTAAAAAGAGTCAGGACTATCAACGGGGAGGGCTTGAATCTTGCGAAAGGCTTTGACAAGGTTTTCCAGCTGGGTTCTGTCACCTTTGTCGTAAAGACTAACAAGTTCCTGAAGAGAGCGACGGACGCGCATGATGGTTTATAGTAAGAAAGATTGTTATACTGATGTTGAGAAGTGGGTTGGTGATCTTGGCATTCATCCAGTAGACCGCGTGATCTTTATAGTTGATAGCTCCCTTTCGCTCTGCTTTCTTGCTCTACAACTATTATGGACATTTACTTGTGTTATTAGTCGAGGACGATAAACTTTCCTTCGGCCGATCCATGCATCATGACATGAAGTGGCGAGCTCAAGTGAGACACAGGTAGTAGGAGCGGAGTTCCCCAACCTGGGAATCGTTGATCCGTCATATGGCGGCAACAGCAGATTAGAAGCTTACAATCCTGGAGTCTTATCTCCTTCCGGCGACCGGACTCAATGGCCACAAGGATCAACTGTCTTTGCCTTCGTCGATTAGCATATATCGGACATCCACGTGGATTGCTCTCTGAGGCAAATTCTGCAGAACCTTGTCACCGTATGCCAGCTGAAAGAAAGAAAGAGTGAGACAATTTTCTCTTCTTGTGGAAAGGTTTCTCAATGGTGCATCACCTGGCATACCTGAGAGAATCTAGATGCATCTGCCCTCAGAATAATGTTGAGATAGCGTGAAACAAATGATAACTGGAGATACGGTTGAAAACCAATAGATAAGGTACCACTCTGCTGGAATCAATAGTTTGAAGCCGCCCCACTTCGCTACCCCGCGTTTTGTGGGCTATTATCACATTTCTGGATGCTTCAGCCAGCCTCATGATCTTAGCTGCCACATTGGTATCTCGTTCAGCCAGCCGTGCATCTCTGGCTTCCACCTTTGGCAGTAACAGAGCTGTACAGCGGCATGAGTTTCCGCAGTGGGCAACCGGTTTTGGGACTATTGGCTGGAAGTGTGGCACGTGTTTGCACTTGAGTGGTGCCGGGTAACACCAGTAGCGTAGCCGCATGAAGCGTTGAACCTCTAGCCGTAAACTCACGAATACAGTGTGACTATGCTGCATTAGCCCATCTCGCCGAGCTCGTGGATGTCGCTAAGAAAATAGATAGGTCTTGGAGGCCCAGAAAGCATTATTTGCCACTTGCTCTGGTGGCTTGATTTATTGGGCACGGCGGATCTTGTGGTCCGATAGCTGACTGCGTTGTAGAACAGCTAATGGCGATAGTCATGTCTCAGCATTGGTCCAGACCCTCAGCCGCAAATGACTGAAGTAAGCAGATGTTGAGTTTCTCCTCAGATATTGGCAGAGAGCTGTTGGATATCGATTACGTTGCGAAGTTCAAAGCACCCGTCTATATATAAGAAGTATTTTCCTTCATGAACAAATATGCCCCTCATCTTCTCTAGCATAGCCTTGCAGACCTGTCTTCTCCCATCTTTCTACTTTTTCCAACCAAGAAATCAGACACGCTGGATAAACTGCAGTGGTGTGGTACTGATTTCAGTTCCACAATGGCTTCTGAAGGTCCCTCGACCAAGGAGATCCTCCTTGATGCTGTTGAACAAACACTAGGAGCCGAATTTCTCCAGACCATCCAGCCTACTGACATCTCCAACATTGACGAAGATGTCAAGGGCCCCGCTATTACTCAGGCTCCGGTATGTAGCACCCAGCTGCCCGTCCCTCCGGTCTTTCAAGAAGCCATGGAGCGAAAGAATGGCTTGTGGGATATAGTCGTCGGGCTCAAAGAACACATACCTCGTTGGGTACCTGGGTCAGTCATCAAGTGGGCTGCCTGGCGAGCCGGTTTCAAAAGTCAAGACGACGCCGACTACGCTGCCCAGCAGCTTAGCATCGCTGCACAGAAATGGAATGAAGCTAATGTCGGTGTGACCTTTGAATGGGTGCCGCTGGCTAAGGATGCCACCTTTGTTCTGACTAACGGTGGTGCCAATGGTACAACCCTCGCGAGAGCCTTCTTCCCCAACGGCGAGGATCTCAACTATGTCTTCGTGTACTCTTATGCATTCAGCCGAGAGTGGAAGCCACACAGTAAGTTATTTTAGTAGCTTTGATATTGGTTCCCCAGGCTGACTATATCCAGTGTGGAACGTTTTTGTCCACGAACTTGGGCATGTCATCGGCCTGCGACACGAATTTGCCATCGGAGACGTAGGTGACGAGATGGCTGCGGATAGAGAGGGCGAGAGGGCCGTCCGTATCGGTGCGCCAGATCCCATGTCAGTCATGAACTACCGCAACGAGCCGCCGCAGCTTCAGCAGTCTGACATCGACTCAACACGCAAATTCTATAGCATGACTGAAGACGCCAGTGGGAAGAGTCCCATGATTGGCATGACGCAGGTTATTGACTACACCCCGCGATGAGCTGTTCTCAGAAGTTGAGTAAGGGCTATCAGAAGATCCTTTGAGTAACACTTTATCATATAGAGGTTCTTCAAATTATTTACCAAGTTTTGAATGCCCAAAGAAGCTCTCAGCCATAAGTCTTAACTGCAAATAATATACAAGTTGTCTATTTCTAAGAGCTCTATATTAATAAAGCCACTATATAGGAGTGTTTAGCTATACTGAAAATACAGAAAAGATCTAAATGCTAGTCTCACGGTTGATAATAGCCTTAATGTAATTATCCAGAACTCATCCACCTAGTTTATCCGACTTGCTACGGCCATTGCAACCATCGATAGCAACGCTCATGTCCCCCATACACTCATGTAATTAGCTAAATCTTCGTTACTGAGAAATCAAGGTGGATGTGATACCCAGTTGAAGGCACCTTCTTCCCCCCGAGCCTATGATTAGACCAATCGTAGCCGTTGTTCATATTCTTTATAACTATGTCGCGGCAGAAGGATTGAGCAGCGTACGTGGTAGCGTCAGGGTTAGAAGCCTGTACCACTCTTATTACATCGGAGGACTTCTTCAGAGAACTTGGGACTAGCCTTGGGAGCCCGAGGTTGGACGACCTGAGATCACTCCTTCGGGCAAAGACAGATACCAAGACACCCGTTCAGTATTCTCTGGGTGCCCGATTCAAGCTTGCAAAGCGTATTGCCAATTCGATTCTCCGGCTGCATAATGCTGATTGGTTACATCATAACGTCAACTCGCGCAATTCTCTATGCCTGTCTACAACCCAATCTCCCAGCATCAATTATCCGTACTTGTCAGGTTTTGATATGGCCCGCTTTGACGATCCCACCGAAGTATCGGAGGTTGCAACACAAACTGGCGACAACAACTACCGTCACCCCAGAGTATCAGCTCCCCTTCACTCAAACCTCCAAGACCAAGTTCAAACGCTCCTACGATCTTTACAGTCTAGGTGTTGTCCTGATCGAGATTGGGTTGTGGAAGCAGATCGACTCCTTTAGGCCTGAAGGTTCGCATGCATTGGCCTTCAAGAGGCATCTGGAGGAAACAGTTGCGCCCGCCCTCAAGTTCTACATGGGTGAAAAGTACACTTTGGCAGCTCAACTGCTTGGATACATCCAAAATTGCCCCTGATGGCGATGAAGATTGGAGGCTCTCAGATACATTCTCTCGAAAGGTGATTTCGGAACTTGAGTCTTGTCAGGCATAGCAAACGTCGACTATGCTGCTCAGAAGCTTAACATTTCTGCATAGAGATAGAATAAAGCTAATGTCAGTGTGACTTTTAAATGGGTATCGCTGGCCAGGGATGCCACTTTTGCTCTAACTAGCTATGGTGCCAATAGAACTAAGTTCTGTCTGCTAGAAGCAGATGTGTTATTTGCAGTTGAAACTTGTGGCTGAGAGCTTATTCCACCATACAGAACTTAGTTATTTATATATCTATATATAGCGCAATCCTTGTAATTAAATCACTATCCCTTGGGTTATACCTCTAGCATTTACAGCAGACCTTCTTCTCTACAACTAAGCAGCAACAAAAAACCCACCCAGCTGAGCAGAAACAACTCTATTGAACAACACATTTAGTAGGAAGCCCGCAAGCTCCTCCAGCAATATCATCAAGCTCCTCAATGCTGTTGGCCCTTTGCCTCGCCTTCTCCGTTGTGAGAGTAGAAGTCCCTGGCGGTGCTTGTTGAGTGGTGCTCTGTGATTTGCTAGCCTTGTTGACGAATGAGTAGAAGGTCTCTCCCTGAATGCGTGCGATCTCAAGCTTCAAAGATGAAGGCTGACGCGAGCCATCAGCGCCGGCCAAGGTGCCAGCACCCCATGGGCTGCCACCGTGGATTTCGTTCAAGTTTGTAAGTTGGCCGAACGTCTTCGCATAGCCTAAAGGCACGTAGATGATGCCATGATGTATAAGGGTGGACATGGCACTCTGTGCTGTGACCTCCTGACCGCCACCTTGCGAGCCAGTAGATATAAAAAGACCAGCCATCTTTCCAGCGTAAGCACCACTGGACCATTGCTTGCCTGTATTATCCCAAAAGGCCTTCCATTGGGCTGGGAAAGTGCCAAAGCGTGTAGGAATTCCGAGCAAGAAACCATCATATGACTCGAGGATCGCGGGATCGCTTAGGATCGGGTCATTGGCCTTGGGAGGCGCATGCATCTTTGCGAGAGCATCGTTGGAGAGAGTTTCGGGAAGTTGGAAAATATCCGCAGTGCCACCGGCGCTTTCAATGCCAGCTTTTTCAGCCTCGGCAAGCTGTCGGATATGGCCATAGGTTGAGTACTGAAGTCAGAATGTTAGATGTATTGAAAACAGGCAGGCTTAGGGAAAAGGATAAGAACGCAGGCAGCGCTAATATTGAAAGAACATACATAAACAATAGCGATTTTTCAAACCATGATTGTGGTGTTGTCTTGAAGAGTGTAGTGTAAAAAGTTTACTGTATATGGGGGTAAATTTAGGATCTTTTCTAGATAAATTAACTCTCTGCTCTTGCAGTCAATAAAAGTTTTACTACATTGGTATGCTTAGTCAAGGTTTAGGTAAGGGTCTGAGATACATAATCTTTACTAAAGTGGGATGGGTGGATAAAGTGGGATAGGTGGAATTTTAAGTTTAAAAACACTACTCCGTAAAAGTTAGGTTTGTTATGATTAAGGTTTTATCCACAGGGTATACTGTAGAATGATGTCGTTTTAGATCCGGAAGAAGGCTTATCTGTCTCGTAATGAAGGTCTTGGTATAAGTCAGTAGCTCAGTCCTGAGCTCAACTCTCAATCAACACAACATTCAATCTCAATAGTGCGAGGCGTGCAGTATAAGCTATTAGCTGTAAGGTCTATTAACTTCAATCAAAGCTCTTAAAGAGTCAGTTCAAGCAGTATACCAGCTACTTAACACAGTACATTAATGTTAGCAGCTATCTTCATACAGTTATATAGAAGTAATTATATTCTTTCTTCTATAATATATCTGCAAGTTGGACGCTCTCGGATCAGATTACCTCTGGGATTATCCTAGGTGGCGTTCTAAAATTCTCGACCTCTCATAAATGATTCACCGCTAGACTGTATATTGTTCTTCTCATGCTGGGCATGGTCGGTAGCAGACAAGCTGTCTCGTTGCATCCGGTGAAGAAAAGCAAAGTATAACAAAGGTCTGTAGAATAGCTGCGACATGTCAGTTGGGGCGGGCGATAAACGTGCCTCGGTGACGCTATGGTAAACCTCGGATTGGACTGCCTGCTCAAAACCTTCGACGTAGTGATAGTCCGGCCATCCAGTTAACGGACTACTTTTTGCGGACAAACCATCAACTAAATGACCTGACCCCGGTAGAGGCGGCAGCATTACAGGCTCGCTGATTTCTCGCCTCGACTTCCGGTTCCGAGTCTTGGTTTGGAATCTACAAGTATGTGGCGAACCGTGATAATCAGGATGCTGGTAATGATGAGCTCCGTTACATCGTATTACAGGCTTTGGAAATCTCAATACTCATTCTGAAAGCCTTAAAATTGAGCCGTCGGAAGTAGAGCAGGCCTAGCGGAACCGTACAGTAATTAACCCATCCCTAGCAAGATAAGAATTCTTGGTAGATATGTGGGGCCATTCAAATACTAAGCATTAATAATTGCCGCAGCGTTAAAACTCAGTACCAGGTGGGTTTTCATTACATTTTCCTTATTAATTTTCAACCCAACGGGTAACTAGCTTACAGATGGCTTACATACAAGTTTACTCCACTGCTCTAGTCCCTTGCAGCTTAGACTTTGCTAGTCCATTCTTGGAGTAGTACATAGAACAGTTTAGTGGCTTCGGCTAGAACCGTACCATGGATCTGGGTCGTATGTCGTATGAGGCTCCAAGTTAAAAGATCTCGAGCTAAGAGCTTATACTGCCAGAGAGAACCTAGCTTATACTGTAAGTCTTGAAATGGCTGTGGCGCCTGTAAGCAACGACATATGAAGTGTAATAAATCTCGACCTATTTGCCTTGACTGCAAGATTTCCTACCGGGCGTCCCAATGTATCTACGTTAACATCGGTCGGCAGCCATCACCGCCGCAAATATCATCAAATACGGATACGCCGTCTCCCTTCCATCTCTCTTGTCATTTTTCTCCCGCGGGCTCAACGCTGGTATCGCTTAGCCCTGGTGTAACTATTGGTTCAGCTTCGACAGCACTCAGAGATATTCCAGACAGAGGTGGCTTGTTCCATCTCAGCCACTTCGCGCTCCATCGTCATCTTCTGACGAATCGTCACACCGCCACGTCAATTGACCCCTCCAATGAGAGCATCATTTCTCACACATTGAATTATGCACTTAAAGCTCCTTACTTGATGAATCAGCTTCTTGCCCTCTCTGCGCTCCATTTGAGCAACCTCCCTTCTCTCCAGCAACCATATCATCAGCTTGCCACCAGCCTTCAGAAGCTTGCGATGGCATAAATGCATATGCACCGGCAATTAACTGGAACCAGTTCTTTATGCCAACCTTTTGGCCTCAGTTAATTATGCAGGAGCTGGACTCCTTTTCGTACCCCTGCGAGATGAATGCCGTCTTAGCGGAGGCCATAGAGGCCTGTGATGGGCTCGATGGGATTATTGATGAAATTGTCTCCAACGAAGACGCCTGTGATTTTGACCCAATGGATGTCGTTGGCAAATCTTTCAACTGCCCCAATACTGCTAATCTTATGAGTGTCACCGAAGAGGCTACCAAAATAGCCAAATCGACCTGGCCAGGTCCGACTACTATTGATGGCAAGTTCATATGGTATGGCCCTAACACGGGAGCTCAGCTCAGTGGACAGTCGCTCCGGCTGACGAGCGATATCGGACTTGCCATGACCACATGCACCAACGGGACATGCAAAGGAGCTCCAGTAGGGCTTGGGGGGGTTTAAATCAACTACTAGATAGAAGCCAACCCGGCCCGGTCGTACAAGAATATGAGCCGAGAAGCATTCGATATTTATGCCCAGGAGGCTGCTCAGCGGTGTGAGTCAGTTATAGAGACCAACGATCCTGACCTGACAGCTTTCTACAAGAAGGGCGGCAAGATCCTAAATACCACGGAACCGTAAGTTCTATATCTTACTCACACTCACACTCATAAATCGCACTGACAAGTTGCAGCATGATCAGCAAATTCCAGTCAAGGGCACAAGACACTACTAAAATAAGGTGAAGGATACCATTCCTGAAGTCGCAAGCTTTTACCGCATGTTCGAGGTTTCTGGCTTACTGACTGCTCAGGAGGCAAGGGAGGCCAGCCTACAAACACGTTCGATGCACTCCGAGCTTGGGTCGAGAAGGGGACCGTGCCAGCTCAACTGCCTTATTTTTTTAAGGAAGCTAAAGGTCATGAGCAACAACGTCTTCTTTGCCATTACCCTCAAAGAGCGTGGTTGAAGGCAAATGACATTGATAACGCTGTATATCAGTCGACTGACTTTGTTCGCCTCTGAGTACTCTAACTACTTACCGGAATCTAGGGTAACCTGACCATTAAAGAGGCCTTATCGGCAATGCAATATACCTTTGCCTGAAAGGACAGGACTAAATTAGATATTTATTTATTATAGTTATTGCTTAACTTATATTATTTGTTTTTATTTTTCTTAAGTAGACTCTGAGCAAGACGCATCAAGTCAGCACCCCTCCCTACCATGATGTCCTGTAACGATAGTATGCATAGGGCATGTGGGCCGAGATTTGGCTGATAAAGAGTATGAGCTAAAAATTGAGATCCTCCAGGGTCAAAACAAAACTAGCTATGCATCTTTCCTTCTAGCGCGATTGGAAAAAGTGACAGTAGATTCTTAAGCCTTTACTGCATTAATGCTGTATCTACGCAAGTAGATAAAACTTAGAAGGGCTCTAGATAACCGGGTAATCGCCAGAACGTGGTTGGCTATTACGTACTCCACTCAGTATCTTATCAGCGGTTATTTACCAGCTGCTAAATTGATAAGCTTCAACAACTGATAAATTCTCCATTTATCGGGCGCTGCCCTCTTGCCAGACACAGCCATTTTATCGCTTTTAATTGTAACATCATAATCAAGGCAGGTGAAAGGCATGCAGCGCAGATCTCCAGGTACTCCAAGACAGCGGGCCTTACAGGCTTGTGACTTTTGTCACTCCAGAGGCCTCAAGTGTCGCCGATCATCAGTAGCCGAAAGCACATCCCGGGAGGGTCACCGAGCTTGTCTCACATGCATCGACTACGGGGCCGAATGCACCATGACTCGGCCGGTCAGGAAACGAGGCCGGAAACCAACGGTGCCAATCGGGAAAAGCAACAACCAGAAGGAGACCGACAATGAGAGCTCTGATTTCAGATCTGCAAAATGCATCCGTCGTCTAATAGACATCTACCGGGATACAATGTACCAGTGTTAGTATGTCATCTCCCCACCAGATTTGCGGAAGTTGCTGCTAAAAAACGTGAGTTTTCCATTTCTTTCCGAGAATGATCTGGAAAGACGGTGGGCAGACAGCATTCCTCGTACAGATGAGACAGCGTACATGCTTCTCATGGCATTATGTGCACTGAGTGCCCAGAGCCTCACTCTCAAAGCGGTATTCGATAGTACATTGCTGGGCGACCTCGCCTCCCATGACGCCAATATCTATTTCGACGAGGCCGTTTCCCATATTCCCGCACGCATTCCGGATACACCTGATCTTGACTACCTAAGGTCCTTCGGTCTCTTGGCAGTGTACTCGCTCAGAAGCGGTAATAAGAGTGATCTTCATAGATATCTCGGATTATGCCATGCATGGATCGCTCAACATGGGTTCAATATGGAGAATAACTGGGACAGTTCGATCTCTTTACTAGAGGTAGATGACCGAAGACGTCTCTTTTGGTGCGTCTATAGGCTTGAGATTCATTCAGCCTGCGTACTTGGGCACATCATCCGTCTTCCCGAAGCCCAAGTCTCTGTGCTCTACCCTCGTATCACACCTGCTATGAGTCGCGATACGCAGGCCTGGACGGCTGGATGGGATTACATCACCGACCTGTTCCGATTGATGGAGTATGCAATACTTAATCTTCGGCAGCGTAAACCTCATAGAGATGTCATTGCCGTTTACTGTGACCGGCCATCCCCAAAGGCATTGCTCGAGAGTCTGGATCAACTGAAAGCGAGCAAACCTTTTATACTCCGCGTCCTTTCGCAGTCACATAATGATCTCCAGAGCAACCGATGCAAGTTCATGAAGGTTCAAATAACTTGCACTGAGGCGCTGGTGAATATCATGGGTCTGCTTCATTGTCAGGCCCCAGTTGATGAGGTGATCAACGTGGCAGAAGAATTTCTAAATGAAATCACTGAAGCTTCTCTTATCATGTTCAAGGTCGCAAGCAGTCAGATCGTTCATCAGCTACTTGGTGTTGGCCATATGGTGTATAATGCATTTCTTTATGATGAGAACCAATCTCAATTTGCAGTAGGACGGCTCGTTACGTATCTAGAGGACATTGTCAAGAACTTGGAACAGGATATTCCCACGGCGTCCGAGGCAAGAGAAAAATTGCGAAAGCTGGCAAAATGTATCATATAACATTAGCAACTACAAATGAAACGTCCCTGCGGAATATCCCCATCTCTTCTGATCCTGGGTAAGTGATTTGCTAGGTCTATCCTGATTCACAGCCCGTCCCTCATTCGTGCGAAACGGCCATGCTAGCCATGTACTTTCTGTAGGATGGGATGGACCATCTTCGAATCCGCTTCCCGTAAATGACCATGACGAGGAAAGTAAGTGTACACGCAAGTGAAATCATGGCCGCTGTGATGAAGCAGTCCTTCAATCCCTGGGTTGTCCACCATGGTGTGATAGCATAACTAAAGCCAAAGCCGATCGTATTGCGAATCAACATGATAGAGACAGTGGTTTCACCAGCGATCTCCTTGAAGCAATCAACATTGTAGCTGACAGCAATCGCACCTCCAGCAACACACCCGACTGTGAGCATACCTAGCCCAAAAACGAGACCGACCCAATGGACATGGTAGTATGCACCAACACCCCATGTGATGAGACCGGCTGACGAGATGATACCGGAGAGAAGCAGCACCCAAAGGCGTTGCTCGGGCTCTCTGATGCCCCCATTACGTCGCGCTAACCACAGGGCAATCCAGTCTGCCGCCTTTCCAACCCAGAGACAAGCAACGGCTGCTCCAATGATTGGTCCTGCATATACACAACCGACAAGTGCCGCATTCCAATTGTAGGGATTGCTTGACAGAACGGGGCTGGCAGTTCCATTAAGGACATTGTACCAGGCGAGATTGATTCCGTAGAGAAATCCAGCCCATGCAACAGTTGGAAACTGAAAGATCATCAGGACAGGCCTGTAGACCATTCGTAGCATGTCCGTGTTACTAGGCCGACCTATCACAACCTTGAACCAAGTATATTTTCCCCAACCAGAGTTGATGTCCTCGTAGATGACGGATGGAGAAGATGGCAGAGAGTTTCTTGGTGATCCTTCATATGCTTTCCCGTCGGCTTTGGACGCTCCTAAGTCTTGATGCTCGGTATCGGTAGCTGTTTGACTTTCAAGTGAGGCTCCGCGGAAGAACATTGTTTCTTCCATAAAGAAAAACATGATAACGAAGCAGATTGCGCATATAATTGCTCCAAAATGCATAGTCCACCTCCACCCAAAAGCATCATTGAACCATCCTGCGACGAGGGGGGCAAGGAAGTTGGACCCAAAGAGAATAGCCACGTAGAGACTCATGTAAGTCCCACGATTATGGGCGAAGAAGAGATCGAACACGGTAACCTCACATAAGGACTCAATTGGAGATACAATGATACCAATCAAGATCCTGTGGGCAAACCATTCCCCAGCAGACGTCGAGTAAGCAGTCCAAACCATTATCGGAATCGTAAGCAACATGGTGGTAAGATAGACGCCACGCCGTCCGTATGTAAGAGCGATCGGTTGCCAAATCAGACAAGCCCAACCAAAGAACAGAAACATGACTCCTGTTCCCTGGACGAGATTTGCAGTAGAAATGCCGGTATCCTTCGTGATGTCTGCCAGGACAGAGTATTGAAGAGATGTTGCTATACCCGTTCCGAGAACATAAAGGTAAGCCATGCTGACGGCCAAGAGCTTTCGACGATGGGACCAATTGAGGGGATCATTTGGATCGGAACTTGGGCGTGGAACGAGCACAATGTCTTTGTGCTGAGAGTCGTGAGGTCCTGATGAGTTCATCCCGTTGATGTCAACGAGACGAACAGTGCCGGGAACATCATCATGGTAGACTGAAGATTCTGTCATCTTGGAGAACACGAAAGCAATTGGAATGTTGGAATGTCGAGACATCGACTTGATTGTCACGGCAGTTATGGACTTATATCCAAAATGGAAGTGCCATGGGCAGTATGTAACCTGCGGGCCAATCAGAAGTGCACGATAAAAGCTTATCAGACCTTTCAGTCAGATAACCTGTCTTATCCTAATAAATATAATTAACAGCTAGTAAATAATTCATCAGCTGCTAATTAATATGATAATTGGCTTTAATCGCATTATTTAACAGCTGCATATTTTGATTAACAGTTGTAATTTCCCTCACATTGCAGCATTACTAGGTATTGCAAGGCATAATTCAATACTTAAATAATGCTTTCTCACTCAATGGTCTTACTGAACCTGTAGCTTCTATTACTCTTCATCACTTAGAGACAGCTACTAAAACATCAAGTCCCTACCAACATGGCCATCGACAATCAGAGTGATGTAAGCTGCATTGCCATTCAATGTCAAAAGAGTTACACAAATACTGACTCTGCAGACACTCTCTATTGTAGAGGCCTCAATTGCATCCCTTGCATCTGCACTTTCTCAAGGCCATATCAACAGCGTTGAACTGACCGCCAAGCACTTGCTGAGAATCGCCAAGTATGATCGCCGAACCACTCAACTCAATGCCATCCCAGTTATTAATCAAGATGTGTTTGATGCTGCTCAAGCATCGGATCAGCGTCGCTCCATGGGCAAGTCACTTGGCTTGCTAGATGGAATTCCGTGCACGATCAAAGATTCTTACAAGATCCGAGGTATGACTGTTGCTGCTGGGTCTCCCGCTTTCAAGGATCTTGTCGCAAATGAAGATGCGTTCACTGTTGAGAAGCTGAGAGACGCTGGCGCTGTTTTCTTGGGCCGCACCAACATGCCCCCTATGGCTGCCGGTGGAATGCAGCGAGGTGTTTATGGTCGTGCTGAGTCGCCCTACAATGAAGCATACCTTACGGCTGCTTTTGCTTCAGGATCATCTAATGGATCTGCCACAGCGACCGCAGCAAGTCTTGGTGTCTTTGGTATGGGAGAGGAAACTATCTCTTCTGGCCGTTCGCCTGCTTCCAACAACGGTTTGGTGGCATACACTCCCTCCAGGGGTCTCATATCAATCAGAGGCAACTGGCCGCTTTTCCCCACCTGTGACACTGTTGTTCCGCACACGAGAACTGTGGAAGACATGTTTACGCTTCTGGATGTCATCGTTGCGGCAGATGACAAGACAAACTGCGATTTTTGGCGTGAGCAGCCTTTCGTCAAGCTCCCCAACGTCGATTCTGTGCGACCAAAGACGTTCTTTGATCTTTCGGATCCCAATGCTCTCAAGGGCAAGAAGATCGGCGTTCCAAAGATGTACATTGGCGGCATCGACTCTGACCCGGATGCACGCAAGGTTCATACTCGCGAGAGTGTCATCGAGCTTTGGAGGCAGGCCAGGACGACACTTGAGGGACTAGGGGCTACTGTTGTCGAGACAGACTTTCCGCTCGTCACCGAGTTTGAGAAACCTCTTCATGGTGAGAGCGAGTCAGAAACACCGCCTCATCGCAATGAGATTGATATGTGCCAGTTGATGGCCTATTCTTGGGACGACTTCCTGGCAGCGAACCAAGACAGCAACGTGGCAACCACCCTTGCACAAGTCGAATCGTCAACCATATTCCCCCATCCTCCTGGATGCTTACCTGATAGGTACGATGCCAACGATCCTCTTGTTCGGCATACAGCTGTTGTTGCCCACATAACCAATGGCCGGGTACCGACTTACAACATTCCAAACCTTGGTCCGGCACTTCACAATCTTGAGTTGAAGCGCAAGTCAGCGTTTGAAGACTGGCTTGATGCTTTGGAGTTGGACATGCTTGTATGGCCTTGCAATGCCGACGTGGGCAGAGCCGATTCAGACATCAACGAAGAGTCTGCAAAGCATGCATGGCTCAATGGTGTTTTGTATTCGAATGGAAACTGCGCAGTTCGTCAGTTTGGTATCCCGACAGTCAGCGTGCCGATGGGTGTCATGGCTGATACGAGAATGCCTGTCAATCTCACCTTCGCATCCAAGGCTTATGATGACAAGAACCTGTTTCGATATGCCTATGCGTTTGAAAAGGGAAGTTCTCTTCGTCAGACGCCATCGAGAACCCCACAGCTGGTGACAGATACTATTGTGCTCGGCCAAGAGAGTAGGGACACGGGGTCATCACCACCCCAGCTCACCATGGATGCCACAGTGTCAATTGTGAACGGAGAAAGACAATTGAGAATTTTCGGTACCGTTAGCGAGCACGAATTGTGCGACCTGCATGTGTATGTTGATGGGGAGGAGTTGGAAGACGTCAAGGCCATCAATGGGAAATGGGAGGCACGGGTGAAGACAAAGGAGGCGCAAAGATCTCGGCCAGCAGAAATCAGCGTCCCTGATTTCAGCAAGTCAATGGTCTTGGCTTTGGTCAAAAGCAGGACAGGAAGGTCCGCTGCTAACATGATATTTATTTAGTTGAGGGTGTACCTACTAGTCATTCTCGTGTATTCATCTTTTGACTTAGCCTCGCCCATTATCTTCATCTATCTCAATCGCACCGAGATCTAGTTACTTGTTTTCAAAGCTATCAATGCCGGGAAACTGAGAGCTTCAATCGCTTTGGGTGCCTTATCCCCTAGTGACCGAAACACCTCATCCAATGCTTCCCACTTCTCATATCGACGCTGACCACCCCTTGTCTGGAATGCACATCAAGGTCCTAGCGGTTGTTCTTATTGATGCTTGTAGATGTTTGGATGTTGTCCTCGGTAAGAGAACTTTATTGAGCAATCCATGTTTAATTCTTAGACTGAGCCTTTAAACAAAATAGGCGTAGCATGTCTCATCATGCTTTGAAAGGAAATGAAATGAAAGTGGCTAATGCTAATTCACTCTGTTGCTGTCTATTTTAACTGATGCTATGCCTGATATATCCTTCACCGACAACATGGCTTGTATTTCAACAGCTGAGACTGAAACTGCATAGGTCTGGACTCTAATAGTCTGTTATCAGATGTGGAGCGGTTCTGTCAAGTGATTGAGTCAACTTTGACAAGCTTAGATTGGCTAGTCTGCTTTCAAAAACATCTGTTGAGCTTCATGTTAGCGTCAAGTGGCGCAGCTGACAATACGAGAACAACAATCATCGACGATCTAGTGTCTTGACAGCAGGATATTCTTTAAATATATAAGGGCAAATATCTGGTACCTTGATTTGCTTTTACCAGACTCAAAATCATTTTCATTTCTCTCAACCTCTCTCATCTTGATTAAGCACCCAATTGCAATGTTATTCTCAACCGTCTTCAGCCCATCCTCGCTGCTCCTGGGCCTCCAGCTTCTTTCAGGAGTCATGGCAGGCCCCTCCAAGGAGTCTGAAATCTCAGTTCATGCTCGCAGCGTTGACGCCGATACAAGCTCAGTCTTTGCAAGAGATCTGAACGCGGATCAATTGGGAGCCCTCGCCAGGCAGAACGTGAGACGCAAGCAGCTCGGTATCCAACCACTGATCTGGGATACTGAGCTTGAGGCTGCAGCTCAGGCGTATGCACAGACCCTAGCTGACACGAAGGCTCGGTATATTATTTCGAATCCCGCTACTCGACCGGGTCAAGGTGAAAACACCAGATGGCTCTGGTAAGTGTTTACGATTGTGATGAAATGCAGAAAATACAATTAATTCTAATACAAAAAGGATCCGGCCTGATGAAAAGGAGAATGCTCCCCTTACAAGAGCTGCTAATGACTGGTAGGTTTGACTCTATAGAGGAGCAGTAAATAGTAGTATAATGGCGTACTGATTTACTTGAATAGGATGCATGGTCTCTTTAATTACAAAAACTATGGCGGTAAGAACCGTTACGATATGCGGTATCCATCAGACGGAGCGGATTACTACAGTAAGTCTTGAATCCCTTCTTGGCCCATTGACAGAATATATATCCTGATATCTTATACTATTTACAGCTCAATGCATATGGAGAGCAACTACTAAAGTTGGAATTGCTTCTGCTAGTTACGTAGATACTAAGACTGGTTGGACTTATATCTACGTTGTTGCTCGCTACTCTGTTCGAGGCAATATTTATGGTCAATACATCTACTAAACAGGATTGAAAGGGCGTGGTCATTTTCTCAGACATCTTACACTACTTATTAAATCTAGAAGCACCAATAGCTAGGCTAAGCTAAGAGGTTAAGGAGATTAGAGACCCAAACGGCTCTTCTTCTTCTAAACACAATGCTAGGGCGGTTAGGGTGTCTGACGCGGGTTTTCCTTCGTCAGTAATTGAAATATATGCAAAGCGCTCACTCAAGTCAGCTGCTTGTTTGTTCTCGCTTGACACCCTTTTGTCTGTCGCTCAGCCATGTTATCGTATAAATCTACAAGAAATGATGTCGCCGGGGGAATGGTTTAGATTCAATGGTATACTGATGAGTGCGTCTCCCCAGATGGCAGAGGGTATATTCGGACGTTCTTTCCAAATATTGGGAGAGAAAAGCGGCTGGATACTTTCCCCATCTTCTGTCTACTCAAGGGCCAGGCCCTGAAGCCAAGTTTTGAGGATGCCTCCGGTACCATAGAGATAGGCTGTAGTAGGAGAGAATGCTTGTAGGACCCCAGTCCATCCTAGACACTCATCTCTTTCAGGACAGTCTGTGGGGACTGAGATGGAATTGCTACTCATGGACCAAATCATATTTTTATGTAGCTTGTTCAACGTGTCATCTGAACCCTCAAACCATCAGTCAGGGACATGCCTGTGTGGACGACGACAGCGCGAAACTTGTTCTGGTCGACCTGGTCAAAGTTGTAGCCTGTTACTGCATTTTACGAAACCCGTGGAACGTGAAATGAGGCTCATGGACCAGAGGCTCGCCCGACAAGATAACTGAGGATTGGTGTAACTGTCTAATATCTGTAGGAGGGAAGGCGAAAGGTGCAAGTTCAGACACAAATAAACACGCAATAAGACATCACGTAAAGACTCGAATCTCACGCATGGGGCAGCCTTCCTCTATATGAGTATACCACCGAGGTTGCGGGGTTCAAGCTCACCATAAACGACGGCGAGAGGGTGAGACTTTCCAAAGGTTTCGAGGCTAGAGTTCCAGTGAATAGTACCTGGCAACAGCCAATGCTGGCGCGCATTTTCTGGCAGAAGGACCAGAATAATGAGGTTGTTCTGACTTTATCATGGGAGAGTGATGCTAAAGGGATGCAAGAAGGTAAGCAGCCCCCTATCCATATAATTCTACCCAACAGGCAGGAAGAAGTTATGGAAACATTCAGTAACAAGCAATGGGAGCTGAGGTTGGGTAGCAAGAAGTGAGTCTAGTAGTAGACCAGCAAATATTCATTTCATTATTACATAACACTACATCAACCTCCGAACCGCATGTGCGCCTATTCACGGGACTTCTCTGCTACCTTGGCTCCCTTATCTTCTTCGACTACTTCAGTAAAGCTTGGGGGTGCGTCATCTTCATCTGGAGGCTGAATCCACGACTCGTTTCTTTGCAATTGAGACGGACCTGGTGCACCATCGAATGTAGCTTCAGTCTCGGTCCTTTGAACCGATGTCTTATCACCCAGCCGCCCTCGCTCGTCACTTGGCATCAAGATCTTCAATGGGACTGCACCCAACGCGCTAAAGCGCTCTCCAGCTATTTCACCTATGACCTTCCATGTCAATCTGTGCGAATGGCGAATGTTGTATGTGGTAAAGGTAGGGTTTAGTTTCACTAAACTGCTTGGTCGATGGGGAGATCCAGGTCGTAATTGTTCAAGACGCAAGCCAAGTATGGCTCCAATATCGAGTGGAGGCCCTTCATCTGTACAGGGGATATAGATATCGCCCTGGATTCTGTTCATGGCACTCTCAACGCACAGGTCATTCTCTTCACGTTTTTCATTTGTCTGGGAAAATAGAGTTCCTTCGCTTATGACCTCGGTGCTGCTGACGATTCGCATAGAGACTGATGTCAATTTGACCTTTTGTGGGATTTGTCTGATGATTTCGCTTGTCGCATTTAAATCTGGAACGACACGTAACTTGAACGGGATCGGAGTTGGATTTTCAAGCTGAATGACGGTTGGGACGTCAACAAGGAGATTGCAGACGAGTTCTGGTACACTTGAAGTGCTGAAAGACTGCTTGATCTTCTGAGAAAATGATAACTTGACATCTTCCATACCGGGGACAAGACGATAGCTCGACATGGTCTGACGGCTCCGTGAACCTTTAAGACCGAAGTCGGCTATGGGAGGGTCAGGACTGAGATTGATGACATCGAACGGAAGGACAGCTTCAGTCATATTAACATGGCCTTTTGCCGTGGCCCTCAAGGTAGCTTTCATAAAGTACTCGACAAAACCCTCAGTCTCTCCAATGGAGCGAAGTGTAAAGGTCGATGGTAGAATATGATCCGTCGCGCCGAGAGGCAAATAGCTCTGGTCTTGCCGCCCGCCTTGCAAGTATCTCGGGTCAACATACTTCGGCAGCGTTATTGCAAACGGCCACGTCTGCTCATCGCCGCCGCTTTCAATATGGAGCGGACCTTGGAAGATATTCTGGGAGCAAGCCGACTCGGGGATGAGATTGAAACGGCCTCGGTAACTAGTTGTGGTGTTTGTGCTTGCGCGATGGATAACGATCTTGGATTTGGCTCTCCCAGATAGAGAGATGGTAACTGATGAGTCTGGACTCACGACAGGACTTTTTCGGTAAACATAGCCAATAATTGTGTCGCCTGGAGAATATGAGTGCTGATTTTCTTCAAGGCGGATGCCCAGTTCTGGGGACATGGAAGGACCTGTTTGAGGCATTTTGTCGGAAATCAGGATGATACAAAATATCAATAAGATGCTGCTTTGTGTCTCATTTTATTCCAAGTAGAGACAATAAGAGTACGTACTCCCTACTCTCAGCCTAGTGGGGCGCAGCTGGCTGCGCCTTTGCCTGGACTTGGTAGCCACCGAGTCTAAGCACATGCCATCCAATCAAAGTTTGTGATTGCACGATATGATGCAAACTCAGCCATAAAGAGTTTAGATCAGACCTTTACTACAAGAGGTCACAGGTAACTGAGGTGCATAAAGTGCATAGCTCTATACGAAAATACAGATAAGCAAGTTGTCGAAAGAGCAGCAGCCAGGCCCTCATTTATACGCAAATGGAGATAGCCATGGCGAGATCAAAGCCAAAGTCACCGAGAGCATGTTTTCCGTGGCTTTTTTTTCAATTTTACTCTTAACTCTTTGAGCTTATTTTATGCAAGCTTTATGCATAATTAAAGTGGCCAAGGTGCAACCGTTATGCTAGCATAAGCAAGTCATAAAAAGCCTACCCTACTCTCGGGCAAAAAGAAGACAACATGTTTCCTAATAACAATTAATGCTCGCAGAAACTCCATTTCATCCTCTCGAATCTCGATTCCTCCCCTGCTTTAAATGATGTCCGCTCCTTCATCAGATCCATGCGCACCTTTTTGGCGTCTTCCAGGTCAATTGGCCAGTCAACGTAATCAACCACCTTCTCAATCAACTCAGGTGGCATCACCCCATGCTCGGAGCTCAACCCGGCATGAGTAGCCCACCAATGCTTCTGCTGGGGCGGTACATTGGAAGTGCTGATGATGGGTATCGCCGGGTCGACCAGGAACAACGCGAGGATCTTTCTATGACCGGGTTTGGTAGGATCGGCAAGTTTGAATTGCGAAACACGATGCTGCAAAACATTGGGGAAAAATATTGCCCTGCCAGCTTTGGTAAGAACAGAACCAATATCCTGGAAGATGCTCCCTCCCAAAGTAATATCAAAAGTCCGCTCAATTGGGTCATGGCTGTATTGCTCATAGGAGATCTCGGCAGCCAGGTCTTCCTTATCAGCTAGAAGCTCGTCTTCGGCAATAGTAAGTGGTGCCGGCTTTGGATCTCTAGTGTGAGTCATGGTAGGCTGGCAATGATGTTTTCTGAGGAATTGATTGGACAAGATATTTGGAGTTCTTGAGCAGTATATTTATATTCGATCCGGGTCGTAGTTCCTGGCCCTTGAAATAGGCAGATGCAAGAGTAATTCGGTGATTGCCATTCTCAGCATAGCTCTCTCCTGGGCCCATAGGCCTAGTCCTGTTAAGTGAAAAGCGGAGTGGTCAGTGGGTGTGCTTAGCGTTGAGTTTATTTGCTCAGGCTGTATCCACTTTCACGACGTGAATTTTCACAACCAAGAAATGCTGTAGATCGACCTTAACTTGACCTCTATTACCTGAAGTTTCTTGACTTGAAAATACGCTCAGGACGACTGCTTCCCCCAGCGGCAAGTCTTACATGGGCAGCGTGTAAGTATTCTATTTTAGAGACTTTGCCAGCAGTATCAAATCGCCAATCGCGAGATTCAGTTGATCCACCTCACATTATATTCAAGGTTAATACGGAGTAGGTCCACTTGGTTTCACCTGCGCATTGACTATATAGATACTGAACTTTGTGTCGCGAATCCTACTCTATTTAATAAGCCAGTTTATATAATATCTCGGTGAGATAAATAACAAATTCCATGTAATTTGAAGAGGGAAGCGAGTTAATGTTTCAAGTACCTGGCTTCTAATATTAAACCTAATTAAAGCTGAGCAAGGTTGGGTTTCTAAAGGCTAAGAGAATGACTTTCTAGTGTGAACACGATCAATATCATAGGGGTTGCCATCATATACTGAAGATGGGCCATGGACCGAGGACGTTCGTCTATGGCTTGAGCTGAAGACGCCTTCGTCAACCACTGTACGCTCGTCCTCAGTACTATTATCCTGCTCCTCTAACTCCTGTTCTTGTTGATTCTGGGCCGCCTTCAAACTTTGCATAAAAGCGTCAGATTCAGCCGCAAATTTGCAATGAGTCCTGATGCGCGCTCCATATATGTAGAAAAGGTACGGAAATGGAACGCAGACCAATGCCAGGAATGCTGGGATGCTTGATGCCCAGTGCAGCCCCAACTTATCATACATCTGTACCGTAAAGAGTGGAAAGGCTGCGCCGAACAAGGAGCGTAGGGTTGAATTAGCAGCAAGAACTGAAGCGGCAAAGATCGTATATGCATCAACCAGATAATTCATGATGCTTAGAAACACCAGAATCATACCGAAGCCGAAAGGAGCGCCAGCCATGATGCTAACAATCCAATGAATGGAGGGATAATTAGTCCAAGCGAACCAAAACAACCCCACTGGAATGGCGAAAGAGCCAACAATTGCTGGTGGGAGCCGAGCTTCTGGTGGTGCAAAACCGTTGTGCTTCTGATCAAGGAGAACATAACGCTTGTTGTCCGGGATCGTATAAACCAAAGCCGCCACCATGCCCACAGCTATGCCCAAAAATGCTAAACCTTCCATGCCTTGATTCCAACCACGAGCCTGCTCAAAAACAACTGGAAACGCGGCGAAGAACAAGTAGAGGGTACCGTAGATGATGGCCATATAGATCGATAACAGGAGAACGATGGGTTCCTTGAAGAGTAGAATCCACGGCCGCACTAAGGAGGTGCTAATAGCATTACGCAAAGAAACCTTGCCCTGTTTCAACTGAGCGCTGCTGATATACACCTTTCCAGTCATGCTAGACAATTTAGCAGCCCGGCGCCTCAGCAATGTCGGGGCATAGGTTTCTGGGATAAGGATGGTTCCTCCGATCCACATAACCCCAGCGTATATCGCCAGGAATCCCATCACCCAACGCCAGCTAGCATTCTCCCCAAGAAATCCACCACAAATCGGGCCCAACACTGGACCTAGGGATGGCCCAGACGCAAACAGCGTCATCGCCAGGCCTCGTTGGTGGGCAGGGAACATATCAGCTATGGTTCCGCCACCATTGGTCAAGGGAGAGGAACCAAAGGAGCCCGCTAGAAATCGGAAGACCAGTAATGAAGCTCCATTGGGAGCACCAGCACAGGCTGCATTGAAGATTGTCAGGCCAGCATAGGTTCCAATAAACAGTAGCTGGCGGCCAAAGATCTCGCTCAGTGGCGCCCATAGCAAAGGGCCCGAGAGCGAACCAGGACTATTAGAGAGACGCCCAGAGTTGCTACCTCCTGGGCTAGGTGGAAGTCTCGAATGATCCCTTTATG